>NW_027492312.1:0-313946 GCF_021521415.1 Bidens hawaiensis | reverse complement strand
CACTTGAAAGCGCTTAAGAACTTCGTATGGCTAGGTTGGGCTAGCTGACTCTATCATTGGGTCACCCCATATGGAGTCTCTAGATAATTCTCAGTTTGTAGGTTGTTAAAAAAAAAGAGAGAAGAAACATTAAAAGCTGAACTTAAAGTTATAATAAAAATTACATTTCCTATCTAAAAACTTACGTGTTAAATAGAACTAAACGGGTGCTCGCACGATGCAGCGGGGTGCGTGCACAAACACAATCGAACGCGTAACCGGTTGCTTTACGCTCGTTATGTGGCACAATACACACATTGATCGGTCGTGGCACGTGTAAACAATGTCATCCGCGTAACTAATGCCTGAATGCACGTAACCAGTGCCGAAAATCAAGAAGCAAAATTGAAATATACAAAAATTTCAATTAAATCATTCTTAAACCAACCTATTTTAAGCTGAATCACGTTCCAACATGACATTGTTCAAATCCGAATTGGTTATGAGTTGACCACTTTCAACCTGAAACATGTATCGACCCGAACCAAATTAATTTTTTTTGTATCGGCTCGCTCAGACTCTAATCCGGTCCGATACATGATCCGAGCTCACATGACCTGATCTATTGTTGGTCATTACCGGTATCACAAATATGTTAACATTTTAAAATAAAAAAGTACAACAATATCAAACTTAAATTAAAGAGAATAAAATGCTCGTTTTTATGGTATATTTTTTATAAAAAATATTACTGTGTGAAAAAGTTGTTGCCGTTAAAAAATCGTGGGGGTAGTTGGTTTAGAAGAAGGGGTAAATTTGTAACATTACAATAAGTTTACACAAATTGATTAAAGTTAAAAGACTATTATTGTAAGTATCTTTTGAAAACTAAATTGTTTAACGTATGTTATGTTTGCAAAAACTATAATACCCCTATTTAAATTTGTACTACATGCTTTATGAGATAAAACTATTAAAATGATGCTCTTAACTTTGTTCATCACTCATTCTTTATATATAACTAGCATGATGCCCGCACGATGCAGTGGGGTATGTATGCAAACATGACATCGAACACATAACCGTGTTACCGTTTCAGTAAGTGCGTGACTTCACAACAGTATACGCGTAACCCGACGATAATATGCTCGTAATGCGGCATTGGAAGGTCAACTAGTGTACGGTGTCATTAAGCACGTCAAACGGCTGTACGCGCGCAATCATGTGTCGGTGCACATGTAACACTACATTGAATGAGTCTTGACCAGCCACCGTTCCGCCTGACAATGTTATAATCCGAAATTCGTACTGATTTAACCCCTTTCGACCCGAACCCGTCCCGAGCCAAACCAAATTAACCTTTTGTGTATCGACCCATTCCGACCTTAACCTTTTAGACTCATTACCCGAACGACGAACCCGCCCTGCCCGTTTTTCCAATTCTTAATGATAATCACGTAACACATTAAGTTTTTAAAGTGAAAAAAAAATATAGCAATACCATACTCAAAATATAGAGGAAAAAATACTCGTTTTTATGGTATAATGTTTTTTAAATAATATTAACGTGTGAAAAGTTATAAACGTTTAAACGTCACGAGGGTCGTTAGTTTAAAATAAGAGTTATATATATAACTATTCTATAAATTAACAAAATGTAAGTAAAGTGTAAGGACCAAATTTGTAATTATTATTGAATAAATTAAAATCAATCGTATATTATTTTTGCTAAAAAACAAAATTGTCAAAAGACAAAATTGCCCCTAAAATATCTTAATTATATGCATTGTGGTTTGTACTTAAAGCAACAAGTTTGATACCTCTTAAAATTTAAGAAGTCCATCACTCATGCTTTATATATAGTATAGATATAGAAATATGAATTTTAAATCATGCCTCTTAAACCGTTCTCTGCTAGGGTAAAAACACCAAAATCACTATTTCAATAAACACGGTTGGACCCAAAATTCGGACTTTTAGTGAATTGCTTATCTAATCCCAATTCATCTAAAGAACTCAATGATCCATAATTGGAAAACAATGGGTCGTAGTGTAAGTATCAAATAATTTGTATATCTTTCATAAAAAATACACTTTCAACAATACATTTAAATTTTAAACAAGAGATATTTAAGGAAACGAGATAAAGATGAACAATAAAAGATACAAACAGATATCTAGGAATTTAGTAAAACAAATAAAGATACTGTCTAGACTCTAGCGCATGCATGGCATAATTCGATTAGCCGCTATAGAACCAGACCATATGACGTTAAAGAAATGTAATTAGGGTATACGTGGCATCATTGGATGTTGGATTTTGATTATTAATGAATTTATTTAAATCCCTATTTTGTGTACAGATTTCTTCAAAAAAATGCAATATACCACTATATTTGGATCGAGAATATATAGACTGATCATACTATCACCATAATATTATAGAGGTTATACAAATAATAAAGTAAGAAAATATATCAATATCAAATCAAACTAATCTCCAAATAAGTAGCCAATTTGCATAAACCAAAACACCAATGCCAAGTAAACATTACAACTAATAACGAATAATAATCAACTAATAATAATAATAATCTTTACTCAAATGCCCATGCATTCTCCTTTCGAAGTTCTGCTTCTTCCTCAGGGGTGAAGTCATTCTTGATGTTGAAAATCTTGCGAACCTCTTCAGGACTTCTGCCCTTCATCATGTCAGCCACCGATTGACAGGTCAGGTCGAGTAAGCCATTGATGTCGAGATAGTTTGCAGCCAGAATCAGATCAAAAAGAGTGTCTTGATCAACTGATTTAACAAATTCAGAATCAAACGATTTCAGATCCTCTTCGTTGTTGTTCTCCATTGGTACTTCCAGTACATGATGCTTCTTACAGTACTCGATAACCTTGGACAAGATCTTGCTGGTGACGTTAGGGAGTGGGATGCCAGAGCCAGCACAGTCATCTTCGATCATGTGCTTGATTGTTTGTGATTGCAACGCCACCACTTCTTCAACCTCGAAGGTTTCTCCGTCCGAACTCCTCAACACGATGGTCTTTTGCGATGACATCTTTTGTTGTTAGCACTTAGGGTTGTGAATTGTGAATGAGAAACGAGAGAGGGATAGAAGGGGTTTATATAGGTTGGGATGGCGGTGCTTTACCGAATATATCGGCTAACCATTCGGTATCCTAATTCAAGTGTAAATCAAATTATTATTTTTAGTTTGACCTTTATAGTTTTAACTTGTTGCATGGGGGTCCATTGAGTTAATTAGTTAATAACTGAAACATTTAAATAAGTTTGTGTATTACTCTTTCAAATTAAGTGTTCTTGTTTTAAATTTTAAATCAACATACCTTGCGATTGAATGCTTGTTTAATTGATTGGTTAAATCTAGTTTTTAAAGGAACTACTTTACTCTTTCAAAAAGTTATTTATAATTGCTTATTATAACTATAGGATTTAAATTGTTATAAATAGTATTTTTTTAACGGCCAACAAATAAAAGTCAGTTACCTGAAGTAATCCAATGGCAAAAGACAGCTTCATACACCCGCGATCACAGACAACACTAGATAGCCAAGTCCAACATCTCATGTGCCGAGGAATCGAAACCTCGTCGCTCGAAGACCCCACTACAATAAAGCCCGATTGATATCGGATTCGAACTTAAGATGTTGTAGTCTCCTGCAAAATCTTCACTTCTTCTCCAATGTTGATTAAGCTAAAACTCATTATTTGTTAGTGTTTAATAATATAAGTAGCTGTATTATATATTAAAAACCAAATGTTGTTTGTAAGTGTGAAATACTATAGCCAAAAGTAAAGTCTTAGAAGTCTTAGGTAGCCACGTCTCATGTTTAAATTGCGTGTTTAGATGAAGGAAATAAGTAGAGATAAAAATAGAGAACCACGAGATAGAGAGAATGTAACCACAAGAAGAGACTTAGAAAATGTGACACTCCACGTTGTATGGCAGGCTTCCTGCTCAAACACCTTGTTGAAGGAACTCGATCTCCTAAGCTTAGCAAACCGGTGACATGGAGTTCCAATCCGAATAGTGGTGCCGATTCCATAACCCTAGCTAGAAACCAATCACAACGTTGGAGTTCAAAAATGTTGGCTCGATTCACATCCATATGTCAATTTTCGCAACTTTCCTATCACTTTTCAATCCTTTTATATTGTATTTATGACATTAATCCTTTCATTATTTGAAATTTTGTTGATTCACTTTTTCATAAGGCTTAATTGCTATCCAATGTTGTAAACTGTATAAGTTATAAGATGATTTGTTTCTTCTTTATAATTTTAATTTATATTTCTATTTATGGTTTTTATGAACTTGTTTATCTTTTTTTTGGTGCTGATAAACCTTAGGCGAGGAGAAGTCTTTAATAATTGTTTATATTTATGTATATTTGCGTATATGTATATTTATTTGTTTGTGTATTTATTTTCTTATTTGTATATTTATTTGTGTATTACTGTATTTGTATGCTTATTAATGTATATGTATTTGAATTTGATTGTAGGTGTTGGCCGGTTCTAATATGACAGGTATAGCTAGTGTGGACTAGCGCTTGAACTTCACTCATATACTTTATATCTTTATAGTATTTGCATCTACAACAATCATGACATTTTTTTTAGCTTTAAAACCCTCATGAACTCCACATATTTGAGTTAGTTCATGATATATTTTCATAACATAAGAGGAAGATATTAATTGTTCTAAGTTTCTGTGACAAATTAACCTAATGTTGCACATCAAGAAAAATGGATGCAAACTTATTTTAAATACGATGATTGACTTTCCATATGTTTAAGTCATGATACATGTTTGTCATGTCAGGTGTGCTAAAAAGTATACGCTAAGACAATATTGGCACGAGAAATGTTGCTAAATTCGAGTTCAAAAGAATATATCGTCACGGTATGTGTGCTAAAACCAAGCCTCAGAGATCGACGTGTGTTAAAGTTGAGTCCGACAATTTTTAATTATTGTGCTTTTTTTATATGTTCTTTTTCATAATTATATATATTACAATTTGGAACTTTCTCCCCCATCATAAGTTGTACATTTCTGTAACTTATTTTGCCCCTTCTTTCTTTCATTGTGTTCCACGTGAATTAACTTTCCAGGTGTTGCTATATTACTTCTTTCCTTTTTTACTATACCTTAAGCCCACTTTTCTTCTTCGTCTTCCCTGTCTTACCTACAGTATGGATGATTAGCAACCTCAATAGAGACTAAACGTGGAAGCCTTCAATAGGATTCTGCACTCCCTTTTGTTTAGGTGCAGGTAGCCAATATCCAAAAAAAATTAATGGTTTAAACAGAAATAGTTCAATTTCTAAAGGGGTTTAACTTTGGAATTATTGTTTGCATCAGGTTTTTTAGCGCATAGTTGGTGGCGTGGGATTGAAGAAGGTGTTTTCGCCGACTTCTTCACCTTATGTAGAAGATGATTTCGTTGGTTAGCGCATAGTTTGTGGCGTGGGATTGAAATTTATTCTTTAAAATATAAATACACACTAAAAAAGGATCTTTAGGAACGGTACTTTTTTCATTTTTAAGAGCAGTGAAAAACTGTTCCTAAAGATGGGTTAGAAATTTTAACCAAAATTAATTAGCTCCAATTCCAAACCTAAAACTTTATATTTGCCAACACACAAACCATGAGAACACCATAAATTAGACAACATATACACAAATCAAAGTATCAAACCATATGGTTTATACAGAAAACTGGAAGTTCTAACAATAACCGGGAAATCAAAAGGGGCTTTTAGCATGAATGTTAGCTTAAGGGGGTGTTTGGGATTCCTTATTTTCATCAACTTATAACTTATAAACTTTTTAAAAAGTTAATAACGTGTATAAGGTGTTTGGCAAACCATAAGGCCTTATGAATTTTAACTTATGGGCAAGGCAAAATAAAAGAGTTTTGAAAAGTTAGGAATCTCTAATATATTAACTTAATGAGTTTGATTTACATATTATTACACTCTTCTGACCCTCAAACCCATTAAACTTCATTTAAAAAGGTGTCATTTTTTAGACATTTTGGTTTTCTCCAACACATAGGGTAATTCAAACATTTTTTTTTAACTTTTTTTTTTAAATTCATAAGTTAATAAGGTCTTTTAACAAGAAGTCCTTTTTCACTTAAATAATGAATCCCAAACACACCCTAAATCTACGAGGATGGGCGCAGGCCCGGCTCCGAGAAGCCAAAAAAATTTTTGGTCCGAAGGCGAAAATGGTTTGGACCTCAATTCAATTTTTAAATGTGCATACTTGGAAATGGTTTAGGTTGTGTAAAAAACTTTTATATAATAATAGGCTTAAACATGTTCCAAGTAAGAATAGAACCCACAACCTTTTGATTGAGAGTAATACCCCTTTGTCACTAAGCCAAACTAGTTGTTATATAATTAAATTTAAATATTATATATACATCTTGTTTTTCATAAAATACATATAATTTTTATTTTTTTTTAATTCGGGCCTAACGGGTGTCGGGCCGGGGGCCGTCAACCACCCAGCCCTCACTAAAGGCCGCCCTGGATGGGCGAACACACCTTTATAAAGGTCGGGGTGACCCTGACTTCACTGTTTTTTTCCAAAATCCCTCCTCGTTGCCTATTCAATCCGGCCTACCATTGTTTTCGTCCAAGCTTCAAAACGCCCAAGCTTTCTCGACCAAGCTTCTGTCACATTCTACTGGTTGTTTTAATCTTATAACTGAAAATAAATTAGCGCAATCTCGTATAATTTCCTAAACGAAGAAAATAATTGATTCCCTATTTCGTTCATTAATTTCCTAAACCAAGAAAAAAAAATTTACAATACGACTATGTTTGGATCCAGGGTAAACCGATAATATTAACCTTAATACAAATACCATGATTAAAATAATCTCAAAATTAGATAAACTCATAAACACAACTAATAAGTAATAACGATAAACAACAATATGTATATAACCAGCTAATAATAATAATAATAATCGGCCAACAGAGATTATCATCTAATTAAACGCCCACGCATTCTCTTCACGGATCTCCTCTTCTTCCTCAGGAGTCAAATCATTCCTAATGTTGAAAAGCTTACGAATCTCTGGAGTACTCTTACCCTTAACCATATCAACCACCGATTGACACATCAGCTCCAGCAAGCTTCTATTGTTGAGAAAATTAGCAGCCATAATAATATCAAACAGTGTCTCTTGATCCACTTTCACAAACTCCGTATCAAAATCCTTCAACGCCTTCTCGTCGTCACACGATTCCACGTGGGTTGTGCAGTACTCGACAACCTTGGCCAAGATCTTGCCGGTGACTTTAGGCAGTGGGATGCAGGAGCCTGCGCAGTCGTCTTCGAGCATGTGTTTGATTGTTTGTGATAGCGATGCGACTGGTTCTTTGACCTCGAAGGTTTCTCCGTCGGAGCTTTTGAGGATGATTGTGTTTTGGGATGACGAGGTGGAGGGTTGGTCGGACGACATTGTTGTTGTTTGAGTCGAGGTCTGGTTGGGAATGGGAATGGGAATGAGAATGAGAATGAGAATGAGAATGAGAATGAGAATGAGAATGAGAATGAGGAATGTTGCATGAGATGGTAAGATAGCGGCTGACTATTTGGTAACCCTAAGTTTTATTTTTCCAATTTACTTCCTTATTGTTTTGAATTATTGAAGAGGATTCCTTCTAGTTTGTTGATGTCGAATTTTTAATTGACGTTTTGCATAATTTGACCATGGCAGTGAAACCCGAACCCGGTTACAAGCCCGAAACCCAACATAATTAGTTTTGAAACTTTTCCTGGGTTTGAGACGGGTTTGGGATTTGTAATACACCCAATTAATTATCTGACGCAATTACCCGGTAATATTGACCCATTTACCCGATGTACCCGACATACCTTTTTTATGTTATATATACATTTTAAATATTCTAAATATATTATTTGTCGAGACTTGTTTATGAAAATTATGTACCCGACATGTCTTTTTATATTATATACACATTTTAAATATTCTAAATTTAAGACATTTTATTTTTATGGTAATCATTGTTTGTAATCGATTTGTTATATTTAGGCAAAACTTGATAGAAACCAGACGGATTTGAGCCGGGTATACCCCTACAGTATTTTGTCAAAACCCGATAGGAACCCCGAAACCCGACAGGTTTGGGACGGGTTTTAATTATCGGGTATGGGTTGAGGAATGCCTAAAGCCGACCCATAGCCATCCCTAAATTTGGCATCTTTCAGAGAAATACGGGGTAAAAATAGTCTTACAAAAATATACATAACCAATACATAAAGATACATAATCCCTTAATGCACAACTAGGTAGCTTTGAAGCCTAAGTGCATTGTCTCATACAACTTTGAAATACATTTAAACTCGTTCGTAGTTGATATGTTGATACTTAGTTACGTATGGAACATAGCTGCATAAGCACATTGCCTCATACAACTTTAAAATACGCTTTGGCACCTAATTTTAAGCATATGAACACTACTCCATACAACCTTGGAAGACGTTTAGGGGCACCTTCGTAGCCTATATCACTTACCAACAAATAAAGGCATTTTAAACAAATAAAGGCGATGTTGTCTTTGTATTAGTTACAATTAATAGTAATTAAGGATTTTTAAATGATTAATGGTTTCTACATTTTATTAGTAACTTTGTCGATTTTTGTTCGTTTCATAATAATGTTATGTTCTACATAACATCACAATAAACTTTATCTGGACCCAAAGTCAGTGTGACTTCTAAACTTGCTTTATAAAAAAGAGAGACGTGAGTCGCGTGACAGGCCAATTTTGCAAGCCCGTTTCAATGAGTCCAAGCCCACTTCAATGAATTCAACTGTTCAAGCCCGCTTCAACGAGGTCATCTTGAGTTATCTATGATTATATTTACTAGAAATAATGTATGTCTAGAATAGGCCTACGTGTCGGGGTCGATAACCTAGATACGGACATGGTATGTACATAACGGCAGCCTAGATAGAAAGCAAACAACATTCAAATTTTTATTTGGTTACGCTCCTATGTCTAAAGTACTAGCGAAATGTTCAAAAAGCTTCGGAATCACAAACTCGTTTATGCTCCTCATATCCTAAACTTGTTCAAGCTCTTTGCCCGCCCCAGCCTAACACGTCTGTTTTGTCACTCTATAGCTAGGGGTAAAACACTTGTTTTATTTCATGTAACATATACTTTTGTACATTATAAGCTCTTTAATCCTTATAGCTATTTTCTTTTGTGCAAGGCACATATAAGAATGTTCCCACGTTACATTCAAACTTGAAAATGTGTATCGTCATGGAATTTCAAATCAAGTTAAACATATTTGATAAATATAATGACAACTGGTGTAAAAAGCATGTTGTATAAATTAACAAGTAAATCATACGAATAACCATTGTGTGTAAGACTTATATATGGTAACGTGCATTTTTCTCAACTACATGCATCATCTTTTGATTTTATCATATGTTATTGACTTGTTATAGTATATAACTAGGTTATAGCCCACGTGACACACGGGTGGAATAACATGTCATTAAACATAATCAACTTAAACATCAATTTAAACAAACATATATTTCTTTAACTATTAAAACTTGATAGATTTACATTGTCACTAAACACATCACCATACCAATCAAAAATTAATAGATTTACATTGTCTTAATATTAAAACTTTCAAATTACAAGAAGTTAATTTGAGCATAACAACCATTAAACATCAACAAAATAACTCATGATGTTCTTTGCTATTAAACCATCATCAACATCTTGAAAACTTCAACCAAAAGAAAATCACTTTTCCTAACACACCTGAAAATTGTTACAACACAATAGCAGATTATATAAAATATAAACCACACAAAACAACATGTATAATAATTAGTAACATATAAACATTACTAAAGTTGTTATATGGAACCAATAAATCTTAACTTTCAAATTATAGTTATTAAAAAGTGTAAAGAGATGTTAACCATCTACTACTTGTATTAAATCTAACAACAACATCGAAAGAATTTATATTGAAAATGTATATATAGAATGGTTTACTATATTTAAGGTTAATCAAAATCAGTTAACAAAGACAATAATAAGTTGCTTAATTTAAAAATGAAATAATAATATATAAACATTAAACTCTCTCCTTAATTATTGTTTTTATTGTCAAACATTATAATATATTTGAATTTCAAATTAGTGTAAAATAAAATATTAACATTTTAGAAACTTCTAGAATATATATTTGAAAAAATAAAAGATTGATCATAAAACAAAGTATATTTAGAATCTATGATTATATACTATTATATAATTTTATGTAGTATTATATAATTTCAGATCACGAATAAACACCTTAATAATCTTTTCTCATATAACAATATCTATATAATTTCAGACTGTTAATAATATAATCGTAAGAAATTCATAATTAGTTTAATTTAGATAAATAATAAATAATAAAATATGTTGATTTTGAAAACGAAAGGTGGTCCGATACGTTTACCAGTTATGAGCAAATCGGTTAGTTTTAAACAATTAGAAATCCAAGGCTAGCTTTCTAGAGACCATTCTTCTTATTATTTTTTTTTCCGAAAATAAACGATTGATTATATTCAAAATGTATATTTAGAATGTATTATTATATAATAAATTTAATATTTCAGTATTTAAGGTTAATCAAAATCGTTTAATATTTAATAATAATTTGTTGCTTAATTTAGGAATTAAATAACAATAACAATAATAAAAAACATAATAATTTCATTAACTATCGTTATTGTAGTTAAACCTTTAAATATATTTGAATTTCAGATTTTTGTAAAAATGTCAATTATTATTATTATTATTATTATTATTATTAAATTATAAAATTCTGGAATAATAACGGATTAATTTAATGTAGATTAATATTTTTAGAAACTTCTAAAATAGATTCTATAGAGAAATCTGCATTGGTTCGTTACGGTGTAACGGTGTTGGAATTAGTTATAGTAACCTATATGTGTAAAGAAATGAAAATGACTTGAATAAATTTATATCGTGACGTAGATTTAAAAAATCAGAATGCCCCGTTTAAACAAAGCAAAGTAATATTCTTATTAATTTAACCAAATTGTTACACTTGAGAGATTCAAACAAATATTGAACTTAGGGGATTGAAATTGCAAACTCTCAAACAATTTTTTGCATGAAAGTTTCGTTTTTAATGAGAGAAAGAGACACCGGTTTGTGCAAGTTCTTGTGTGTTTATCTTACGTGTTCAAGACAACAATCTAGACTGAAGATTCTAATAGCGCCTTCAGAATTCAATAAATCTTCTTGAAAATAGATAATACAAAAGGAAATCACACACTGCTTTATCAATAGAACAACCGGATCCCAAGAAAATCAATATTTTTGGATGGAGGACCGTAATGAAAAGAACCCCGAGTGTTGAAGCTCTCTTGGTCCTAGCTACAGAAAAGCATATCAACGATTTCTTCCACCAACTTATGCCTTGCCTTCTCAGTCAAAGATGCAATGGACTATCGTATTTTACAAACCGGCATAATACACAAAAGGCAGTGATTCAAGAAAGGCACATCCACATCCCAGATTGCACCAAAGATAAAAAAAGATTGGACCTAATGTATGATGTTTGTTGTGACTAGCAACTTGCTAGTGTCCTCATTTTATAAATCTAATTACATTTACTAGAGTTGTAATTAGTAAACGGTGAAATGGTATATAAATAAGAAGAACTTTTAAAAAAAACACTAATAATAAAAACTTAACAATTTCCCAAATTGCAGCAGAAAATAATTAGAGAACAAAAACAAATGACAAATATCATACTTCATTAAAATATAGAACCGATAGATAACACAACCATTAGTTCACAAACATAAAAAACTACAACCCCAAACCAAGTAACCCTAACCACTCTAAGCTCGTTCACCACGAATCCTCCTAGCAAGCTGCATATCCTTCGGCATAATCGTAACTCTCTTCGCATGAATCGCACACAAATTTGTATCCTCAAACAGTCCAACCAAATACGCCTCAGCCGCCTCTTGTAAAGCCGCAACAGCCGAGCTCTGGAACCGCAAATCAGTCTTGAAATCCTGAGCAATTTCTCTCACCAGCCTCTGGAACGGAAGCTTACGGATCAAAAGCTCAGTACTCTTCTGGTACTTTCTAATCTCCCTTAAAGCCACGGTTCCAGGCCTGAACCTGTGTGGCTTCTTCACTCCTCCGGTGGCTGGAGCTGATTTCCTTGCGGCCTTGGTGGCTAGCTGCTTCCTTGGGGCTTTGCCTCCGGTTGATTTGCGGGCGGTTTGCTTTGTACGAGCCATTTCAAGGTGCTATAAATGTTGAAAGATTTGAATGTTTTGGTGAATGGTGGATTGTGAAGATGGTTGTTTGGGTTTTTATATTGGGGGTTTGGTGGGCGGGAAGATTTTGATATTTTTTGGTTTGGAGTGGTTTTTTGTGGTGTGTGGTGAGCCGTTGATTAGGGTGAAATCGGACGGTTAGCAAATGAATTGACGCGGATTGTGATCCGTTGTGATTGTTTGATGAGAGATTGAGATATCTTGTTTTTTTTTCCTTTTTTATACCTTTTTAGAGGCTAACTAAAAAAAATAAAAACACTTGTTTACAAAATTGAAAATTCTTTTAAAAGATGATTTTTCTTGGTATTTTATTAACACATGAATTCTATCATTATCTGGAATTACTTTTATGAACGATATTGATTGGTATCTTTGTTTTTTATTTTTTTCTATAAATAAAATTTATGAACTTCTTTTGGTATTCATAAACTTAAGCTAGTAGACATCTTTGATTTTGCATTCTTAGGCTATGCGCAGTGGTCTACAAATATGAGCGACAAGGGGCAACGAGGGCGAGAACACCGCCCCCCTGGGTGTTAAGCGGGGCAACGGCCTTTTATCGCGGCGAGGGAGAAAATATCATTATTTATTGTTGTGTGTGCGATATGTATATGCATATGAGGCTACAACACCATTACACCCATAAAAAACCATCATTTATTAACTGTGCACCACATGTCACAAAACGTCTCATTTTGTAGCCTATGCACTGCACATAGCCTTAGGGTTGAGCGAGACTAGGGTTGGACCATTGGACAGCGTAGCATCTAGTAAATCATACCAGTATCAAGTCACAAACTTTAAACAATACGAAAGATAAAATATTCGCAAATAGTAAATCATACCAGAATCATGTATCAATTAACCTAGAATCGTCCAGATCGTCTTATCCTTGCAATAAGATCACTGCTTAGAATATCCTTCTAATCCTAGGGATATAGCAATAGAATTGTAATATTAGAATTATCCTGAGAATATTTTTAGAAATTCTGGCGACATGGCCCAAATATACTGGCGACAAGGCCTAAACTGGCGACAAGGCCCTTGAGAAGAGGTGAAAACCCCTTAAACCTTTGGATTAAACTGGCGACATGGCCCTTGAGAAGAGGTGAAAACCCCTTAAACCTTAGGATTAAACTGGCAACATGGCTCTTGAGAAGAGGTGAAAACCCCTTAAACCTTAGGAAATGGTACGTCTACCATAAACTTGAGATTCAAACCAATAGCTGAGGATAACGAGGTAACAAGTCACTATATTTCATGTGTTGGCCCTGTCTCTCAAACTACGACCGAATAAACGTGCGCTACAGGCGATCTTAAGAAGAGGTGAAAACCCCTTAAACCTTAGAAAGTATTGAATAATACCTTTAACTGGCGACAAAACCCTTAAGAAGAGGTGAAAACCCCTTAAACCTTAGAGATGAACTGGCGACAAGACCCAAAGATACTGGCGACATGGCCTACTTTAACTCCATTCCATGTGGGGATACCACATATTTTCAAGCTACAAAACAATCAACTCTAAGTGAGGGGTGGGTGTTAGCCTTGCTAACACCCCTCCGATGCTTAAGTCAGTACCAGGATAGAAGAATAATAATATTGAAAAAATAAAAAGATAAATTAGAATACATACCTTATTTGTTTAACATTACTGTTAAATTTTCCTCGGGATAGAGATCTTACATAAAATATTTTTTGAGGTGGATAGCGTTCCAAGCCCTTGGTAGTAAGTCACCATCCAAAGTGGACAATTTGTATGCCCCCTTTCCTGCTTCAGAATCTATCAAGTAAGGACCTTCCCATTTTGGTGCAAGCTTTCCATCTGTTGGATTTGTAGTATTCTGAAAGGCTTTTCGGAGAACCAAATCCCCTTCTTGAAATCTACGAACCCTGATATTTTTGTTGTAGGACTTTGCTATCTTCTGTTGATAAGAGGCCATTCTGATCCTTGCTAAATCCCTGAGTTCTTCTACTGCATCTAAATCTTCAAGTAAAATTTGAGTGTTATCTTCGGGATTTTGATGACTGACTCTAGCTGTAGGGATAACCATTTCTGTCGTGATAACTGCTTCAACTCCAAACACCAATGAGAAAGGAGTCTGACCAGTAGCATTCTTTGAAGTGGTCCTGTCTGCCCAAAGAACAAATGGTAGTTCCTCGGCCCACTTTCCTTTCTTAGACCCCAACTTTTACTTCAGGTTATTGATAATGATTTTGTTGCTTGATTCGGCCTGTCCATTAGCCTAAGGATGGACAGGTGTTGAAGTGATCATTTTGATTCCCCAACTGGCACAGAAGTTGGTGGTCCTCTTGCCAATGAACCGCGAGCCATTGTCACACACTATCTCTGCTGGGATTCCAAATCTTGTCAGGATGTTGCGCTTGATGAATGAGATAACTTCTTTCTCTCTGACTTGAACAAAAGATTCAGCCTCAATCCACTTTGAGAAATAGTCTGTCATTGCCAGCATAAAGATTTTTCCTCCCAGAGCTCTTGGTAGCTTTCCACTATATCCATACCCCACTTCATGAAAGGCCAAGGGGATATAATAGGATACAATGGTTCAGCCCGCTGGTGCAGAATGTTGTTGTGTCTTTGGCATGCATCACATTTCTGAGAATAATTCATAGCGTCCCTCTTCATCGTTGGCCAGAAGTATCCTGTTCTCAGGATTTTAGAGAATAGTGCTCTGCCCCCAGTATGATTCCCACAGTCTCCTTCATGGATATCCTGAAGAACTTATTGAGCTTCTGCCTTCTCCAAGCACCTAAGATATGGTCCTGCAAGAGATTTTCTGTATAATATATCATTCATTATAGTATATGGTATTACCTTTGTGTGAAAATCTCTTGGGTTTTCATCCTTGGGGATAACGTCATCCTGAATATATTTCCTGATGGGAATAATCCAAGAATTTTCATTATTCTCAGGAACCTTGGCTCTCATATCTTCATCATTTTCTGATATTTCATTGACACCTTGCTCTTCTATTGTTGGGCTCAGTGTTGGTACATAAATGTCAGTAGTTCATAGTCTAGCGTTTGTAATCGAGTCTGTAATGTAATTATGTTTATGTTTATGTATGTAAGCGAAGTTGTCAACAAGTTCGCTTAGGCGAACTTGTTGAACAAGCGAAGTTGTCGACAAGTTCGCCTAGGCGAACTTGTTCAACGAGCGAAGTTACTGACAACTTCGCCTGAGGCGAAGTTGTCGTGTATTTTATGTGTGAAAATTTCTACTTTGAAGTCTATGTTGTTAAAAAAAAAATATTATTTGAAGTTATTGTAACATATTAGTGATGATAATATCAAGACTTCACAATCATTGAGTAAGAAAGAAGAACGGGAAACAGATCAAGAGTCCTTACATGTTTAATCAGACACTATGGGTCGAAGTCAATTCGGGGTGACACGGGGAAAGCCAAATACGCTTTGAGGATAGATAGGAGGCATCAATATTTCTGAATTGTTGCCCACTTAAATTTTAAGGATTAATTGAACCTAACTCGTATCACAGAAACGATGAAAACCATCTTAAGCATATTACCTGCTTACAACCTGTCTCTATATGTCATAATACAGCTAAACACGAATCTATGTGACAGTCACGTAGTTAGTATGATTCCTGTTCGGATCTTTTCTAAAACGTAGCAGTCCCTATCGAGACTGAAATTTGATCCCTTATACTTTAAATTTATTACGTTTTTGTACTTAGATAGCTTTATGATTTTTTAACTGGTTACTTAGAATTGATCATGTCGTTTATTTCTTAAAGGGAAGTTTTAAAGAGTTAATTCAAATTGTTCAAAATTATAAGGTTTGGTTATGAAAATATAGGCGAAGTTGTTGAATCAGGCGAACTTGTGGATAACTTCGCCTTGGCGAAGTTATCCGTAACTTCGCCTGACCAACTCTGACCCTATATAAGGATTTCAAACAGTAAAATATTCATTATTTCAAAATATCAGCGAAGTTGTTCCGAGAAACCCGGCGAACTTAACTATTATCCGGCGAACTTGATTCGTTTCCGATTTCGATCCTTTTTCTCAGTTTCGTTCATAGATTCAAGGTGTGTGTTATCAATTAACCGTATATCCAAAGACAGTGATGCTTTTCATAGGTCGTTTTGAACGGTTTCGTGACCTCGGTCCGGTGACCTTTCAAAACCAATATTTACAAACTTGTATTACGTGTTCATGGACGATCTTTTCATCTAACCATCCGTAATATCATGTGTTAGAGTCTCCTGGATCGTCAAACCTTGCCGAATCATCGGATTCCGGCTGTTAGAATCCTAACAGTCGCCTATTCTGATGCAGGCGAAGTTAGGGTTTAGGCGAAGTTATCCGCAACTTCGCCTGGGGCTTAATTTCGCCTGAGGCGAAGTTGTGGAAGCGAAGTTATCCACAACTTCGCCTGAGACTTAATTTCGCCTAACCCTTATCTTCGCCTGAGGCGATGTTGTGAAGAGGCGAAGTTATCACTAACTTCGCCCATACCATTTTACTTAAAATTAATTAGACGAACTTAAAGATGAAGCGAAGTTGTTCCCAACTTCGCCTCACCTTTAACTTCGCCTATACAGGTTTGATCACAACTTCGCTCCTGGTAATCAAGCGAACTTGTGTACAACTTAAACGTTTATCTAACTTGGTTCGTTTAGTGCAGATATGGCTGCTGTTGGAGGTGCAGGTGATGACGGTGATGATCACAGACAATTCTTCCCAGCTCATAACCAGTTCATAACACTTGACCCAGATGCAAAGGGCGTGGAGGACTACAGGGAGATAATTACTTTTCTCCTGCGCTCACGGATATATCACGCAATAACAACTACCCTGCCTATTTCCCTACCGAATATTGAAGACTTTTGGCAGACGGTAGAGTACGATTGCCGGGTTGAGCCCCCGGTTATGCGAGCCACCGTAAACGGTCAAGTTGTTCAGTTTTCTTCTGAACAAATACGGGTGGCGTTGCGGTTTGGTGAAGAGACGAGGGATGACCCAACGGAGTTTGTTGCGCCATTCCGTGATGGGGCGTTCCTCAGGATGGGGTATTCTGGTCCCTTAGGGGACACTCAACGGAGGAAGGGATTCCTTTTAGATCAGTGGTGCTTCCTTATGCACGTCATGATCGTATGTATGTCAGGACGGAAGGCAGGCACTGATGGTATGGGTGCGACAATGCAGTCTGCTATGACTGCGTTGACTTATAATAAAAGATATTCTTTCAGCCAGATGATCTTTTACGAGATCGATAGGCAACGAAGGGCTGTGGCGCGTGAGCGGTTTACAATGTATCCACGATTCCTACAGATGATTTTCAATCATGTGGCTCCGACGCTGCCTCAACGACGCCCTATTCGATACGTGGAAAGTGTGACAAAACGTATCTTTGCACAGTGTCGCACTTCCAGCGCACGAAGCAAGCCTGAGCTGCGTCCCAGGCATACTCCGCTCTTTGGGTACCTTATAAACCCGGAGTATGTGCCTGCGGCAGGGGACGAGTTCAGAGACCCAAGACCACAACAGGCGGCAGCATCCCAGGCTGTATCAGCTGCGCCTGCTGTATCTGCTGCTGTGACAG
The DNA here is from genome assembly GCF_021521415.1 of Bidens hawaiensis. Lineage (NCBI taxonomy): Eukaryota > Viridiplantae > Streptophyta > Magnoliopsida > Asterales > Asteraceae > Bidens > Bidens hawaiensis. Next base: position 295,949 of record NW_027492312.1, on the reverse strand, counting down.
CCGCAGAGATTGACCTTGACGCCATGTTCGGCAGGCAAGGATTGTTTGATATGGACCGAGTTGATCCACAAGAGAATATTCAAGTCTCGGGTCCACAAGCTGATTTTGATGATGTGATGGAAGAGGCTAGAAGGATGATGGTAACGCATGAGAGAACGGTTGGTAAACAAAAGAGAACTGTTGACGACGACGACGAGGAAGATGATGAAGAAGAAGCTGTGCAGCTGGTGAGAAAGCGTTCACGAAGGGAAAGGACAGGTATGGGTGTAGGAGCTGGAGAGACTTCACGGTTGGTACGTTTTGCTCCACCTGCCCTGTCTGGTATGTCCATTGTTCCTACCTCTGTGTAGGTATCGAGTACAAGCGCTACGGTTGTTCCCGTAGTGGCTACATCGTCGGCTGACATTCCATCGATCACGGCCGTCCAGACGTCGACTCCAGCAATTGTGTCTCTACCACCTCAAACGCTTACTCCATCGGTGGTAGTAGCACGATTTGTCGAGTTTACGGTCACCACTACTGCAGGGTTATCGGGTACGGTACCACCTGCGGTCACGCCCACTTCAGACTCGGAACGAATAGCTTCACTAGAGCGGATTGTAGCTGAGCAGTCCAAGACTATTCAAAGCCTAGTGGAAGCAAATCAACTGCAGGCATCCCTCCTGGTTGAGCACGGGAAAGTTATAGATGCCTTGAAGGTGTTCTTGGCATCTCAGGGGGAGATGAGCTGTAGAGGAGATGAGCTGAGGACCAAAAGAAGAGAAGACCGAGACGATGATCCCAATGCATCGAAAGATGCAGGTGGTGAGTTGCCAAGAACTACTATAGCTCTTGGGGCTTCCACAGCTGAGGGGGAGTCTGCATCTGGTGATGATGTGGTTGCTGTTGGTGATGATGTGGATGTGGTTGAAGATGTTGAGATTGTTGATGATATGATTGATGCGCTGAAAGAGATAGACGATATGTTAGAGGATGATGAGTTGATAAATGAAGATGATGTTCTGCCAATCGATGAGATTGAAAAGATTGGTGCAGAAATTGTGGTTGAGAAGGTGATAGAAGAAGGAGAGATTGTTGAAGAAAATGTAGAGCATGAGATCCCTGTGGTTGAACAGTCGACTATATGTGAAGATGCTGCGGTTGACAACACTGACTGGGAAGATCAGCCAAACTGGAAGGAAGGCTGCGCTCAGTGGTTTGTAAAGACGAAGAAGCCAGCAGTACCGACGATGTTCAAAAAGTCGTATAATATAAAGGGATATGCAGAATCAAAGAAGGGAATCATATGCTGGTTGTACGATGAAGAGTTGAAACTATTTGTGATCAAACGTTACGACGGCATTCAGTACTTCAAGAAGATGTTAAGATCCCTGAATACCTTACCGGAGTGTGAGGTGAAAGACTTAGCAAGACTGGGGCTGATAAACAGAAGTGATGATAACATGGCGAGAGTAATTTGGAAAATTGTTTGGAATGAGGCCATTAAAGATAAAAAGTTTGAACTTCTGAAGCCTCAGAAAGGGAAATTAGTAGAAGACAAAGATAGAGGGATGAGGGCAGACGGCAAACCATGGATGGTTATGAAGTATAAACCAATCCGTCATTTAAAAGAAGTGCCGATGAAGGTGATGCCCAAGAACGTCTTGAAAGACTTGAAGTGGTGGTACGTGGATTGTGAAACTGCTGAAGCGGTCATGGAGGATGAAGATGAGCAAGAGATCATGAGAGTGTATGATCATATGCACTTAGTCAATCTGTCTCAAGCTGACTTGCAGGTACTACATGCTAAGAAGATTTTCTACATTCCTGCTTGGAAAGAGGAAGCTAAGAAGTACCAGAAGTTGGTTTCTGTATGTGTTAGACAGGGAGTGCATGCTTGAAGAGATGAAGAGAGAAGACTAGATTACAAGACACAAGCTTTGAAGATCAAGATATGAAGCTACTGCCAAGGGGGAGTCTGTTGGTACATAAATGTCAGTAGTTCATAGTCTAGCGTTTGTAATCGAGTCTGTAATGTAATTATGTTTAAGTTTATGTTTATGTATGTAAGCGAAGTTGTCAACAAGTTCGCTTAGGCGAACTTGTTGAACAAGCGAAGTTGTCGACAAGTTCGCCTAGGCGAACTTGTTCAACGAGCGAAGTTACTGACAACTTCGCCTGAGGCGAAGTTGTCGTGTATTTATATAGCCTACGGGTTTACGGTTAAGAAAGATAGTTTTCAGGTTATTCACGTGTAATTCAGTAGTTCAGTGAACGTGTCGAGAGTCTGTAATAGACGTGTTTCAAGTTATAATATATAACGTGTTCGTTTGTATCGCGTGTGATTGTTTTACGTATTCTACGCTCGTAACTACCTACGCAGGGATTCCGCACCTACGTAGATAGCGATATCCCGTGTAAGATCCGTCAGGGAACCGACACTCAGGATGTGTATGATAGGAATATTGACACCCTCTGGTATTCTGAAGGATGAAGCTAAGTATGCTAGGGCATATGCTTCAACATTCTCTTCTCTAGGTACCTGTGAAATATCAAACATTTCGAAACATTTTGCTAGTTTTTTGACTAGCTCTAAATATTTCATTAGTTTTTCTCCTCTAACAGTATATGAACCATTAAAATGATTGGTTAATAATAATGAATCAATATGTACTTGAATAAACCTGATTTTCATGTCGATTGCTAGTTGTAATCCTGCTACCAAAGCTTCGTATTCTGCCTCATTGTTTGTGGCTTGGAATCCGCAGGATATGGATTGAGGTATAATGTCCCCCTGTGGCGATTTCAGCAGGATCTCGAGACCTGTTCCCCTAACATTTGAAGCACTATCAGTGTATAGAGTCCACTTATCTTTGGTTTCTTCAAGTTGTTGGACTTCCAAGTCTGCTTCTTCTTTAAGTTCACTGGTGAAATCAGCCACAAAGTCTGCTAATGCCTGGGATTTAGAAATGATGAGATATAAGTTATGATGTATTTTTCTAAACCTTGGTAATCCGAAAATGGCTTTGCTTAGGATATCAAATTAGTTAAAGAAATCATATGTTAATGGAATGTGTAATTATAACCTACATAAATCAACCAAGGGGAGGTTGTGTGACTAAACTACAACCACCCGAAGTTGTTAGAATTGGTATTTGAGAAATCGAAGTCAATCCTAATCTTTCTACTTTACGAAACTACTTGCCAACTTAAATTGACATCATTGAGATGGCATGACATTAGAAAATGGTGGACTTTAAAATGCGCATGCTATCTCCTTAGTGCCAAAGATGCTCACTTAAGGTTTAAGAAGCTATCTATCATATATTATTATGACAAGTTTACCACTTGTTCAAATATTATTTATCAATGCTAAAATGAAGTGGATTCTTGATCTTAGATGGTAACCTTCGCATAATTGAACAACTCGTTTAGAATCTCTTTTCTTGGTCACCTATATATTATATATATAAGTATTTATATTTTATAAGAAGTTTGAAGAAAATTAACCCCAAAATGATTAAAACCTCCGATTAAAGTAAAACAACGATTCATTATTAGAAACATTTGTTTCCACGGATCGATACTTGGTTCTTACCAATACTATTCTACATATACGATAGGTACACTTGCCTATTTTGTGTGTGTTTAGTCTTTATAGAAATCACTTTTATAAATTTAAAACACGATCTTGTGCAAAAGCAAATCATCCAACCTCTAATATTTTAAGACGCACGCGCACACATATCAAAGTTTTTGGCGCCGTTGCCGGGGACAAGGTACGTTTCTAAGAACGATCCAACTTTTAATTTAATCATTGTCTATAATTATACAAATTTTTAACTTCTATTTTATTTTATCTTTAATTTTTACTAAATATTAAACTATATAATTTTATGGCTAGCCTAATTTTTAACCTTTATTTACCTTACTTTTGAAATAGTTTAACTAACTTAGACATTAGTGTAGTTTAAAATAGCTTAACTTATAGTTCAACTTAGACTAACTTCAACTAACTTTTACTTTAGTGTAATTTTAATTTATCCTCATGTATGTCCTATACTTTTGAGCGTGAGCTTGTTTCTCCAATTTCTGAACTGGAACGACTCTTTCGTCGACGAACTCGTAAACAGACCACAAAAACCGCAGAATCAATCAAAGACGAATCAGTAGACGCCACCGCATCAGGAGAAAATCAAACCGAATAAATGATGGCGGCCCAGAACAATGAGCCGAACATGAGCCAGTATGCCAGGCCATCTCTCGAAGGCTATGGCAATGGAGTGGCTCCACCCAAAATTACCGAAAATTTCGAAATCAAATCAAGCACCATTCATATGGTAGAAAATTCAGTTCAATTTCATGGTCTCCTCGACGAAGATCCTCTTTCTCACATATCTCGATTTCTACAAATCTACAGAACTTTTAAAATCCAAAACTGTTCAGACGATCAAATCAAACTCAAACTCTTTCCTTTCTCTCTAAGGGGCCAGGCCCTAGAATGGATAGAATCTATTTCCTCTGGTTCCATCACCACTTGGTACCAGATGGTTGAACAGTTTCTCCTCAAATATTTTCCGCCTGACAAAACTGCCAAATACCGAGCCAGCATTACCGGATTCCGGACCGATGATGATGAATCGCTACACGCAGCATGGGAAAGATACAAAATTCTTCTGAGAAGATGCCCACATCATGGACTGAGCGTGTGGTTACAAGTCCAAACTTTCTTTGACGCACAATCCAGTCAAAACAAACAGGCCGTCGACCAGATCGCTGGTGGAGACCTGGGATCCAAATCACCTAACGAAGCATTTGAAGTCCTGGAGAAGGCCGCAAAGAAGAGTTTCGCTTACAACCCACCAAGATCTACACCTACCCATAAAGGAATACACCACGTTGACTCCAACACTCTTGTCACAACACAGCTTGAAGCCCTTTCTAAAAAATTCGAACAACTTCAAGCCGAGCTATCAAAAACCAAACTCACCTGCGACACTTGTGGAGGAAGTCATAAAGCAAGTGATTGTAAACAAGTCATTATGGCCATGGAAGAAGTCGATTTCATCGCTCGACAAAACAACACTTTCAGTAACAACTACAATCCAGGATGAAGAAACCACCCGAATTTCAGCTGGAAAGACGGAGGTAACACTCAAACCCTACCCGGATTCGAAAAGAGACCGATGAATCATTCCTTCCAGCCTGAACCACAATTCCAAGATCAAAGTTCCAGTAGCCATCAACATCCGAGCTACTCAAAGATCGAAGAGATGTTAATCCAACTCATAACCAAAACAAATGAAGAAGGCCGACTCAAGAGCTATTGATATCAACAGAGTATTGTTAAAACATGAAGCCGACCTCAAAAGTCAACAAGCATCATTGCGGTATCTAGAAACTCAGATCGGACAGATTGCCCGACAATTGTCAGAAAGACCACCCGACGCTCTTCCAGGAAACACTATAACAAACCCAAATGCAGCAGCCAACGTTGTTACATTAAGAAGTGGCACAACCACTGTTGCCTCACCAACTTCAGAACCAGTTATGGAAAAGGAATCCCCTGATAAAACGCAGGAAAGACTGATCCCAACGGGCACCGTACAACCCAAGGAGTCAGTCCGAACTTATATTCTACCTATTCCATATCCTGGACGGCTGAAGCAGGAATGATTAGAAGCTCAGTAAGGGAAGTTTTTAGAACTCTTCAAACAACTCCACATCAACATTCCTTTCGTCGAAGCCATTGCTCAAATGCCGAACTATGCAAAGTTTCTCAAAGAAGTACTGACCAACAAAAGGAAGTTGGAGGAGCTCTCGCACGTCACCTTGAGTAAAGAATGCTCAGCTGTCCTCCAAAGCAAGCTGCCGCCGAAAATGACCGATCCAGAGAGCTTTACTATCCCTTGTCTCATAGGAAATTTGTCTGTTAGCAATGCCCTTGCTGGCTTAGGAGCTAGTATTAACTTAATGCCTTATGCGGTTTTTGCAAAACTAGGGATAGGAGAACCAAAGCCCACCCGCATGAGCATTCAGTTAGCAGACCGATCTGTCAAATAGCCTCGGGGCATTATTGAAAACATGCTTGTCAAAATTGACAAGTTTGTTTTCCCAGTAGATTTTGTGATTATAGACATGGAGGAAGACAAAATTGTACTTCTGATTTTAGGAAGACCCTTCTTGCACCGATAAACTCACTCTCAGGGTCAATGACGAGGCAATCACTTTTGACATAGGAAAATCTATGCAATGTCCGCAACATCACGATGACGCATTATATTGTATCGACATCATAGATTCTATCGTGAGTTGCTATGTGCGAGATTCCTCCATCACTAGCAGAATGGAAACACAAATCTTAACCGAAACCATCACCAAACCTATCTTAGATAACGAAAATCTCATTGCTATCAACAACAATCAAGAAACATCAGAAATAGTATGTGAGATCACCGAGAACAATGAAAAATCAAAACCACCAGCCTTAGAGTTAAAAGAACTACCAAACCATCTCGAATATGCATTTTTAGAAAAAGATTCTCAACTCCCAGTAATTATTTCATCTCGCCTTTCCAAAGAAGAGAAAGACGAACTTCTTAAGGTTCTCAAAAACCATAAGAAGGCCATCGCATGGAAGATCATGGATATCAAGGGTATCAGTCCCTCCTTTTGTACTCAAAATCCTCATGGAAGAAGAATACAAACCCGTGGTCCAACATCAAAGGCGTCTCAATCCCAATATGCAAGATGTGGTAAAGAAGGAAGTAATCAAACTCCTTGATACCGGATTAAGCTACCCAATCTCGGATTCACCTTGGGTAAGTCCCGTTCAAGTAGTACCCAAGAAGGGAGGAATGTCGGTCGTAATGAACGAGAAGGACGAGCTGATACCAATGAGAACCATCACAAGCTGACGAGTTTGCATTGATTACCGGAAGCTTAATAACGCCACAAGAAAAGATCATTTTCCACTTCCTTTCATCGATCAAATGCTTGAGCGATTATCTGGGAAAATGTTCTACTGTTTTCTTGAGGGATTTTCTGGATATTTCTAAATTCCCATTGCTCCTGAGGATCAGGAGAAAACTACCTTTACATGTTCGTATGGAACCTTCGCCTACCGAAGAATGCCATTTGGACTATGTAATGCTCCAGCCACCTTCCAGCGATGCATGGTGGCCATCTTTCATGAAATGATCGAGCACTCTATGGAAGTTTTCATGGACGACTTCTCAATCTTTGGAGACTCTTTCGATCATTGTCTGAAAAACCTAGACAACATGTTGACTAGGTGTGAAGAAGTGAATTTAGTACTCAACTGGGAAAAATGCCACTTTATGGTCAAAGAAGGCATCGTTCTAGGTCACAAGATATCCCAAGAAGGACTAGAAGTTGATAGGGCTAAAATAGAAACCATATCCAAACTTTCACCACCAACTTCAGTCAGAGCCATTAGAAGTTTTCTAGGTCACGCAGGATTCTACTGTCGTTTCATAAAAGACTTTTCCAAAATTTCTAGACCTATGACCAAACTTCTGGAGAAAGAGGCACCCTTCGTCTTCTCTGAAGAATGTGTTGAATCGTTCAACATATTGAAAGACAAACTTGTCAACGCACCAATCATGACTACACCCGATTGGACCCTTCCATTCGAGATCATGTGCGATGCAAGTGACTTTGCAGTTGGAGCCGCACTCGAAAAACGCAAAGAAAAACATTTTCACCCAATTTACTATGCAAGTAAAACTCTGAACGATGCACAAGAAAATTACACCACAATAGATAAAGAGTTGCTAGCAGTAGTATTTGCCTTTGAAAAATTTAGATCCTATCTAGTTCTTTCCAAAACCATAGTTTACACCGACCATGCCGCCATAAGATACCTCTTCAACAAACAAGATGCAAAACCTAGACTCATCCGATGGATTCTACTACTCCAAGAATTCTACATTGAAGTTAAGGACAAAAAAGGAGTAGAAAATGTAGCCGCATACCATCTTTCGAGCTTAGAAGGCCCAGCTTCAAAAGGACACCACGAGGAAATTATCAATGATAATTTTCCACATGATGTTCTCATGCATATCTAAGCAGTCATGCAGGAGGAATATAAAAGTCCTTGGTTTGCTGATTTCGCGAACTACTTAGCATGTAGAATCTTAAGGAAAGGGCTCACTCATCAGTAGCGGAAGAAATTCTTCTCTGACCTTAAGTTCTAGTTCTGGGAAGACCCTTACTTGTTTAGGATAGGTGCCGATCAGGTAGTTCGTAGGTGTGTATCAGGAAAGGAAGCCTTAGATATTCTCAAACACTGCCATGAAGGACTCACTGGGGGACATCACAGTACAGCCACCACGGTCAGAAAAGTGTTTGATGCAGGATTTTTCTGGCCCACAATATATAAAGACACACATGCTTTGATCCAAGCATGCGATGCTTGTCAAAGAGCCGGAAACATCTCAGCCAAATAATGAGATGGCTCGAAAAGGCATTCAATTTTGTGAGGTATTTGATGTATGGGGAATAGATTTCATGGGCCCATTTCCTAACTCATTCGGAAATAAGTATATCCTTGTAGCAGTCGACTACGTGTCTAAATGGGTAGAAGCACAAGCTCTTCCCACTAACGATGCTCGAGTAGTTGTACGATTTCTGAAAAAGTTATTTTCATGATTCGGTACTCCGAAAGCCCTAATCAGCGACAGAGGTACCCACTTCTGTAACGCTCTGATGGACAAAGTCTTAGCACGATATGGGGTTTACCACCGACTGGCAACACCATATCACCCTCAGACTAGTGGGCAGGTGGAGGTATCAAATCGAGGAATTAAAAGGATTTTAGAAAGAACTATAGGAATGAATCGCAAAAATTGGGCAGAACAGTTAGATGACGCTTTGTGGGCCCTCAGGACGACATACAAAACCCCCATAGGAACAACACCATTCAAACTTGTTTATGGGAAGGCATGTCATCTACCCGTAGAACTAAAACACAAAGCGTATTGGGCTCTGAGAGCAGTGAATTTTGATCTAATGTTTGCCAGTAAAAACCGAGAAGATCAAATTCACGAGCTCGAAGAACTAAGAGCACTCGCATATGAAAATTCCTGGTCTTACAAAGAAAAGACTAAACGTTTACACGACGCCCATTTAAAAGGAAACAAGAAATTTCAAGTTGGCGACCGTGTACAGTTATATAACACACGTTTACGTCTTTTCCCAGGAAAGTTGAAATCTCGTTGGACAGGTCCACACATAGTTGAATAAGTTTTTGACTATGGGGCAGTCGAGATTTCAAATTCTGAAGGTCAAGTTCAAAGTTAATGGACATCGATTGAAACCATACATCGATGGACCATTAGAGACCGTCTCGGAGGTACTAATCCTCCACCCAGATCAATGAACATTTTGGAAGTAGGGTCTGGCCAAGACCCTGATTAAACTAGGCATTGAAATAAAGTTAAAAATATATAATAAAATAATAATAATAATAATAATAATAATAATAATAATAATTTTAAGTATTATTATGCTTGTTGGTCGTATGCAGTTTTTATATAGGTACACTACAGGAAAATGGACGAACAACAGGGGACGCTCTGTCAAAATTTCGTTGGCCCGTAGGGAAGTTCCTTTCCATTTTACCCTCCATACTTCATATGAATCTTATTATTAATCTTTTATGAATCTTTTCACATTAAGGACAATGTGAGATTCAAGTGTGGGGAGGGGAATTACTTGACCAATTGCTTGCTCAACTAATTATGAGATTCTCTAATAACAATTTTTTTGTAGCAAATAAAGAAAATTTTTATAACAAAACCAAAAGAAAATCCAAGAGAATTTTTTTGCAAAGAACCAACTAGAAATATACTATAACCAAAGAAGTGAAAAAGTAAAAAGAAGTTTTGTAATACTGAGAACAAATTTATGCAAAGTATGGCGTTTATACCCAATCCCTCCGTTACTGTGAGATAATCCTCATGCCATATATAAATTTTTTCGGAAGCATTGAGTGAGTCATATGTTTCGTGTGATTTAGAACTTGTCGCAATTATTCATTTCAAGACCACACGAAGCGTTGTATAAGGAAGAAGGTAATATTGTTACCTTCCCTTCAAACCATTCTCCAAATTACAAATTCCAAAAAAAATCTTAAACCAAAACCTTACCATATTATCCCTCTCACCGGTAAAATACAACACTGGTCTTTTACCGGCAGACCCTAAAGAACTGGAAATGCATTCTTTCTATTTCAATTTCCTTTGCTGCATACATTTAGGAAAACCTAGGTTGCCTCCAGAACTTAGGGAGAGAATTTTTCTCTTTAGCAATGAGGTGAGGAAAAAGTGGCGCCAAGACGAACAAAGGCCACCATTTTGTGGAATTTCCAACAGCGCAATGAAAAGAAGAGCAAAAAGATATGAACGATGCTTAGGCTGCGGAAACTGGTCCCACGAAGGAAGATGTAGAAAAAGTCAAACTCAGTCTCACATGAATATACCGAACTAATGAGGGTGGAGGCTATTAGGCTCAAAGCCGAACGATCTATTAGAGTTGGGAGTTATGTTCAGAGCAGGATTGAGGAAGAACTGATCCACATCCTCGACAAAACTGGTCTTGACGATCTGACCTTAAAAGAGTCACTAGGGTTGTGTAAAAAAAAAGTTTAGCAATCGGGAGAAAGAAGCTAACCGTTGAAGACATCTTAAGACTCCCGACAAACAGCATAAGTTGTATTTACCGTCCTCATCCTCATTAACCTAAATCCTTGAACCACCGCAAAATACCAAATCCTCACTCGCACAAAAACCAACCCATTTTACCTTGTGATCTATACAACCCTTCAAAAGGGTGGAGATTTGAATTTGTTACAAGCTTATTTATCACAGGTTGCATTCTGACTAAAAGTTTTCACATACATACATCACATGTATGATCAGATATAAAACCGAGTGTGAGTGAACATTGTGAGAACGTGACGTTTTGCATAAATGGAAACTCATAAAAACAAAATCACCTTTTTATATATCACTACATATATTCCTATGATTTAAGGTTGGTTATTTTGTTCTCATTTTCTTGGAACTCTTTTGGGGATGTTTAAGCTATGGTCCTAACTTGCTATTTTTAGAAACTATTTATAAGTAACTTGCTTGAGGACAAGCAAGGTTCAAGTGTGGGGATGTTTGATGTATATAAAAATATACATCTTTTTAGCATCAGATAATCTCTAAAAACTGCAACTTCTATCGTATAGTATAGTTAAAATAACTACTTATCATGTTAAAATGTATTTTCAGGTGAATCCAAGCCTCAAACGAAGAAACGAATGAAAAGCCAAAGAAAAACCAACGAAAACAACAAAACATGGGGCTGTGCTTCAGAAAACATGGTGTTGCGCTACAGGAAACACGGGGCTGTGCTTTCAGGAAACACGGGGCCGTGCTTTTGGAAGCACGGGGCCGTGCTCACCTTTCAGAAACGACAAAAATAATTAGCACATGTCACTAAAAAGCACGGGGGCGTGCCTCAGGAAGAACGGGGTCGTGCTTACCTTTCAGAAACGACAAAAAGAATTAGCACATGTCACTAAAAAGCACGGGGCCGTGGCCACGTCACAGAAAAGACAAAACAAATCTGGCACATGTCTTAAAAATGCACGGGGGCGTGCTCATCAAGCACGGGGCCGTGCTTCACACTCCAGATTGCCTATAAATAGTGGCTCTTGTGCCATTTGAAGAGTGTGCCTTGAAAAGACTTCTATCCGATTCTCTCTTATAAAAACAAACACTAACACTCACATAGAAGGTTTAGTGAAGAGTTTGAAGGCTTGGAGGTCATCACTATCAACCATCATCATCATCCATCATCATCATCATTAAGAAGGAAGATTCATCTACATTTGGTTAGATTGTTCCAAGTTTAATCATGTATTTGTTATTATCATTCATCTTAATGTTTATCATCATGCTCATTATGAGCTAAATTCCTTTTACCATCTAAAATCTATGAAGAAGCTTTGTTTTATAAAATATGTGGTGTAGTCTAGTAAAGTACATGGTTATATTACAATTATCTTTTGATGAGAAATGTTTCACCATCTTAAGTCACTAATTCAAAGTTGGTGGTTGTCAATTCCATTGGCAATCGTTCATGATCGATTCATGTTCTTGAAAGATAGAAATACTTTGATACATTATCGAAACATGGATCCTTATATGGTACTTAGAAATGATGAGATATAAGTTATGATGTATTTTTTAAACCTTGGTAATCCGAAAATGGCTTTGCTTAGGATATCAAATTAGTTAAAGAAATCATATGTTAATGGAATGTGTAATTATAACCTACATAAATCAACCAAGGGGAGGTTGTGTGACTAAACTACAACCACCCGAAGTTGTTAGAATTGGTATTTGAGAAATCGAAGTCAATCCTAATCTTTCTACTTTACGAAACTACTTGCCAACTTAAATTGACATAATTGAGATGGCATGACATTAGGAAATGGTGGACTTTAAAATGCGCGTGCTCTCTCCTTAGTGCCAAAGATGCCCACTTAAGGTTTAAGAAGCTATCTATCATATATTATTATGGAAAGTTTACCACATGTTCATATATTATTTATCAATGCTAAAATGAAGTGGATTCTTGATCTTAGATGGTAACCTTCGCACAATTGAACAACTCGTTTAGAATCTCTTTTCTTGGTCACCTATATATTATATATAAGTATTTATATTTTATAAGAAGTTTGAAGAAAATTAACCCCAAAATGATTAAAACCTCCGATTAAAGTAAAACAACGATTCATTATTAGAAACATTTGTGTCCACGGATCGATACTTGGTTCTTACCAATACTATTCTACATATACGATAGGTACACTTGCCTATTTTGTGTGTGTTTAGTCTTTGTAGAAATCACTTTTATAAATTTAAAACACGAGCTTTTGCAAAAGCTAAATATCCAAGCTTTCATATTTTATACCACTAGCACGCACACATCAACAAGAATATGATGAGTTTCAAAATAATGTCTAAGTTTAGTAGATGCCATAATAAGTGCTAAAATTAATTTCTCAAGATAAGAATACCTGGTTTCAGCATCCAATAAACTCTTACTTACATAATAGATGGGATGTTGTTGACCTTCGGATCCTTAGCTAAAACTGCACTCACAACATTATTTGATACAACTAGATAAAGAGATAGAGGTTCATCTTCTTCGGGTTTTACCAGCAGAGGAGAAGAGGAAAGATAAGCTATTAAGGACATTAATGCTTCCTCATGCTTACTGGTCCACTCGAACCTTTTGTTTTTCCTCAGGATATCATAAAAATCTTTGCACTTTTAAGAGGATTTGGATATGAATCTGTTGAGCGCTGCTATCTTGCCAGTTAGCCTTTGAACATCCTTTACTGATGCTGGGGATTTCAGATTCAGGATAGCTTGTATCTACTCTGGACTTGCTTCTATCCCCCTCTTGGTGACCATGTATCCCAAGAATTTGCCAGCCTTCACTCCGAAATGGCACTTCGCAGGATTCAGCTTCATGTTATATCTGTCGAGGATATCGAATGCAGTCTTGAGATCCTGGAGGTGATCCTCAGCTTTCTTGGACTTCACCACCATATCATCGATATAGACTTCCATCGTGTCCCCCAATTGCTCTTTGAACATCATGTTGACTAGCCTCTGATAGGTTGCACCTACATTTCTAAGTCCAAAGGGCATAGCAATATAACAATAAATACCTGTGGGAGTCATGAAGGTAGTGTCTTCTTGATCTGAGGGCTCCATTTGGATTTGCTGAAATCCTGAGGATGCGTCCATAAACGTCAGCATCTCGTGACCGGCTGTAGCATCTACCATTGAATCGATGTGTGGTAGAGGGAATGGATCTTTAGGATAGGCTTTACTCAAGTCTGTAAAATCCACACAAACTCTCCATTTTCCATTCTTTTTCTACACTACTACTACATTTGCTAACCATCGGGGATATTGAACTTCCCTGATCATATTTGCCTTCAAAAGTCTTTCAACTTCTTCTTGGATAATTATGTTTCTCTCATGTGAAAACTTTCTTCTCTTTTGATGGATTGGCCAGAAAGAATTATCAATTCCAAGTTTATGTGTTATAATATCTTTGGAAATACCTGTCATATCTTCATGTTTCCATGCGAATTTCGACAGTCTTGACTTGAGAAAATCGAGCAATTTTGACTCAATATCCTCAGGAATGCTGGTTCCCATCAGCACTTTGACTTCAGGATCCTTGGGATAAGGGAGTACTTCTTTGATTTCTTGTTCCCTGGCCTCCATTACGCCTCGTGCTGGTTTCTGTAATTGCTATGCCTGCTGGGGTTTGGCAGTACACTTCATAGAGGATGTGTAGCAATTTTTTGCATCTTGTTGATCGCTGATGATTTTGATGACTCCCCACAGACTTGGGAGTTTCGCACATTGGTGATAAGTGGAGGGGACTGCTTTCATGTCGTGTATCCAGGGCCTGCCTAATATAATATTGCAACAAGACAAACAGCCAATAACACAAAATTTTTGTATTTTATTTACCCCTTCGACGTATACTGGGAGCTTTATTTCCCCAATAGTGTTCTTAGTCTCTCCGCTGAATCCAACTAATATTGAGGAACTGGGAACGATCTCATCCTCGGGAATATTCATCTTTCTCAGCACATCTAATTGAATAATGTTGACAGAGCTTCCACCATCTACGAGGATCATGCGCACATAATGGTTAGCTACATATAATGTTATTACCAAACTATCATGGTGGGGATCCTGGATGTTGACTCTATCACTTTCATCGAAGGTCATAGTCTTTATTTGAGTGAGAACGGATGTTTTTGTTGGTCTGTCAGCCACTTCTAACTTCCTCTTATCAGCATTTCTTTTTGCAGCAGAATAAGAGGTTCCACAGATGTCGGATCCTCCGGATATGAACGTGATTGTTTTTGCATCCGTTGGTGGAGGAGTTGGCTTTTCAGGAACATTCTCAGGATTCTGCTCTCTTCCCTTTTTCCTGCCAAGTAATTCTTTCAAGTGGCCTTTGCTGAGAAGATAGCTAATTTATCTTCTGAGAGCAATGCAATCATCAGTCAAGTGTCCAAAGTCTTCGTGGAAGGCACACCACTTTGATTTGTCTTTGTAGACTCCTTGTTTTTCCACCTTCTTTGGCCACCTGGCTTTTTCACCTAAATCCTGCATGACACACATTAATCCACCAATACCAACAGAAAAACAATATTCATAAATTTTAGGATATTCTTCATTATCCTCATCATCAACTGCATTGATCCTGGGGTTATCAGGCTTGTAATAAGGTTTTGACTGATATGATTTTCCTGGGGATTCGGCTTTCCTGTTCGTCTGGTCATACTTCGGGATACCGATCTTATAGTTTTTCTTATCATCCTCCAACCTGATAAACCTTAGAGCTCTGATTCTTGCTTCATCTAATGACCTGCATGGAGTCATAACAAGATCTTCAAAGAAAGAGGAGCCTTTTTCCAACCCCAGCTTAAGAGCTTCCACTGCTGAAGCCGGGTTTAGATTTGGAATTTCCAATGACTCCTTGCTAAACCTGGTAATAAAATCTCTCAAGGATTCCCCAGGATTTTGGGTAACCCTGTAAAGATCACCTGTCATTTTCTCAAATGTTCTACTGCAAGAAAACTGGTTATTGAACAAGTTAATTAAGTGAGAAAAAAGAAGTGATAGTATTAGGAGGAATGCTCAGTAGCCATTTCATGGCTGCTCCAGTTAAGGTGGACCCAAACCCTTTGCAAAGACATGCTTCCTTGATATCCATAGGGATTGGGTTGATCTCCATACGCTCTCTATACTGTGCGACGTGTTCTTTGGGATCCGTTGAACCATCGTACAGTATCATATTTGGGGTTTGAAACCGTTTTGGGATTTGTACGTCACCAATTGATGGCACAAATCGGGATATTCTATGGCTATCAGTGGGAACTTCAGCTATGGGACGGGTAACGCCAGGAACATTTGATATCATGTTTATAAGCTTCTGTAACTCTCGGGCTAAACTTGAGCTTATGCCTGCATCCTGCAAAAATCCTTGATTAGCATTAGAAGGAATTGTATTGAAAGCGTTACCCTGATTGATATTCTGAGGAACGGTTTGGGTGTTGTAGCTGGCATTCCCGAACATGGTATTTCCTGGAGTGACAGATGGAGTGGCCGAAGTGTTAGCCTGCATCAGGATGAAGTCTCCCTGGTGCATCTCGGAGGACCCTGCAAATTGCTGAGTCTGAGCAAATGGCTGCTGAGGATTGAAGAACCCTGATGGAGGTACTCCTGATAATCCTGCCTGTTGCGGAAATCCTGAGGATACCACCTGCTAATAAGGACCTGAGGATCCTCCCTACTGCGACAATCCTGAGGATAACGCATGTTGATAAGGACCTGAGGATCCGCCCTGCTGCGATAATCCTAAGGATCCTGCATGTTGAAACGGCCCAGCTAAGGATGCATGCAAGTATCCTTGGGATCCAGATGAGTACAATCTCGTAGACCCTGAGTGCTGGAAGTGCGAGGATCCAGGTTTGTAGCCGTGGTTGACTCCGGACGCACCAATCCTGAGGATCCTGGAGGAGTGAAATCCAGAGATCTCGGGATTAATGGCGTGAATTCTTCCGCCGGCTTCTTGGCTTTTCTGATATCTTCCAGTTCCTTCACCAGCATCTGGTTGGTCTTGTTCTGGCGATCCATCTTTTCCAGTAACCGCTTATAAATAGACAAAAGTTCATTATTAGATACCATAACGGGATCCTGGGGAGATGGTCTCGATCCCGAAAATACTGGAGTAGCAGTTTTCTTCTGAATGTCGTCAGGTTTCTTCGGAATAACAACAGCAGAAGGAGGAGGATGCATGGAAGGTTTCCCGGAGGAATCTGAGGCTGCGGCAGAAGAAGAAACAATCTTTGGTTGGGAAGACATGTTTTGGATATTGAGAGTAGGGTTTCGTTTGAGAGTGAATAATGATTAAAACACCGTTTGCCCCACGGTGGGCGCCAAATTGTTTCGGTCAGAAATTAACAAGACAACTTTTGATCAAATTAGTGCGTGAGGTGAAGTGCTTGTTGATAATAAGATCGAACACAAAGATATGATTACGAGGGAAAAAGCCCTTGATTATGATAATCTTCGTTTCGGTCAAGAGTTTGCAACGTAATCTTTAATCGAATCTCTTCAGTCAAAGATTATGAACTTAACTTTTGGTTGAATTACGATTGATTATTATGATCTCCGGCACAAAAAACCCTCGGACGGTGAAAACTATCACCGTCGATATTATTAATAACAAAATCTGTGATTACAAAAGTTGGAGCTGATTAGTAATCGTGAACTAAGTGATACAATGAATACTAGCAGCTAGACGAGTGAGTTGTGTGTCCTATCGATACTATCAGCTCACATTTATAATAAGAAGATTACAACTGTTATTCCGATTATCCCGGAAACCCTAGACTATTTCCTCAACAAGCCGTTGTTGCCCACGTTCTTTGTTGACGAAGTTCAAGTATCATTCCGTTGCAATCCACGTTCTTATAAACATATTTAACACGTGCTCTTATCTGCAAAACAATCAGATAATATGAGACAATTGAATTAATCAACGTACCTTCCTCAAAATAGCAGCTTAAGTCGTTATCCTTAAATTAGGCTCAATTCCGAGGATGAAAATCCGCACCCAACAATGACAATGCCATAAAAATAATAAAACTCGGATGATTAAATAAAACTCACCCAAAATCAATCACCCAGCATACCATAGGCCCAATGTCACACCCCAACCTACGACGGAAATGTCGGGACGAACAGATTGCTCACAGCTTTTCAAAGGTTACTATCAAGCGTTAAATGACAATAACTATTAATTAAATTAAGTTTTCAAATAAATCAAATACAATAAATATATAATCCATAATCATACAACAATACAACTTATAGCACAAATGATCTTGATTAATTATTTTCTAACTTAAATTCTTCACTAAGTCTTCACCAACCTGCATTAAATTCCCACGATAACCTGCATATGCGTATAAAATATATTTTTGTTAACATCCGGCCCCTCGCACCACCAATATTGTCCGCTCTGCCCACAAAGAGCTCACGAATTTGTTTTTGGTTGCCCAGATGGAGACTTTCCAGGAGGTCACCCATCCTAGTACTACTTCCACCTAAGCACGCTTAACTGTGGAGTTTTCATGTGCTCCACAGTCAACTAAGCCCAAAACGCGTTGGTGATTGAAGATGCAGGACATTTACTTATGAACCAAGGATCTCTTTTGTCCACGACTGATGTGGGATTTGCCTAAGAATGCGACGATATTGTGTTTGCCAAGGGTGTTACACCCAACAACATACGAGTTTGAACAAATGGGTGATAGAAGGTAAGAGGTTGGGCATATGGTGCTCCCATACATGCACAAACCCAAACATACCTTGTTTTTTTGGTGATTCTAGCACGTATACAACCCTTTCCACTCGTTATATACTCAACACAATACATATGTATATACATGTGCATACACGAACCTCCGAGAACGCATAATCAAGTTTAGGTCGATTTATGGAGTTTTGTAAAGTCAATGGACTAAAAATGCTAATACTCAAATGCAAAGTTCAAAGGCTATTTTGTAACTTTTAAAGTATGCCATATGAATTGTATTGTTGGTCATACGGTCCGTATTGGGCATTGAGAAAATATACCATTTTTGTCATCTTTCCTTATGCATGTCACTTTGTACTTGATACCATATGTTAAAATCCTTGCCACTAACACTAATATTGTTCGCTTTTCCCCGATGGATAGCTCATCAAAGAACTCGCGAACTTGTTTTTGGTTGGCCGGCAGAGACTTTATAAGTGCTCGCACATCCTTATATTACCCTCACCTGAGCACGCTTATAATGAGATGCTTGTTAATTTTAGACTATTTACTTACTTTAAAACCATTTCAAGTGCTTGTAAAAGTCGGATTGCAAAGCCGAGTACTTGACAACCACTCGGTTCCCGAACCCTTACTGAGTTGACTCTGTTTAAGCGACCAAATATAGTCGCCTTTGGTCAAAAGTCGGACTAAGGAGGTAACAAGATAACGGTTGGAATAAATGAGGGGACGATGACAGGATCGATGTAAGGAGAATTGAACAATGGTTAGACTAAAATTTAACGTAATTTTTTTTTCAAAATTAAATAACAAAATAAAAATGCATAATATATATTTATACTATATATAAAGAGAATCCAAAAGACTTCTTAAATTTTAAGATGTGCCAGCAAACATACAAAAGATACAATTCATAATGCATCAAATTATGAGATTTGATGGCCATTTTTGTCTCAAGCCATATCAATGTGTTAACTTCAACTTTGTTAAAACTAAGTTACAATTTTCTAACTTCAATCAGTTTTTGTTAATTTATATAATGGTTACAACTTTATCCATTTTTCTAAACAAACTACCCCGCGCCTTCTAAATGACCATAATTTTTTCACACGTTAATATTTTTTTTTAAAAAAATTACACAATAAAAACGAGTATTTTAAACACTTTAACTTGAGTATGGTATTACCATAGTTTATTAATTAAAAAAAACTAACATGTTACGTGATTGCCAACTAGTACCGGCAAAAGGTCGGACATGTTCGACTCATGGGTCATAACGAATTAAGTTTAGAAGAGGTTGATACAAAAGAAATAGTTATTTGGTTCGGTTCTTGATGGGTTCAGGTCGAAAGAGGCAAACTCAAAACGAGCTTTGGGTTTTGTTGGTTGGAACGGGTTTCGCGTCAAAACGGGCTGGGTTAGAAAGTGGTTTACTTGAAATTACTCTACCTTTCATTTTTTTGCTTCTTGATTTTCGTCACTGGTTACGCGCGTACAGACTTGGTTACGTGGATGACATTGTTTATGAGTACCAGACTGCCCGCGTGTAGGCGTTGTGCGACGTGCTTACCGACATCGGTTTCGTGTCTGATGCCACGTTAAGGACATACCATCGCCAGGATATGCACCTACTGTTGCGAGGAACGTACTGATACCGGTAACGTACTGATACCGGTTTTGATTTACGTCGCCCCAAATTATATAAAAAGGGCGGGAACTTTATATATTATTATTATTTTCATCGCCTCACTCCCACCACCACCGCCTATCAATAATCACTCCATACTCTCATTTGCTTCCACACACACTCCGTAATGGACAAGTACACAGTTCCAATAGCTCCGATCGGCGAAAACCCTAAGCCAATTGCAAGGTACACCAATTCAAATTCAAATTCAAATTCAACTATTGTTCTCTCAACCTATTGTTAATTGCTATTTTGTTTACCATCTAAATTTAGGTCACACTGGAAACGGAGTCTCGTTGAATTGAACGGCAAATCGGATCGCCGTTACCTTCACGACGTCTGCCCGCGGCTAATGCAGTCGTATTCCGAAGTAAGAAGCTTGGTGTTTGTTTGTACTGTTTATTAATATGATGTAGTTTGTTGGATTACTAACCCTAGGTTTGTTTTTTTAATTGAGATTGGGGTTTTTCCTCATACTTATTATGAAGAGGCGTCAACACCTTGCAGTACACATTACAGACAGTACTATCCGTTTTCTGTGGTGAGTTTTCATCATGCTTGTTGACAGTGTTGTAGAACTTGCCAGGCACTAGTAAGGCGGTGGGGGTATGGATTAGCGATTAATCGGATGGGAATTTATATGTAGTTTTTTAAATATACATATATATTCTAAATTTTATATATTTTTGACCGATTTGACCAAATAGTGATTAATAGGCGAGTAGTCGTTGGGGTACTTACTAGCGATTAATTAGGGGTTAGTCGGCGCCTAGGCGGGATTTTTACAACTATGCTTATAGATGATAATTGATTATTTGCAGAATGATGAACCTCAGTCAGGCATCACCAGGTTCACACAACTGTGAGTACTCAGTACCTCAACTTTTATATTAGTTTTCTGTCTTTGATTGGGGGTCTGCAAAGTCGGTTCAGCAAGGGGGTTTAATCATAACCATAACTGAGTTTCGGTTATGGAAAATTTCTTAATCATAACCAAATGGTTGGTTCCGTCGGTTATGGATTATTTTTTTTCTTTTTCCAAATTGGAAATAGTTTGGTTATTGTATTCTAAGCTAAATTATGAAGTTTCGAAGCTGAAATATTCCGATTCAAAGTTTAGTTATGGTATTATGAGCTATGTTATAAACAATTGTAGCATAAATTTAAATGTTTGAAGTTAAAAATGGAGGTATAAAAGATGGAATAGATGTATAAAATTTGGAAAAACAAGAACATATAAGGTTTGGTTTTGTTTAAAGTTGGTTAACGAAGATACATTAATCGTAACCATAACCGAATGATCAGTTAATCGGATTCACTTGACCACAACTGTCTGTTTTGTTTGGTTATGGTTAATTTCGGTTAACGGTTTGGTTTTTTGTTATGGTTCAGTTATTGCTCACCCCTACCTATGATTATGTATAGTTGTATACATGCATATTGTGTAAGGAAGTCATTCGGTTGGGTGTCTCTGCTTTGGAATTTGATGCAAACAAAAACATGTTATGGAATTAATAATATGCTATACCAAAGTATCACTAACAATTTTGTTCTTGATAAAATTATTATTCAGGTTGGGTGTCTCTGCTTTGGAATTTGATGCAAAGGTAAAGTTGGTTTGCTGGTTGGATAATTATAGTGTCTGTGTCTCTATGTTTTATCAACACTATTTCAAATGTTATAAACTTATAGTAAAATCATTTCAGTTACTGGTTTGACTTTTTCCCAGATCTAGGACTAGGAATAGAACATACATGTTATTAATTTCATGTAATGTATTTTTTCAACATAATTTTATTTGCTATAAACTTATAATAAAATCATTTCAGTTACTGGTCTGACTTTTTCCCAGATCTAGGACTAGGAATAGAACATACCGTATTAATTTAACCTAATATAACATTTTATTTGCTATAAACTTATAATATAATCATTTCAGTTACTGGTCTGACTTTTTTCCAGATTTAGGACTAGGAGTAGAACATACGCGTTGTTTATTTAAACTCTATTTTTTTCCTCAGGGCATCTATTTGGCATCAGTGACAAGACCAGGGTGCTTAACAGTACATGAATTTGAATCTTTATATTGTCAAAGTAATGGGTCTGGTAAGTTTTTGAAATTTGGTCTATGATCTTTGTCACCCTTTGCAATCCAATGAAAGAATTGATTTGAATTTGGGTAGATGAAGTGCTGTTTTTGTGAACATGAAGTGTGCAAGTTACTTATTTGGATTTTTGTACCAATGAACTTATATCACTTTGTTTTTTGCCACTTCAACTGTTTCAACTTTCAACCATGAGTTTCTTACGACCTCCTTTATGTTATTTATTTGTGATTTTAGGCGCAGAGGAAGATCAAAGCAAACATTTGCTACACATTCCTATATTTAGTGGTGCCAATGCTGTTCGCTGGAATCCTGTTAGTCAGGATGAGGTGTTTAATTACCTTCTTTTCTTCTTATTGCCATTTATTTAATATTTCCTCCACAAACGCATATGTTTTATACCTTTATATAATATAATGCATGACGATCCAAAAAGTGTTTTTTTTAATCTTGTTATTATATGCTGTTTCATCAAAGTGGTTTTTTTATAAGATTTAATTTACATATCATTTAGGTTGCATGTACATCTCTGAGCAGTAATGAAGTTTGTATATTTGATCTTGGGTATGAATCTTCTGAACCAACTGAGGTATGCTTTTTCTTTTTATATTCTCATGTGATATTTTGCTCAGTTTCTTAGCAAGTCGCTTGCTAACCTCTAGCAAATCTTTATATGGAATTTTGTATTTACATTTTTTTGTTTTGTACATTGTGATGCTTTAGTTTTGAACTTTATGTTATACCATAAGCATGAAACGTACTGACCTTCCAAAAGCACATTCGTAATATTTCATCACGAAAAAACTAATTGATCATCTAAATTTAGGTTAAGCAAGTTATGTTGAATGTTTTAACTGGCCTCAAATTCAGCATTCAAGGGTTTAAATAAGAGGAGGGGGATGACAAGTTATGTTGAATATATAACATCTGACACATGCATTAATATTTTTATAATCCTTCTACAATCTATTTTTTAATGAGAATCCTGCTAACTTGAATTTGTTCTATTATTGATATGCAGGTATTAAAAAAAAGGTCCACTGTCAGTGTTCATGGTACTAGTGTGCGACAAGGTTTATCTGACGTGGCCTTATGTAATGATGATGCAAGGTCTGTAGACAAGAAACACATAATATCGAACAGTAATTAAAACTCCTAATAGATTGTAACATTAAAATATTTTGTTTCATAGGGTACTTGCTTCTGATACATGTGGAACAATAAGTATCTGGGATAGGAGAGCAAGCAATCTTCCACAATCTGGGCTTACAACTAATGCAACTCATGGCCTTACCAGCATCCAACTAGATGAGAATCAAGTAAATTATTTGATATTTTATCATATACATGGTTATAACAATAATTTGAAATTAACATTTCGTGAAGTAATTTTATCAGGACTTACCTTGCATCTGTTTTATCAGTGTGTTATTGGTGCAAGTAAGAGTGGCTTTATATATATGTGGGATCTACGTGGCGGAAGATCCGCAGCTGCTTTTCAAAGTCACAAGGAGGTGATATTTCTGAAATAAAAAAATATGAAACAAGAAATTCTTGGTCAATAACTAAAATAATAAATTGTCTCCCACTTGCAGGCACACTCTTCTCCTCTAACATCAGTAAGGTTAGCATCCATGCTGAATAAAATTGGACCTCTGAAGGTATGCATAAGGATTATGTCACCACGCCTTTTGTTTTCTTTTCAATCTATTATAATTAATTAAATTTATGTATATTATAACTTTATATTGTATATTTGTATGGTGCAGGCACAATCTGATATTCTCCCTAAGGAAATACAGTCAATCGGCATTAATTCATCTTGTCCATATCAGTTGGGGTTCCATCTTGATGATGGTTGGTAAGTTATATCAGGAAATTAATTCGTTCGTCATTTAAGTTTCTTTTATGCTTTTTCTTTTGGTATTACATGATCATTAATTTTGATTTATTTATTAATTTTAGGTCTGGTGTTTTGGATTTGCATAATTTTCAAGTGTCACATATCCATTGCCCTCCTCCTCCTTGGCTGTTAGTCTTTCTTTATTCTCTCTGTCACTCAACAGAATCTAAAGCTCTCATTATTATTTCAATAGTCTCAACTTTCTAACACTACCATGTTTTGACAAAATTAGGGATGATACAAATGATGAATTCTCTATATCCCTACCAAGGAAACCATCTTGGATACCTAAACACTCTGTAAGACATTTATTTTTCATTTCATTGTCATTAGTAATTAGTATTAGTTTCTTTTTGGTACCGCTAAACACTCAACATCAAATTGTATAATGTTTATGGTCACTTTAGTTGTCTGTTAATCTGCTATGTGTTTTTAATATCAAATTGGTAATAACTAATAAAAGCATGTTTCAACTATGTGCAGATCTATGCAGTTGGGTCAACTTTAACTAACGGTCTGCATCTTTTAGATTTTTATCCGCACACCAGCTCCCCGTGCCATGTAGATTACGAGTAAGAAACTTCACACGGTTCTTTTTCTTTTTAAGAACATATGGACGCTCAAATGTCAATCATGTCTATTTTTTATGTAGTGACTCAAAGAATCCCAGTGAGACCTCTGAGTGCAAACAAAACATGTTCATACCATTAGCTGGGGTTGTTACTGCTTGTGCTTCTCATCCCTTTAACGGCACCATTATTGCTGGAACGGTGGTGCGTATACATACACTTGTATATATGTTGCTCTGTTAATAGCTGTGTTTATGATAGAAATATAAAAAGGCTAATGCAACAATGTTTATTTTAGGAAGGATTATTAATAATGATTTCTCAAAAACACCTTGGTAAGAAAGGAGACGGTGATGGCGATGATGTTGAGCATTCAATAAAGACAATAAGTGAATAAACCCGGGAACTGTAAAACTGTTATTGTGAGTGTTATAATAGAGGAATGACATATCTTGAAGATGATGGCTTTACAAAAACAAAGTTTTTCAACAGTAAATTAGGTTTGCCCTGATAGCTGCTTTTGTTTGGGTTTATAGAAATGTAGAATTAGGGATGGGCAAATTCGATACCGGTACCGAAATATTTAGGAACAGGTTTGAACAAATTCGGTACCGGTAGAATGAATAATGTATTGATGGAATCCCCCTCCTTTCCTTATTTGGGATGGGAATGAGTGGTGTGGATTTAAATAAGTAGAGCTTTTGGGGACACTTGGGTGCTATTGTGGAATGAAAATGTAAATGGTTTTTCCATTGTTTGGCAAATTGTTAAAGGGCAATAAATCATTAGTAAACCTTATTAGCACATCTAATAATTCTTTTTTCAAAAAGATAGTTTGCAAATTTGAAATGAGTTTTGGTGGGAAATTATGATTTTTGGAAAACGAGATTCAAAATGAAGAATTTACAATTATAGTAAACTTTGTAAATTATATGAATGTTTCATGAACTTTAGACATAATTACTATTTGGCAACTTGGATTTTAGCAATTCAAACTATGTTTATTGGTTGATAATAATCTATATTAGCAATTTGGTTACTAGTAGCCTTAACTTTCACTTTTATTGTTAAAAACAATCCTAGTAGCATAATCATCATAGAGTTTACGCCCGACCCACCCAGGAAAGTTGATGCAGAGCGGGGCTTGGTTTTTGTTGTTGGCCTGCCACTAGTCTTTGTTTGGCCTGGAAACAAATACCTCAAATTCAACAACAAAATTGGTACACCATGGGCTACTCGTCTAAAAGGTTGATAAATACAGTTTCCATTCAAACCTATCGTTTCATCGAACTTTAGTAGGGACACGCATCTTTATATGCCTTCTACCATTAGTAACCTTCTTGGAATATTGATTTCTTGTTTATTAAACCTTCAAAACTTTTATAAATTAAAGACCATAAATCATATTTAGTTAAGATAAAAATTGGTTTGGGTTGGGCTGCTAATGGGTGTGAAAATTGGGTTTGGTTGGGTTATATAGGTGAAGAGATAAATTAGATTTCAATAAAAAGCCAGGTTAAGCTGAGTGTTAAATGAGAGTAGTTTATGTGATATCAAACATTTAATTCAACGATATTTTAATGTATTTAATGGTCCTCTTCCCCACCCTCCCATAGAGGGTAGGGGACTTGGGACTCACTTGAATTGTGAAGTAGATGAAAATTAGATAAGATGAGGTGTACATGGTTGGAACATGGGCAACTGCCCGTTTCATTTTTTAGTGTCAGTCAATCGAAATCTTCACTCCCCTAAAATTTTGGTTAATCCTCCATATCGCTTCATGAAAAGAAATCTTGGGCCCACCACCTGGGTGTAAGTTGTTATTATACAAAAAATAAAAAGGCTTAATTGTAATTTTGACTCCTGTGGTGAGACCCAAAACATAGGAATCAACCCCGTGATGGATTTTTCGTTGGTCACACCCATGTGGTGGTCATTTTTTTTGCAATTGGATTACCGTTAAATCTTCGTTAATGTCTTCCGTTAAACCAAAGGGTAAATCAGTCTTTTTGGTCAATATCCCTTCCCCTTCAACAACAAACCCCCGTTTTTAACACTTTACAATCCTAGCCGTGTCCCACCCACAACCACCGTCTTCAGCTCTGTCTTCGGCGCCAATCATCATCATCAACT
Organism: Bidens hawaiensis; assembly: GCF_021521415.1. Lineage (NCBI taxonomy): Eukaryota > Viridiplantae > Streptophyta > Magnoliopsida > Asterales > Asteraceae > Bidens > Bidens hawaiensis. The sequence continues at coordinate 269,126 of NW_027492312.1, read as the reverse complement.
CAATTGCATGGATAATGGGCTTGTTTGTAGACCATCACCGTTATCTCAGGCGACTGTCATTTTCATAATCGTTGGTTGATTGCTGAATTCCAGTTTGTTAATCAAATAATCTGACTAATACTCGTAGCTAAATCGGTTATTTTTATTATTTTTGTGTCGGCGATGTCGGTTAACGTCTCATGGACCCACCGAAACCAAACCTTCACCCTCCAATTTACTACAGGAGGCCTTGATCATTTAGAGTAGCGTTTTAATAGTTTGAAGTTGATTTTAAGTATTATGAATAACTAGGTATTTAGTAATGATCAAGTATATAGGTATTATGCATTATATTAACTAGTATTTTGGCATTCTACGAACAAGTAATCGTGTAAAGTATATTTTTGGTATTAATGTTAAACTACTTTATGATTTATATATAAATGCAATGGTTTGAATGACAATGTGGTATGCATGTGTATATGTCAATGGTTAATGGTTATGAATCTAAATGATCTGTGTGTTATCGCATTGATGTTATGATAAGTATAATTGTATGCATGATTGTATAGTATATATAGATGTTTTAGAGATTGTATGTATAGTTATATAATTCAGTATGTAAAATCAGTATGAATTTCTATGTATAGTTAGTATTTGTTCAGGGGCATAAGTGTCTTTTCATAGGTAGATGTATGTGTCTTTGTGTATGTCTCTGAGTGTGTTATGCACCTGCCTCTTTGTCTTTTCACAATAGCTGAACAACAAACCTCTTTAGTTAAACAGTAAACCGTTTGACTTTTGTAGTATAAAACACTTACTCATATATACACGCAGTATGTATAAGCCAATATGTATAATTAGAATGAATTTCTATGTATAATGAATTGGAGACCAAACTATATTCTGGTTCCACATGTGGGTTGGAGAAAACCCACTGCCTGATACACATCAATTATCGTTTGCCTTAGAAAATAAAAAAGATGTGCTCGTAAAAGATAGGTTACAATGACAAGACGGTAAACGGGAGCTATTTTGGTATTGGAAAAGGAGACCGAGTTCATCATTGGAGAAACAAGAGCTTAGAAGTGTTGGAGAATCATTCTTAAATGTTCAATTAACAGATGAAAAAGACATTTGGTTTTGAAAAGATTGTGACAAAAAGGAAAGTGATTTCTTGGTTAGAGGTCTTAGATGGGAAATTGACAACTATGGGTGAAGAGGTAGGTTCCAGCAGAGCCCAGTTGGATCCGCAAGACTCACCTCAAAGAGGGACGTCTGCGCAGTTGAACCCGCAAGACTCACCTGCAACAGGGACGTCTGCGCAAAGGCTAAACTCGCAAAGACTCACCTTGAAGAGAGACGTCTGCGCAGAAACCAACTGGATCCGCAGGACCCACCATGCTCAGAGACGTGACGTCCTTACGCGCAGTACGCAAGCTGTTCCCGCAGGAAAAGCCTCCCAATGGTCGACGTACTCCGCCTGTTCCCGCAGCAACGGATACTAGCCATCAGGGAAGGCTACCCGCGCAGCAAGGCTACACGCACAAGACACTTAACTCTTAAATAATTCAGTAATGTCACCTGAAGAAGGAGTGAGCAAGCCGGGAACACTCCCGCACAAAGCCGGGAAAACTCCCGCCCAAATGAGCCAGTCCGTACGATACTGGAGGATCTTTTGTACTGTACCTGACGAGGTATGGACAAAAGATCTGACCAAAGATACGACAGCTCACTGACAACAGTATGACGAGCAGCACACTCTTGTACTGTATGTCACTATCAGCCGCTGCCTACTCACCAACCTGTCAGAGGACGTGCATAGCCTGTAGTTGGTGGAACAGGAATAGTACACAGCCGGCCTGGTCACTATCAGCCGCTGCCTACCCACCAACCACCAGCATGGCACGTGCGTAGCCCACAGTTGGCAGAACATGAATACTATTCAGCCGGCTGTACCTGCTTGAAAACCTACCTTCGGCTATAAATACTCCAACACCTTGGAACGGTATTATCATCTCATCTCATACCATCATATCTGCTCTAGTCATTTCTCTTAATATACACTTATATTCAAGAGCAATCTAGTCTGATTCTCACGCCGGAGGGTGGTCACAAGGAGGTACCCCCCTTCTCAGTGACGAGCTCACGGTGTCTGTTTTGCAGGTCATCAGAAGAACCATCTTTGCCGGACTTAACCTTCGTGGGAAACATCTACTTAACCCCCAGATTATCCGTAATCTGCCTGGGGTCAATTAGTGTTTCTTCATTGGCGCCATCCGTGCATAAAAGCTAGAACTTATTCTTTTTCAGTTTTTTCAAACTTCTGGAAAGATGGTTAAGGTTACTCCGTTGCCAAGGCCAACGAGTGACCAAGAAACTCCGGTAACCACAACCCCAGCTACTAGGGGGAACACCGGCGAGTACACAATATTTACGAACACTACCCCGATTAACCAAGCCGGGGCAAGTGCAGTAAATTTTACGAACACTACTCCGGTTACCCAAGCCGGGGCAAGTGCAGTAAACAATCATCCCCTGGGATTCATTGATACCCAGGTGGAAAAACAACAGACGAGGCTCCCCCGCCAAACACTTGAACAAGTTAAAGAGTGGGCGGAAGCACGTCAAAAGGAATTCCAAGCTGAGTTGGATGAACGCTTGCGTTCACTCCAACAGGTTGACGAATTCGGAAGCACTCGACAACAGCTCAACATGAGCAGTGAGTGCGAATACTCGGACGATGATCGGGAGGGATCCGACACCGACGCAAACCCTCGCCATAGGGCAAAAGGGAAGCGTAAGGAAACGGACTTCCAACCGCGAAGGAATTTCGGAAAAACCTTCAAACCAGGGAACGCGGGGGGAAACCCACGTGACTTCTCCAAAACCTTTAGACCAACTGCTGCAAATGCGGGAACGTCCAAGTTTGCAAGGACATTGCGGAAGCAATCGCCCCGAGAAGTGCCAAACAGATGTCCAACATCGGCACTTATGATGGTATATCTGACCCAGACGATCATTTGAACAGATTCATAGCGGGGGCAACCGTCAGCAATTGGACGGAACCCACGTGGTGTTACATGTTCCAAATGTTGCTTGTTGGGGCAGCCAGAGCGTGGTTCGACCGTCTACCGGTCCACCACATCTACGATTGGGCAGACTTCCAACAGAAGTTCAGCCAACACTTCAGTCAACAAAGAAAGTACACTGAAGAACAATGGACAATCCTCACCTGCATCCGAGAGGAAGATGAGTCTTTACTAGACTTCATCACTCGCTTCAACTCAAAGAAGCTAAGTCTGGGCAATATTAGCGAAGATCTTGTTCGCGCTGCTTTCATCCAGGGCGCGAAAGACCCAGAGCTCATCCGCACCTTAACGGGTAAAGATGGCATGCCATCCACATGGGATGCCATCATGACAGTAGCTAAACGCTTCGCGGAAACGGAAAAGCAACTGGGTAGAGATCTTCCCCAGAGCACAAACCTCTACACCCAGAAAACAAGAGAAAACAATGTCCTTACCGCCCGACTAAACAAAAAGAGGAAGCTAGGCATTTGGGAGTCAAGGGTAAACTTTGACACCTCATCCGGCTCTCGCCCTCGGTTAGGCGGAAAGGATAACATGCGGTCGTCAAACCGGAACTCCAGATGGACGCCACTCACCAAAAGCGTCACCGAAATATTTGACACCGAGAGGCTCCCATGGCCAAAGGCTCCAATAATCCGAGAGCGTCACAACGCTGATCAGAGCAAATTCTGTGACTTCCACATGACAAGAGGCCACAACACCGAAGAATGCTTAGACTTGAAGGACATCTTCGAAGCATTTGTCAGAGATGGGACGCTCGCACACCTCGTGGCGTAATGAACGCTGAGCAGGCAATGCGTGTAGAACCCCGGTTGGGGAATACAAGAAGGAAACTGCAGCTTCAATGTTGGAGACTACATACTGTGTAAACAACGAGATCCTGAACCAGGTGCATATCGGCTCGATGGCACTCCCATCCCAACAACATGGAAGGGAGCTCAATTACACAGTCTGCATGTAGATCAATTCCAAACTTGTAAAGAAAAGACCCAGAGCCACTTCTAATGGAAATGATTCTCCTTATCACATTGACGCTGATGATCTTACATTTATACTTATGAACTTTCCACACTGATATGCCGGTCTTCACCGCATACATAAGTGGGGAAGTAAGTCGTTGCGTGTGGAAGGCGGCAAAACCCGCATAAACACAAAAAACGGCAAACCTTCACGCAGGTCAGTCATAGGTAAAGTTTGGTCATCCCACTAAATGAAAGTGCCGGTCCTACCCGCACAAATCATGATAGAGGAAACCGAACTAACCTATTCACAACCGCGCGTCGAACGGTTAATTTATTCAAAACACTGATGCCAGTTTTCACCGCATAAATAAGTGTGAAGAAATCGTTGCGTGTGGACGGCGGCAAAACCCGCGTAAGCACAAAAAACAGATGACAACCTTCACGCAGGTCAGTTATAGGTGAAGTTCAGTCATCCCACTAAATGAAAGTGCCGGTCCTAACCGCACAAATCACGATAGAGGAAACCGAACTAACCTATTGACAACCGCGCGTCGAACGGTTAACTTGTTCAAAACACTTGGAAAATTTCTAAGTTAAAATATGCATGAGCAAGTCATATAACGTCTATAAAGCAAGTCATCCAGTGAAAGTGGCGGTCCTACCCGCACAAAGATTTATACATTCCATAAAAATTCAAGTATTACAAGAATGGCCGGGTATCTACCCGCCTACAAGAGTGTAAATCTATACAAAAACATAAACATATCCTAACAATGGGAAGGGATCTAAAGGTTCAAGCTTCAGGACCACTCCCTCCAAACCCACTTGTACCCGCACCATCAGTTGGCTGTGGCGGTTCAAGGAAGGTCTTGAGAATGGTTAGCCCATCATCAGCAGCAGCAACTTCGTTCACCTTCTCCACCACCGGATGCGGGAAGGCGGCATACTGGTTCACTGCTTGATCATACGCAGCTTCAGTATCTACATTATATAGAGGGAAGTTGGAAGGCGGGATACCCTTCTCAACAAACCCCATACCAAGCAAGAAGCCAGCCTTTTCCCCATCCTCATGAGAAGCGTTGAGGGCTGCGCTCATGGCATCGTCGTAAGATGTGTCCGTGAAGATCCGATGCACAACCTACAAAAAGAAAAAATATATCAACTTTTCTAAGTATAAAGAAAAGCGTGAAGACATTATGAAGCTAAGCTTACCTGCGACAACGCTTCTCGTAGAAGCCATTCCTTGGTAACCAGAGCCTCCTGGAGGGCAGCTTGAGCTTGGTTATGGGCGCGTTCGGCTTCACTTTTGTTAAGGTTGGCAAGCAACACTTCCTTAGCAGCAGCCTCTTCAACGCCCTTTAGCTTATGCTCAGTATGGTCAAGCATACCCCTCTGGTCCAAGATTTCTTGAAGCTTCTTGGCGTCTTCCATAGCCAAAGCATCATGAGCTTGCTGAAGCCTCTCTAGTTTGGCTTTGAGCTCCTCATTTTCGGCGCGCAGAGGTTCAGCAACGGCTTCAGCCTTGGTGGCCCTCTCAGTCGCGTTTCGCGCAGTTTCCTTAGCCAACCGAAGCTGTTCGTTAACAGCTTGGGCAGCCTTGGAACGGGCCTCGAGCCAGGCCTGCACTTCAACCTCGAGGGCCTTCAAGGCCTTCTCCTTCTCCGCGGCAATTGCGGAAAGTCTCCTGTTCTCCTCCCGGATAGCCCGCGCCTGAGCCACTTCTTGGATACGCGCAGCCTTTAACTTGTCGTTTTCACGACAAAGCAGCTCGACGCGCGGCTGCATCCGGGCAAGGAGAATCCGAAGCTCATTAGTCAGCCTACCCTCCTGGTAGCTGGACATGGCTTCCCCCAACGCGCCACTTGGGGCCGCGTGACGCGCCCACTCGACGCAGTCTACAGGCGTCCGAAGGGTTGTTCCCCGGCGGATGTTCCACCGTGGAACAAACACCTCATTCGAATCCGACACTACAAAAACAAAAAGCAGTTAGGAAAAGATGATAAAAAAAAATAACATAAAAAGGCCAATTTCACCCTACGCACCTGTAGGGTCGACAACAGGCTGGTAGCCGCCGAACCCATCACCTGAACCTAACGGATATCCATCCAAGAGGTCAGTCAGATGGGAAGGAGGCAGAGATTGGCTAGAAGCCCCAAACATACCTGCTGAACCGGCCGGGGGCGAAGTAGTCCCAGGTGCCGGAGGCACGGTTGAAGCCGCCACGGTAGAGACCACCGGTGGTGAACTCACTGGAGGTGAACTCACAATCGTGGCCGCCGCTGCGGAGGAACCCGCAGAAAAACTCACCGCAGGCTCAGTGAAGGACGCAGTGAATATGGCACTGACAGCCGGCGGAGACGTCACAATTGGAACAGTTGCCTCAACCGAATGAGCAACTGAACCAATGCTGCAAACAGGCGCAGCAGCCTGGGTCATCGCCTTGGGTAGGTTGACCAAACCTACCGTCATGGGTCCAGAGCTGCTCCTCCCCGCGTCACCTTGGAATGCGGTAGCATCCACGCCTGCATGAAGACAAGATATTAAAAACAATGGCGGAAAGAAATTGCGGGTAAGATTAATTTATACTTACGAGTTCTCTTCAACTTGAAGGTTCTGACCGGCGGGGACGAACCCGACGGAGCCGGCCTCTTCACGTCGGTCACCGTCGTAGAACTTGGTCGCGCGGCAGTGGCATCTGTCTCAACCTCCGAGACTGTTGTCTCACCACCACCAGGGTTCCCCGCCACCTCCTCGCTTTCGGTCTCTGAGTCAAACCGATTCACCGGATCGGCAGTAGAGGCAACCTTCGCCTTGCCCTTCGCGCCAGCAGCCTTCTTCTTCCTCACCAAGAAAGGACCATCTGCGGATTCCTCATCAGAAGATGACAAGATTAGAGGAACTCCAGCAGAGGTTTGAGCATGGAGAGGGCGGTGGTTAAAAAGTTCCTTACCTGGCCGCGTGGCACTCAAAATCTCGTGGCCTGGCGGGTAGACCTCCACAAACCGATCCGCCGTTTGCTCCAAGATGGGCAACTCGTTCTCATCAAGAGCACGGGTACCCATCCGAGCGGGACCATCAGCTTCCCGCGGATGCAGGAGCGATTGCAGGTCGTTTCCCTCATAAAAAGAAAAACAGTTTAGCGGAAAAACCCTAAATCAACAAGAAGATATGAACCATACCGTAAGGGACAGAGTTCAAACCGTATTCGAAGACAATAGGAATCTGTGGCGCCTCTGCCCCAGCATCCTTCCACACCCGGCTCATCCCGAGCATCACCATCCCGGACTCGCAAAGCGGTAAACTGGAGTCTGGATGCGGGAAATCTTGGAGAACCATTCCGCCTCCTGGTAGTTGGAGGCGTGAAGGTTCGGGAGAGCTCTCCCGTTCTTGAACGTCATCGCTATCGAGACGACGCGAGCGGAGATATAGAAGAACTCCGCTTCCAAGACCGAAGACTGCGCTCGGTAGCGCAGATCTTCAAACCCTTGATCCGAATGACCAAGGTATACCACCCATGGATGCACCTCCAGGAATAGAAGGTCATCAGGCGGTCGACATGGGGCTCCACGCCCAGAATGAGGCACACCCATTCAAAATGGCGAACCTTAGCGATCGCCATCGGGTGCACCTCCGTCAGATGTACACCGTGTCTCTCCAGAACACGGTAAACAAACTTCGTCAATGGGAACCTGAGATTCCCATAGACGAAGAATGCGGCATACACCCCTATCTTGCCCTTGGGGGCATCGTACACCGTCTGATCAGGCTTAGGAAACTCAGGCTCGAAAGGCTCGAGCATGAACTTCCTGACAATTTACTGATATAGCTCAATGGGAAGAGCACACTGGCATTCGCCAACAGTGCTCTTATCGTCCCTATCAGACGTGGACGACGGATTCTCGGCATACACGTCCGACTCTTCAGCAGTCATTTCAAGATCATGAGTAGACATGTTTTGGAGGATGGAAAGAAGAACGATTTCAGGAGAAAGCTCGACGGAAAAGTTAGAGTATTCGCCTGAAATCGCTTAAGAAGAAGAAGAAAGTGAAACTGTGAGTTGAGATGCATCCTCTCCTCCCTTTATATACTCATCGCAATAAATGCGATGAATTTAATGCGGAAGAGAGAGGAAAACGCTGGTGCAATGAAACTATGACACGTGGTAAAAGCAAGCTGGCAACAGCTGTTGACAGGACACGCGCCGTAAACTTCGCGGCCACGCGCCCGAAAACTCGCGCCCACGCGCCTGAAAAAGCGTCTGGATTGACCATATACTGTTACGTCGCCATAACTTCCTGCACGTCATGAAACTGTCAGAAGAAACCGTCGGACTACGTAACCGTCCCTTCAACAGTTTGGACTGTTCTTATCCTTTCACCAACTCTTCAAATTTCAAAAAGATTCAAAAGTAAGCGGGACTATACCCCTTACCTTGGCAACCAAGTAACTATAAGACAGGTGCGAGTACAGTGTTAAGGCAAAACCCTTCACATACTTAGCACCTGCAGGGAATTGAAGCCAAGAATACCTCGGCAACCAAGTAACTATAAGACGGGTGCAGGTACAGTGTCAAGGCAAAACCCTTCACATACTTAGCACCCGCAGGGAATTGAAGCCAGGAATACCTTGGAAGTAAAGTAACTATAAGACGAGTGCGGGTACAGTGTCAAGGCAAAACCCTTCACATACCAAGCACTCCGCAGGGAATTGAAACCAAGAAGGATCTTCTGGGCCATGCTTGCGGAAACGGGAATAACATCCCCGAATAGCGGGAATGTCGAGAACTAGATTGTTTGAAGCTCCAAGATGGAATTGGTAGTTTAACATAATTGATCACTATGTTCAAAACTACCAAAACTTCATGGAGAATCTATACAAGTGGAACTCAACGCTCCTGACTTGCGAGGAGGTTACAGACCTACCCGCATCATACCCAAAGATCAGGCAGAAAAGTCGGGAATTTCTGCACGTGACATTAGGACTTCCGCGGGAAGAATCCCCATGGAAAACCTTAAAACTAAACCCTTTTCAAAACCCTTTGCTTAAGTCCAAAAGTTCACCTCACTTATTAACAATTCATGAGAAGAACATTGGACTGGGGGGACTTGAAGAGGTAGGTCCCAGCAGAGCCCAGTTGGACCCGCAAGACTCACCTCAAAGAGGGACGTCTGCGCAGTTGAACCCGCAAGACTCACCTGCAACAGGGACGTCTGCGCAAAGGCTAAACTCGCAAAGACTCACCTTGAAGAGAGACGTCTGCGCAGAAACCAACTGGATCCGCAGGACCCACCATGCTCAGAGACGTGACGTCCTTACGCGCAGTACGCAAGCTGTTCCCGCAGGAAAAGCCTCCCAATGGTCGACGTACTCCGCCTGTTCCCGCAGCAACGGATACTAGCCATCAGGGAAGGCTACCCGCGCAGCAAGGCTACACGCACAAGACACTTAACTCTTAAATAATTCAGTAATGTCACCTGAAGAAGGAGTGAGCAAGCCGGGAACACTCCCGCACAAAGCCGGGAAAACTCCCGCCCAAATGAGCCAGTCCGTACGATACTGGAGGATCTTTTGTACTGTACTTGACGAGGTATGGACAAAAGATCTGACCAAAGATACGACAGCTCACTGACAACAGTATGACGAGCAGCACACTCTTGTACTGTATGTCACTATCAGCCGCTGCCTACTCACCAACCTGTCGGAGGACGTGCATAGCCTGTAGTTGGTGGAACAGGAATAGTACACAGCCGGCCTGGTCACTATCAGCCGCTGCCTACCCACCAACCACGAGCATGGCACGTGCGTAGCCCATTGTTGGCAGAACAGGAATACTATTCAGCCGGCTGTACCTGCTTGGAAACCTACATTCGGCTATAAATACTCCAACACCTTGGAACGGTATTATCATCTCATCTCATACCATCATATCTGCTCTAGTCATTTCTCTTAATATACACTTATATTCAAGAGCAATCTAGTCTGATTCTCACGCCGGAGGGTGGTCACAAGGAGGTACCCCTCCTTCTCAGTGACGAGCTCACGGTGTCTGTTTTGCAGGTCATCAGAAGAACCATCTTTGCCGGACTTAACCTTCGTGGGAAACATCTACTTAACCCCCAGATTATCCGTAATCTGCCCGGGGTCAATTAGTGTTTCTTCAATGGGCTACCAAAAATTGAATTCAATAACTAGCATAAATGGATTTCTATTAAAGTCAATTGTTTCATTTAGCGAGTCCTTTTGGATAGAATACCAACGAGGATGGCATTGCTTATTCGAGGCACCGCATTGGAGGATGTAAACTGCGGACTATGCGGCTCTCATCCAGAATCGACCGAGCATCTGATGGTTAACTGCTGCTACGCTAGTAGAGCATCATAATTACCGGTATTTTCGATTGGGTAAAACCTGCTGGTAATTTTGGTTCGGTACTAGAATATTCGAATTTCCAAAGAAACAAAAGGTATCTAAGGAGTTGGATCTACTGATTCGGGCTATACTTGCTATCACTTTTTGGTTAATTTGGAAGGCAAGGAACGCGAAGATTTACAAAAATAAAGAGTGCTTGGTTCAGAAGACGGGTTGTGACATTAAGATGGTGGCCTTTCTTTAAGCAAAATATCGAAGCAAACGGGCTAATTTAGAGTGGGACAAGTGGTGCCGTTTTAACTTTGAAAATTTTCCATTGTAACTTTTCTATTTTTGTTTTTTTATATTTTAGGGTTGTATCTCGTCTTTTTTTTTTCTTGTATGTTGGCCTTCTTGCTTCTTGCAAGAAGTTTCCCTTTTTATTTTTAATATATTCGGCATTTTCAAAATAAAAAAAAATAAAAAGAATTAGTAAGTATTTGTTAAGTGTCTTTTCATACATATATGTGAGTCTCTCTATGTGTGTCTGTATGCATATATATATATATATATATATATATATATATATATATATATTTTTATGTGTGTCTGTGTATATGCATCCGTATATGTATGTATACATCTTGTATATACAGTTTAGGGACGAGTAAAATCGTACCGGTACCAAGAATTAGCGAAATTCAAGATCGGGATTTTAGGTACCAGTACCGGTACCGGTACTCATCCCTAATGCAGTTGGTTAATCTTATACAAAGTAACATTTGACTTAGGATAGTCAAAACAATGTGTTTACATTGCTTAAGCATTTAACCATTTAGATAATCAAGATTAGTTTTGTTCATGTTAATTTGAATAACAAGCAAGTTTACATTGAAAACAACTTGCTTAATATTGTACAAAATAATAGTTTGACTTAGGATAATCAAATAGTGTGTTTAAATTGTTTAATCATTTAACCATATAGATTGGAGGGAAAAAGTTGGTGTTAAATTTGGAGGGAAACAATGTCTTTAAGTGAAAGTCAACGGGTCAAACATGGTCAAACACGGAAAGTCAAAATGTTGTTAAATTTGGAGGGAAAAAGTTTAATTGAAAAAGGGTCCAAGTTGCATATGTTAATATAACGCAGGTTGAAAATTACAAGGGTGTTAATGTTTTTTCCACAGGAAGACTAACTTTGGGACTAGCGGCCGGTTCCGATTGCAAAAAAAAGACCACCACAAAGGCAGTGGCGTAGCTACACTTTGAGGTGGGGGGTCCTCCGTCCCCTGTGAAATTTTTTTTACTAGTATATATGTGTTAAAATCCCGACCGACCTATGTATAATTTTGACCCCGACCCCTGTGTGATTTCGAGGACGGCACAGTGACCCTGTTGGGATTTCGAGAACAACCTTATGAAATTTGAGACCGACCCCAATAATTTTTATTTGACATATTTACAAGTTTAATTATATAAATGTATATAAATAATATACCAACTAAATTTGAGTTTAGTAGAAAATAATTAAAATACAAGTTTAAGCTCAAATGCTCAATTAATCTATGCTCAATTTATAAGCATAAGTCTCAAACTCCCAACTTAATCTACATTTAAGCTAATTAAAAAAAAGGAGTATGATGACGGAAGTAATAGATCATGTTAATTTAATGGATTAAGTGTTTTAATCTAAAAAAAGGTTTTAGCTATACATTATTTTGCTCACTTACTTCATTTGCATTGGTGTATTGTTTATACGTTAATTGAAGTTACCTCTCATATCATTATTACTCATTGCAACCGTATGCGTTGAAATTTGATTTTCGATGATGGAGTACCTGAAGTCCAATTTACGTAATCATATGGGTGATGAGAGTTTAAACGATGATTTTATTTATTTCATTAACAAACAACCTGCTTATAAATGTCAAACTAGATGATGTTTTGGTTATATTTCAGAAAATGAAAGCCCATGTATAACAAAGCTAGATATATTGTTCAATAATTATGCATTTATAATAAAGTTTTTTGTACTTTTCTTTTGTTATATAATTCTTTGTTGAGTTAAATGTCATTTTAGTACCTGTGGTTTGTTCAATTACGCAACATTAGTACCGTTTTTGAATTTTTTGCAAATGGCTACCTCACGTTCCTAAAACTTGCCGTTTTCGTACATTTTTCTAACTCCGTCTATTTTGTGCGTTAAGTCAGGGTTAAAATGGTAATTTTCTTTATTCTATTTGCTTAATTTTTTTTCCTTTAATCAATATACCTTATATTTAAAAAACAAAATAAATTAAAATCCTACTATACTATTAAAACAAATTAGTTTGTCTCCACATGCCCCTTTCCTATTGGAAGATTACCTTTCCTTCCAAAATTATCTTGCACTTCTATATTTTTCTTAACATTTAAATAAATCAAAAATAAATTATATTCCTAATAATTAAAATAATTAATGTATTCATTTAAGTCAATAATAATACCGGTTTCCAAGTTTCAATTCTTTCAACTTCATTACACCCTTTCCTTCATACTCAACCTTACCTAATCAACAAAATCCTCCATACAATCGGCTATTATTTTATGCCAATCGGACAATGATTTGATTAGATCCGATATATTCAATTGACACCGTCGTTCGTCTAAATAAGGGCAATCGATGATAAACGAAATACTCAATTACATCCCGAAAACGATTTCCGTCAATCGATGAGTAGATCCATGTCGATTGTTAACCAGATCTTCACTTCGATGGTTGTTTTACCGTCAATCGATGTTTTTTCTGGTTAGTATTTTATATTGTTAGGATAGTATGTTTAATTATCCTAGGTTAGTATTTTATATTGTTAGGATAGCATGTTTAATTCTTAATCTTAATTGTTAATGTTAATTGATATTTTTAATTGATAATTCCTATGTTTCCTATGGTTAATAGTTAATGTATAAATCATTCCAGATTTCAATTACATTATATGTTAAATGTTAAATTTTTAATTTTTAATGTGTCATTGATTCCAATTTTCAATTATGGTTTTTGTTAAATTTTTAATGTGTAATTGATTCCAAATTACAATTATAGTATTTTGATTTTTGTTGATTCATATCATTAATAATACCTAACAACTTTTCAAAATCGGAATTTGAATTCGTAGTCACCTTAATGTCTAATTTTGTAAACATTAATTATAATATAACTGAATTTATATCAATTTGAATTCGTAGTCAACTTAATGTATAATTTTGTAAACATTAATTATAATATAATTGAATTTATATTATTTATGACTTATGAGTTATTATGATTTTGTTAAAAATAAATCCCTAATTACATTATGCAAATTTACTATATTTATTAATCGGTTATTATACAAATCCCTAATATATTCTTTAATTTTTCTATATTTATTAGTAGCAAAATAAGTTTATATCAATATCAATTACATTTTTTGAAATCCGTAATTGTATTCCCTAAATTAACTGTATTTAGACATTTCCTTTTTTTTAACAATTCAAACTTTCTAACAAATACTGTTTATCTATATATACTATAACCAGAATAAAGAGATTCACACACTTCTCACTTACTTACTCTTCTATTCATATTTGTATCATTGTCTACGTTTTTCATTTTCTTTCATACGGATAAATATTTTTTTTAACTCATCTAAAAGTTAATTAATGAATCTTGCATCTTTGCTTGAATTTTTTATTTGTTACACAACAACATGGAAGCATCAAACATTACCATGTTCAACGGTTTGGATGTTTCGAACAACGATTGTGTACTGAAGGTTCGTATACTCAGACTATGGCGTTTGAAGGACAACAATAAACCAGGAGAGGACTGCTCCATAGAAATGATTTTATATATTTCTCCCTCCCCCCCTCTCTCTCTCTCTTGCGGTTTAGCCATTTTTGCCGACTTTCTTTTCCATATTTTCCGATAATGTATGTATTCTACTCTAATGGTCGATTCTTATGTATTATTCGCTATTGTCATTTCATTTTCTGTGCACTTTGTTGTTTGTATTGTTTTTAATTCTAATATGATTTTGCTATAATTTGTTTAGGTTCTACATCAAACTCCAAGATTCAAATTACATGTTGAAGTTTCTATAACTACTCTATCTTTCATACAATGAATGGTTTATTTAGGTTGTGATTAAAATTTCTCTAATTGCATCTATCCACCATTGGTAATTCTAACTATACAAAAATATATGTATTTATTTTTAATTTAGCCGGAATAGTTTATTATTATTCATTAATTTAATTTTAATCATTTCAGGTTATAGCGACCCAACTTATAAAATAGCTAATTGCCTGGAAGTAGTATTTGATGGAAATCTGGTTTTCTTTTTGTACGACAATGGGTATTAAGTTACGATTATTTATGTATTTATGTAGGTTACACAGTTCATGTAAATTAAATTATTTTTATATGATCAATTTTTATTTTGGCTGTTAACGCGTGTGAATCTTATCTTGATACTTCTATCAATTGCTATAAATTTTTAGGAGTATTTCTAAAGAACTGATTTAATTATAAATTTTGTAATTATATCCAAATTATTTAGTCAAGATTTCTCAAGCTGTATAGGTAATAGATTTGTGAGTTAATATGTGGAGTTGGTGACTGGGTTACTATCGCGTTATTATTCATATTTTGTTTTTAGGTATTATAGTTTTTTATTATATTGTAGTTATTTTTTTGAATAATCAACAAGTTATATTACAGTTTTTAAACTTTCAGACAATTATTCAAAGTATTACCATAATTATATAGTTATTTATGGGTATATAGATGTATAATTAATATAATTATGGTAACATTTAATATTTGATTTGACTTCCAATAATGATTTCCTTTATTATATCAATATCAATATTTGAATACTTATCTTTTAATACGTTCATAAATGTCTTATATAATATTATTGTTACAGGATTTTAATACTTTCAAAAAAATTAAAATTAATCAAATCATTAAGTGATTTTAAGATTTCTCAAATTTGGACACATATATTTTTTTTATTTCTAATTTTATTTTTTACTTTATGGTTGATTTTTTCTTTTTATGGTAACGATGTCGCCAAGTGGATTCTTAAACATTCAGTTGACTTTCTTTATATTATTTTTGTGATTGTATTTAAATGTGATAGGCTAAAACAAAAAGATTTTAAGGATCATAACAATGCTTACATTCTTATTTGATCATTTTCAAAGAAAGTTTAGTGAGTAGTTCAGTAAATAAAATATTATAATTATTAGCAATGACTTAATACACATTCCATTTTTGGATACATTCAAAAACATAACATTTATATAAAATTATTTAGTTCATATAAGTAAAAAATTCACAATATATTTCAATATATTAGCATATATTTATAATTGACATTTTTTATATAATTTTATCCCGTGTAGTACACGGGCCACTAACCCATAACTTACTAAAGCATATATTTTTGAACGTTTTTCTTAATGTTAGAAAGTTTTTGGGCATGTAACATATGAATTAAATAGATTTTACATGTTATTCTTAATGTATTTTTTTGGTTCATGGTTTAAGCTATAAAGATGATTGCACTTGTAATTTTAATCTTATAAATATCTTATAATTCATATATAATTATATATTTTTTAGAAATACAACTTTTTACAATTCATTATAGTGTATAACATAGTATATACTTTTCACCTGTGTGGTAAACGGTTCTTTGATTTACTAACCCGTGTTGAACATTTCTCTTTTTATTTTAGGATAATTTTTTTACAACAAAATCTTAGTCTTTGTAAAATTATATTTTAAATCCGTGACAGTATTTTTTTTCGAAAATATCATTTTTATGCACACAAAATGTAATATAATAACATCGGTATGAATTTTTATTTCTATAATAAATCACACCAAATTTTGGCTTGACACTTTGAATTAATAGTGGATAAATATATCAAAAACTTATTAAAAAATCATAAATAAAGATTATTATATGAAATAACTGAATTTATGTATTGTATATCATAATTTTCACGACTCAAGGTGGATATTTAAAACATCATTTATTAATTTCAATATTTTTTATGAACAATCTATTATTTTTAACACATAATCATTTTCTTACGTAACGACTTAGAATCAAGTTCGGAAATGTTAGATAAAGAAATAAAGAATTACTTGAAGATAATGTTGGATTCTCAAAATCTTTTGGTTCAAGGATACCGTATGGTAAGCGATTGTTTTAAAAACGATCCCGGTATGGATTTAAAGTTGTGCATTATTGGAGCAAGGCAAAAAGATGCACAGACTTACAACCTGCCAAAAAATTCTAAAGTTGCAGCGTTAATCGTTGGTGATATTGGTGACACAATAGATTAGCGCGATATAATTGTCATGACTCAAAGCAAATCTCTAGCAAGAGTTGGAATATATATGAGAGACCCCTTTTCTACTTATGGTCAACAATATGTTGCTTTATCAATAGTGAATAGTAGATATTGTATTAAAATGCATATTTTGGAAAAGTAAGGTAAAGTTACAAACAAGACAACAAATATGGTTTATAAGAAAATATTTAGCAGTTTATGAATTTGTAATTTTTAAAGTTTTAAATTATGTTTCCAACCAATGTTTTAAGAATATTCTTTTTTAGTAAGTTTTTGTTTTAAGTACTTTGTTTACCTAGGAATATGAATTGCAATTATATCAAATAATTCTCCCAATAAACATATGAAACAAATTTTTATCATCTTAAATATGTCTTTAGTTGACGATTTTTATATTCCACCCGTGTCGTACACGGGTCAATAACCTAGTACCAAAAATAAATCAAACCAATCATCAATCATTCTCTCCATCCTCACCATACAACCACCGAGTCCGCCTCTTTCTCCTCACCATACAACCACAACTGCCACCACGCAGTCCCCGCGCCACATCAACTCCGCTCAACTCTTCCACTGTAATTTCAGTTCACTCGTTGTCGCCACCGGAATTGTTCCCCCGTCTTCTTCCCAACCATCCACCACCATTCCTGTCGGTCATCTATCACAGCACCACCAACATTTGGGGACCACCACATGTAGATCTGAACTGAGATAGAATGGGAGAGGCGAAACGACGCGGCTGCACCATCTTCGTCTTCGATTACCATATCCAACCCGGTATGGTTATTTTGAAGCTATACTGTGACATTCGCGACAAAACGAGGTACACTATATTCATTACGTAACAAGTAAACGATAAATCGGTTAATTCGTAGTGCTTAAACGAGTAACCGACCGATACTAATTATGACCCGTATACATACTGAGGGGTCATATACGAGTTATATATATGTTATAGAGGCTAACATATTGATATTTAGGCCCCAGTACGTTTAAAACTCTTTAAACGAAAAAGGTTTCGTTTATCGATACGCTATAAGCTTAAACGCAATCGTTAATATCAAAACAAGCATTGTAGCATCCGTTAAGCCGAAAAAAATTTATAAAACACTTATATGACATGTTCTAAGCAATCCGTGAAAATATTTTGGAATTTTACAACGAGTCAGTACGTTTTTCTTATTTTACAAAAATAAGCTGAAAAACACTCGTTTTTGCGCTATTTCTCACACCCGAATTAACTTTATTGCGAAAAACCGAACCCGAACTAAATTTGAAGTGGGCTTTTCATGTTTGGGCTTGTATAATCAGATTAATGGCCAAAACAGCCCATTATGGGCCATTCCTTGGTTCCGATCGGCCAGCCCACTTTACCCCACATTTTTTTATATAACTTACTCCTTAAGCTTTATTATTCATTATAACTCATAAAAATTTGAAGTCCAAGCAGCTGCAAAGTAGAACTCCAGAAACTTTCAAAAGTTACATCAAAAACCTAAGGTAATTAGTGATTTTCTTTGAGTTTTAACCATGATTAACATAGTTTAACCATGAAAAATTAATCCTTGATTAGTTTTAAACATGTTTAACCATCCAAAAACCCTAAAAATCAAGTAAAACCATGTTTTGATGTTAAACATGTTTACAAACCAGGAACATATACTTTTTTGGTCAAAAACGCGGATTAGAACATGAATACAACGTTTTTACGGTTAGAAAGTTCGGTTTGAACCCAAAACCGAAACCCTAATTATCAAGGCTGTTACATGGATGATTTATGCTTGGTTTGATGTTATATGATATGTAGATATACTGAGTTTGCAACCCGAGACCCGGAGAGTCGTTTAAGCTAGCAAAATTCATCGAAAACCGACAAGGTAAACCCGTAACACTCGTTTAGGGGCTGTTTAGTATTAGGTTGTGACGTGCTTGTTGTTAGCTTGTGAAAACTTGCAGGGACATTAGGGATCATATAAATGAGTCCATGTTCAAATTTGGTAATTTTTCGATAAACGGAGAATATTTGGTGAATTTATTTCTGTTTATGAGCGTTTATTTGGGAAAAATAGCTAAACATATTGAAAAATTCTGAAACTTGGTTTTGGAGTTTAATATGTGATGGTAAGATCACTGGTAAAGTTTGGGGATCATTGGAAATGCCTAAGTATGGTTTGTGCAATCATGGTTTAACCGAATTTTAACAGCCGAAAAATGCACAAAAAGGCATTTTGTCAAAAGAGTTAGGTTCTGGAGATTTTGCAGGGGCTATGTAATAACATTGAGTCCATTTGTAAAAATTATCGGATTTTTCGGAGGTTGTTTGATATAAACGGGCCATTTATTACACGATTATAACCTATTAAATGAATTTTTATAAATAAATAATTAATCATAAAATTTCTGAAAATATTTTTATAAAATTCTCCATGTCTTAATGTATTTTTACAAAAATTTACATAATATATATATAAGTACATATTTAGTTATGTTTAATCAAAGATTTAAAATATAATTGTTTTAACGAAACCGGCAGTTTTGTGTTTAACGGACTGACTGGTATGTCAAAATGTTAAAAGTGGTCAAATATCATATTTTTGAATGATATTGATAAGAACGAACTTTTTACGAAAATTCCGGACAATTCGGGTGGATTGTGCGCGTTTTGTATAATCAAACCCGTGTGAAAACGGAAACGAACCCTGCGATCAAACCAGACACCGAAACCTTAAAATTCTTTCATAAATCAAATCATTTTATCAATCAATATATTTACTCAAGTTTATGTGATCTTACCTAATCCCGAAGCGTATAAACAATCAACTGGGCTAGGCTCGGGAAACGGTGAAACTGAGCCAAATCCAGTTTTAAACATTTCATAGTATACAACGTCACAATCTAAGACTATGGTCATGTTCTGGGCCTAACAGCTATACCCAGATTATCTATACAACCCGACTTAGCTTGAACACTGTACTAGTATTAACGATACGATATCGTTTATAGGAATCAGGCTATAAACGAGGCATCTGACTTATTGATACGTAATTTCCGTGCGAACTACGATAAGGTGAGTTTCACGACCCCCACTTTCTAAACTGTTTTACGAACTTTTGGGGTGAAAAGCATGTTTACATATACTTATATACTTGAAAACGTGTGATGATGTGGATTATCTAAGTACTAACACTTGACAAGTCCCCACAAACACAAGTGATTAACTTCGTGCCGGTGATGTGTGGATAGTACTATCGGTTTGACAAACCCAACTGACAGAGCCGGAGTGGTATGCCGGAACATATGTAAACCCAGTTGCACATTGTCATTATATTTTTACATACTGCTATGTGGTGTTAGACATAGTACATACTTGGGGCAAGGTGGCTGTTAAATGCCAACGGGAGTGCATGGGCAGTGGAGGCTATGTGTTTTAGCTCGTTTCGGTTTCACTTGTGGCTTAGTATAATACATCATACACTTACATATATACATACACACTGTAAACTTTACGAACTCGTGTACTAATTTCATTGACACTCGTGAAACTTGAAACTCACCAACTAGACGTAGTTGACCCGTTTTAACATGCTTTTCAGGTAAAGCAAAAGTGGAATGATTTGCTTACATGCTTGGTGTTAGAAGGAAAGTTGAATAGCTGTGAATAGACGCTGATATAATACTGAATAAGAAGCTCGTAAACCGGTTATGTGTTTTTCACCTAGTTTGTAAACATAGTACCTACCAATGTAATATGATGTAATTTAGCTGTTGAATTTCTTTATAAACAATGTGGTTGATACCAGTGTTATCTGTTACATTCCCGTATTACGCTTCCGCAACTACCTAGTCGGGGTGTGACATATACGGCAGCGTTTTGGAGAAGATTCTTGTTGTTCGGTAAAACTGGGAATATTCAGATGAAGGGATAAAGTTATGAGAGGTATCAACGAGAACGTTTGTTGGTTGTTAAGTGTAACATCCTAAAATTTATAATGTTGAATAAAGAAAGTTATGTTAGTGATTTCGCGTTTTTAATTATTAATATCGGGTAGGAGCGGATCAGGGACTTGGATTATTTGAGATGGGTTAAAGGAGAATGGGATTTCAGGGATATAAATACCCCTAAAATCCCAAAATATCTTCATTTACATCTATTTCTTCACACACTCAAAACACACACATTCTAACCGATCAAGATTCGAAGCCGAGACCCGAGATTTTGTTGATAGATCTGAGTTGGTAAGGTAAGAACAAATCCAACAAAGCTAATATTACTGAAAATGGTTAGGATTGGATGGGTTAACCGGACCCGAAAACCAAACTGCCCAAATCGGACCCCTAAAACGTTGATTTTAGGCCGATTTGACGGTTGGGATTTGTAGGCGCCGATCATACGATTCCGTGGGTACCAAAATCGAGTTATTTGGCTAAGAAACGAAGGATTTATGGGCAAACAGATCTGCAGCGCGATAACTTCGCCTGCAATATTAAGTTCGCCTGATGAACTTCGCCTTCAAGCGTAACTTCGCCTTCAAGCATAACTTCGCCTACGGCCAAGTTCGCCTAAGGATAACTTCGCCTACGGCCAAGTTCGCCTAAGGTTTAACTTCGCCTGAAGCCAAGTTCGCCTAAGGTTTAACTTCGCCTGAAGCCAAGTTCGCCTAAGGTTTAACTTCGCCTGAAGCCAAGTTCGCCTAAGGTTTAACTTCGCCTGAAGCCAAGTTCGCCCGAGGTTTAACTTCGCCTGAAGTGAAGTTCGTTTAGAAAATAAATTAAAAACCTAATGAAAAATGTGTTAAGGCAGTTATCGAAAATAAAATTTTTCCAAGCTGACCTGGCAGCTCGACCCCAGCCAGGGGCTCTGCCCCTTGGACCCTGCTAGGGGCTGCCGCCCCTAGACCCCGCTGCCAGGGGCGCTGCCCCCGGACCCCCGTTCGTTGTGGGTCATATAAAGATAGAAATACATTATGAGAAGTGATAGTTAATTGATACGTATACTTGTTACACAGTCAGCCGTGCACAACTGAAGAAAGGGATTACGATTAACGGTGAACGTAACCGTGTTCAGGTGAGTTTCTAGCCCCATTTATGTGTTATGTTTTCGGGGCTGTGTGCATACTCAATATGTTTGTTAATACGCTTATCCTAAGAGATAAGTGTATGCCTCATGTGAATGATATGATATGTATGAATGATTGCTTGATGGTACGTGAACGATCTTCGGATATTGCACGTACTGTCAGGTTGTAACGCTATGTGTAAGGTAAGTATGATATGTATGTTTATGTGTATGAACGTGATAAAGATAATGAAAGAAAGAAATGATAATGTATGGTTGTATGGTTACGGAAAGGGTACCGAGCCCTAATAATACTCGAGGTATGATGTATGGTTGTATGGTAACGAAGAGGGAATCGAACCCTACTAATATTCGAGAACTAGGGAACCGAACCCTACTAATATTCGAGGAAAGAGGGTACCGAGCCCTAATAATACTCGAGGAAGGAGGGTACCGAGCCCTAATAATACTCGAGGAAAGAGGGTACCGAGCCCTAATAATACTCGAGGAAGGAGGGTACCGAGCCCTAATAATACTCGAGGAAGGAGGGTACCGAGCCCTAATAATACTCGAGGAAAGAGGGTACCGAGCCCTAATAATACTCGAGGAAGGAGGGTATCGAGCCCTAATAATACTCGAGGAATGTAGGGCGTAATGCTCTTTATAACGTAAGATAGGAAGGTAAGTTAATACAAAAGAAAGTAAGAAAGTAAGAAAGTAAGGAAGTATGAAAGTATGAAAGTATGAATGAAAGAATATAATGTTATGTGAATGGTATGACTATGTGATTATCTAGAACTCACTCAGCGTAGCTGACTTTTAGTATGCACGCAGGTGAGTAGGATGAGGAAGCTCGCTTGAGGAGACACATGGCACTGAACAAGAATCTGGCATATGAAGACCTATGATGTGTTAATTTTAATGCTTTAATGTGAAAGACAATAAATGTTTTGAGACAAGTTATGAATTATGTAAAGTTTTATGAAAGTTTTATATTCCGCGTAAATGTTTTAACTAACTATGATATTTAGAACTGTGTTTATGAGTAAATCCAACACGAAAGTAGGGTTACCGGTAACGGGGCCTTACATTAAGTTACCAAAAGCTAAATTGTCGGAGATGAGGACACGGCCGTCATCGGTGGTGCTTGTAGCAGATCTGCAACTGATTGATATGTTGGAACAAATTGAGAAATGGAAGACTGAGGATGAACATGGTGACTGATTAATGGAAAGAAAAGAGAAAATAAATGAAATTACTATTTTACCCCCAACTTAACGAAAAAAAATAAACAGAGTTGGAAAAATGTATGAAAATGGCAAGTTTTAGGAACTTGAGGTAGCCATTTGCTAAAAATTCAAAAACGGTATTAATGTTGCATAATTGAACAAACCACGGGTGCTAAAATGACACTTAACTCTTCTTTGTTTGATTATCATTTTTCTCTATATATATGACCGACGCAATTCGGCCCGACCCGACAGTCGAACCGGACGAAAAAAGTTTTTATATAGCGATGGTTAATTATGTACAAATAAAAAAAATTTCCGACCCCTGTGAGAAAATTTCCTGGATCCGCCACTGCACAAAGGTAATACCAGCAAAAAATCCATCTCGGGATCGATTTTTGCGTTCTGGGTCTCAACACAGGGGTCGAAACTGCAATTAACTCATTAAAAATAAAAGACAAAAAATGATTTATTGAAGGGATATATAATTAAAGACCAAAATACCAAAATATTTAATAAGTTCATAAAAAATAATTAAAATCAGGACACATATTCTAGTAAGTAGTGACCAATCCGAGCATTCACATTTGGTTCCAACACCAACTTTCTTTATAAATAAAAATACAATGCGGGAGCTTTCTTCGTCACTGCTACTCGTCTAAAAACCACCATTGATTTCACATCCGCCAATGGAAAATGATGCGATTCCGATCGGTGCAAACATCAGGCATGTTACAAGGTACGTAGTCTCACTTAATCGTATCTGTTTTGGTAATTTTGATCTTTTGCTAATTGTTAACTATTGATCATCTCAACAAAGATCACACTGGAAAAGGAGTCGTCTGAGTAAAAAAGAAAACAGATCGATGTGCAACAGAAAAAGTGATTTTGTGATCTTGTGTGTGCGTATGGCTAAACAAATGAATGATAATATCGAATAACTCGGTGAATCTATTTACAAACGAACATACATACTTATAGTAAATTTAGCGGCCGGAAGAACCTATAGTTCATGTCTTGATGTTACAATAATATTACAAACACAAACTAATGCTAAGTTTAATCGTTTAGTAACAAATTCAAAGTTTAGGTTTGGACTAATTGAGATCATTAATAACAAGAGGAATTGCTTGTTAGATGAAACAAATGGTAATCGGTAATGTTTAAACGATAGTGTGTGTATACGACTTAGGTTTAAACGAGAGTGAATAATATTGAATAAACTTGATAAATATTTACAAGAGTTAACATGGTTTATATACAACAAACCAATAGGCAGTTAATTTTAAACCGTTACGATAAAGTTAACGCTTGATGACACCAACTGTCAAATTAGTTAAAATCCATGATTCCAAGCCTTATGACTAGCCTCTTGACTAGCCATCAAATTAACTCACTTGACCTTGTTATTAACGATTCTGAGCCTATATAAAGCTCACTCATTCTCTACATTCCTTGCACAACTAATTTACACTCAAAATTATTCATGCTTGTCAATTTCTCCCAAGTCTCAAGTTTGACTTTCAAAAGACAATTGCTCAAGAATTATTATTTTCTTCTTCTTTTGTGATACAATCCCCGGGTAATATTTATTTCTTGTCATTACGCATAACGATTGTTTCCATTATGACAACCCAAATGACATTTATTGAGACATATCATCCTGCGTAATTGGCTTGCTTATGTTCGGTTTATGAATTTTATGTTTAAAAGTCAAGTTTTATTTTTACAAACTAATAATGAAGAACAAACATTTTTTTAACATACTACTTCATATTTTTCAAATTATGTTACTCACAAACCCGACTCAATAACCGGGTTCGTGTCCGACCAAAAAACGAACCACTCGTTAAACTAGTTTTCTTAATTAATTGTTCGGTTGGAACAAACCGGTCTCATCTAAATTAATTAATATTTATTATAACCCTTTTGTTTTTCTAAGACTAAAATAAATTATCTTAACAAATCAAATAACCAAAAGCTTTTTTTTATAAACCCAAAATATATATATTTTTTCTTATAAATTGCTTTGCCATAAACCGAACGTCCTCGCCAAATTATTTTCTTTACGCAACTTATTTTTAAGCCTAGCTATTTATTTATCTAGGGTCGTTCGTTGAACCGAACTTTGTCGGTTCACTTGTTTAAAGGCATTTTTCGCTCTCGACTCCCTTACTTAACAAGTGAGTTTTTCATAACCTCTTTTTAACTCTTTTAATATTTTTGGGGTGTAGCATGTCACAAGTTTTTATATCGTTAGTTATGCGCTTATTTACAAAACGATTCACATTTATCGTATATGTTAATATTATTCTTGCATATTGTTTATGATTATACGTGAACTTGCTTGCAACATGTTTATTGTTTTTATGATGGAAGTTACGCAAACGCATACACATAGTGGGAGGGTCCGATGGGACGTACCTGCGCCATCTGACGTTACGCCTTCGGTTGTTTACGTAAGGTGGTTCTCATTTCCCCGACTTCTACGGCTTCAACTGAATGAACGGGAGGACGACACTATTTGATTTCATTTACATTATGTTTGAATGTTTATTGCATGACGATGGTTGAATCACATATTTAATATATATTTATATATGCAAAAACTTATGAAAACTCACCAACATGTGTTGTTGACAAAATATATTATTTTAAACATTTAGGTCTCATTTCGGCATCTTTAATTTCCATGTTTAGGAACAGGAATAGCGCATAGATCTTATTAGTCTTATTAATTATTCATCTTTAACAGGGGATTGTTTGGCATCAGTGACAAGATCATGGTGCTTAACAGCGCATAAACTTGAATCCTTGTACAGTTAAGTAATGAATCTTGTAAGTATATGATATTAGGTCGCCAATCTTTGTCAACCCTTTTGCACTTTGAAGATTTTAATCACATGTATTGTTTTATTTACCTTCTTCTGTTTAAGTGATTAAATTGAAATACATGTGTTTAGTATCCTTCATGTGCACGCATTCAAATTCCGGCAAGTACAAATGTATATGGTTGATATTTAACAGAGCTGTGCACGCATTCATTCTGGTAATTACACTGGAGTCCAAGGACTATCAGCTACGATACCAATGTTGAGGGATAAACCTATTAAGGATGACAACTATTATAATTCAAATTCAAATTTGAATCACCAATCACGATCTTCTCAAGTTAGTATGATTGTGTATATCTTTTATTTATAGCAAGTGTGTAAATGACTTTTAATATGTTTCCTATTATTCATATGTATTGGTATATATTAATACCTCATGTAATCATTGAGAAAATAAATAACAATTCCATTATCTTGTTAATATTCAAAACTTATAATGGTATCACAGCCTGTGTAACATACATCGACCATCCAACCCTTTCACCATAAACATTTTTTTCTCTCTCAAACACACTGCCATGGGTGACCAATCTAACCAAACTCTCACAGTCAACACAACCACCAACAATCTCACTATTGTTGCCTTTCCCACCTCTCTCAAATTAACATCCACCAATTACCTTGGTTGGAAAACCCAAATCGAGGCCTTCCTTTACGGACTCGATCTTTACAAATTCATTGATGGCTCTTATCCCTCTCCACCCTCCACTACAGAAAAAGATGGCTCGGTTACTCCTCATAAGGACTATTCGAATTGGTTCCGACAAGATCGCCTCCTCTACGGTGCTCTTGTTGGCAGCCTCTCTCCTGAAATTATCCCCATTGTTACCACTGCTAAAACATCCCTTGAAGCATGGACCATTCTAGCCAACACATATGCCTCTGCTTCACGAGGTCACATTAAACAACTTCGACACCGCTTGAACCAAAGTTCCAAAACCCCTACACAATCCATTACGGATTATCTACAAGCTATTAAAAGTATTGTAGATGAACTATCAATCCTTGGTAAAAAGCCTGACCAAGAGGATGTCACTGACATCATTCTCAATGGCTTAGACCAAGAAAGCTATAAACCCATAATTGAAGGTATCCATGGTCGGGACACTCCCATCACCTTCAACGAGCAACATGAGAAACTCATTAACCAAGAACTTTCTTTAGCCCAAGCCACGGTCACCAATTCCGGACTCCATCATCCGGCATCCGCATTCGTTGCACACAATCGTCCCAAACAATGGACCGGTCGCCAAAACGCCACTGGTTCACAACACCATTCTAACCCGCCCTTGTTGCCGACACCCTCATCCGGAACAACATCAAGTGGAAACCGCCCCTTTCTCGGGAGATGTCAATGGTGCAATATTAAAGGGCATACAATTAGCACTTGTAACTCATTTAAAAAGGCTTTCCCAAATGCACATATACCTTCTTCTAATCGTAATGTGCATGGGCAGAAAGCTCCACAAGCCAACATGATGGGTCTCCAAGGCACTTCTTCAACAAAGTGGATGTTTGATAGTGGTGCTTCACACCACGTAACTAATGACCTCAATGCCCTCTCCCTTCATGCACCTTATGATGGAACTGAAGAACTCGTAATCGGTGACGGTTCGTCTCTTACAATCACTCATATTGGTTATCTTATAATCCACACTCCTTCTACCCCTCTAATTTTAAAACAAGTTCTAGTTGTCCCATCTATTTCTAAAAACATTATCTCTATTTCCAAACTTTGTCGTGACAATCAATTTCTAATCCAATTTTTTGATTGTGTTTTTGTGATAAAGGATCGAAGTTTCAAAACCCCTCTTCTTAAAGGGAGGGCAAGCAATGGCATTTATGAACTAACATCCTCGTGTCATCCATCACTCTTCTCCATGCACAAGTCCAACCACAAGCATTGGCATCATCGATTAGGCCACCCAAGCAATAAAAATTTTAAATTATTGTCCTCCTTTATTTCATGTATTTCTCATTCAAGTAACAATTGTAATTCTTGCCAAATAAACAAGAGTCACAAATTACCTTTTTATCAATCTACTTTATCTTCTAAGGCTCCTCTTCAACTTATTTTCTCTAATGTTTGGTCTTCTCCGGTCACCTCCTTTGACGGATACAAATATTACACTATTTTTGTAGACCATTACACAAATTACATATGGCTTTACCCACTCAAAAACAAATCCGACTCACTTTCTACTTTTATTCACTTTCAAAATTTGGTAGAAAATTATTTTCAAACTACCATTAAACAACTTTATTCTGACAATGGCGGTGAATATATAAAACTCTCCTCTCACCTTCAATCAAAAGGTATTTCACACCTCACATATCCCCCCTATACACCGGAACACAATGGTTATGCCGAACGGAGACATCGACATCTAGTTGAAACTGGTCTCTCTCTCCTTACACATGCCAAATTACCGGTCGATTATTGGCCTCTTGCCATAACAACCGCTGCTTATCTCATAAATCGTCTACCTACACCAACACTAAAAAATACATCTCTTTATCATCGCCTATTCAACAAACATCCCAAATATGACAAACTTCGAAGCTTCGGATGCCTTTGCTATCCTTGGCTACGCCCCTACTCCCCACACAAACTTCACCCCCGATCTAAACCATGCATCTTTGTTGGATATTCCCCGACCCAAAGTGCATATTATGCACTCGACCCCACCAACAACAAAATCTATATCTCCCGGCATGTCACATTTGTTGAACATGAATTTCCATTTATGTCTCTCACAAATCAAATATCCTACTCACCTCCAAACTTTACCTTATGGTTTCCTGTTTCTAATAATCAAAAACCTATAAAACTTCGTGACCTCACTTCCTCCTCATCACCTACCTTCTGTTACAATATCCAATTCCAACACCAACTTAACACAAACCACCAATCTACTCCAACAAACCCACCATTAAACCCATCTCCACAAAACCAACCCTCCAGCCCAACTTCACCAACCCAACCTTTAAGCCCAAGTCAACCCACCCCTACAAATACAATCGACACCAATCAAGACCCTCCCACACCCGACCCCTTACCACAAAATATACCAAACCAGACACCATCAGAATCCATTACCCAACCAACAAGAATTCACAAATCAAATCCGCGATACCATAACCCGAACTTTCAACTATACACAGCTACAAACGGACCAATCACTGACCCGTCTACCATAACCCAAGCCCTCAAAAACCCCTCTTGGCGAAATGCCATGAATGAAGAGTTCAACGCTCTTCACACCAACCAAACATGGACTCTAGTTCCTCACAGTTCAGCCCAAAATCTCGTTGGATGCAAGTGGGTCTTCCGCACAAAATTCAAACCTGATGGTTCAATCGATCGCCTAAAGGCACGCCTTGTTGCCAAGGGGTTTCACCAACGACTAGGAATTGATTATGTTGAAACCTTTAGTCCCGTCGTTAAACCCGCCACCTTACGTCTCATTCTATCCCTAGCCGTGTCACACAGTTGGAATCTTAGACAACTTGACATAAATAACGCCTTTCTTCAAGGCACTCTAAACGAGGATGTATACATGGCACAACCGCCCGGATTCATAAATCCCTCATTTCCTTCCCATGTTTGCAAACTACATAAAGCCATTTATGGTCTTCGCCAAGCTTCTCGTGCTTGGTATGAAGAACTTAAAACCTACCTTCATTCCCAAAATTTCAAACCCACCATCTCTGACTCCTCTCTCTTCATCCACACCTCCGGCCACTCTCCCATATTCATTCTTGTGTATGTCGACGACATCATTGTCACCGGACCATCTTCTCCTACCATTGATGCCTTCATCTCCTCTCTTGCTAAAAAGTTTTCCCTAAAAGATCTCGGTACCTTATCCTATTTTTTAGGTGTTGAGGTCCTTCCCCACTCCCATGGTCTCCTCTTATCACAAACTAAATACATCAATGATATCCTACAACGTGCCAACATGAGTGATTGTAAGCCGGCATCCACACCTATTACTTGCTCCAAACATCTCACATTGAATGATGGAACACCGCTCTTATCACCTACCGATTATAGAACCCTAGTTGGAGCACTAAAATACTTATCACTTACAAGGCCAGATGTTGCATTCACTGTCAACAAATTATCCCAGTTTATGCATGCTCCAACGTCCGAACATTGGGGTGCACTCAAACGGCTTCTTCGCTACCTACATGGAACAATACATACAAGTCTCCTTTTGCGCCATGCATCCCCTCTACAGCTACACGCTTTCACGGACGCCGACTGGGCCGGAGACAAAGACAATTATCGAAGTACTAGTGGTTATATAGTGTATCTCGGTTCAAACCCAATAACATGGAGCTCGAAACGGCAAAGCACCATCGCCCGGTCCTCCACCGAAACTGAATTTCGTGCCGTAGCTTCCACTACTGCCGAGGTCATGTGGATAAAGTCGTTACTTCAAGAACTAGGGTTCAAATAGGTCAATATCCCAACTATCTTTTGTGACAATTTAGGCGCTACTCAATACTCGGTCAATCCCATTTTTCACTCACGCATGAACTACTTGGCACTCGATTTTCATTTTGTCCGTGAAAAGGCTCGTGAAAAATGCTTAAGGGTTACACACGTTAATGGAGATGATCAACTAGCCGACGCCCTAACGAAACCATTACCGCGTTCTCGTTTCCAACAACTCACATCCAAGATTGGCCTTGTCTTACAACCGTCTATCTTGAAGGGGCCTATTAAGGATGACAACTATTATAATTCAAATTCAAATTTGAATCACCAATCACGATCTTCTCAAAGTTAGTATGATTGTGTGTATCTTTTATTTATAGCAAGTGTGTAAATGTCTTTTAATATGTTTCCTATTATTCATATGTATTGGTATATATTAATACCTCATGTAATCATTGAGAAAATAAATAACAATTCCATTATATTGTTAATATTCAAAACTTATAAAAACCGAGAGTGAATTCATAGATAATTGACCCATTCAATTCATTGTTTCTCCCTAAGTGATTGAGGATACTCCCGATCCCATGGCAGACGCCGACGTTGCTGTAGATTTATGAGTAGTTTAAACGGTGTATAGGTTAGCAGTTCTAAATATAAACTATATATTAACAACTAGCTACCTTTTTATTTAGTTTGTAACACACTGCCATTGGCTGTCAATAAATTCTAGAAAATGATGTAGAGATAGACCCATGCCATCATCTTCTTGTTATAAGTATCGTTTTTTCGTCTATTTGATCGACCTTCCAAGAATCTTTTCTTATGTTAAATCTTGTCACTTACAAGGCACATGGTAACAAAATAATTAGCATATGGTAAGAGAGTAGAGATAGATTCCATTAAAAAGGCAATTTCCAAAATGTGAAATGTCAAATATATATATGCTTTGATGTAAATTGTAGGACATCACATCACAACATATATAATACACAATATAAAACTAATTAAAAAACTACTTGGACTTGCTAGCTTCTTAATTTCTAGAATGCTGGTGAGACTATATATCTCCATTCTCCACCTTCACTAACATATCTTTCTCCGTACATATCATGAAATCATGTACTGTATAAGGGCGGATATAGCCGCTTTGATGTACGGTTCTACGTCTAGCCTCTTTCATGATTGCTCAACATCATGGTCATTATCACCATCTCCTTTCTTGCCAATGTGCTTTTGAGAAACTGTTAACAAAGACCCATCCTAAACAAAAAACAGTATTTTTTACATGAGCCTTAACAACACATCCATTAAAAATATAAACAATATAAAGATGTATGTATGTATGTATATATACCCACCAGAGCTCCAACAACAATAGTGCCATTAAGTGGATGGACGGCGCAAGCCGTAACATTCTTAGATAACGACACAAATATGCTTCGCTTATCCTCAGCATTCTCATGGGGATTCTTAGCATCGCTACAGGATCATAATGGCAATTCAAAATAACATCAAAAATTTAGCTTTAGCTTTAGCTTTAGCTTTAATGGGAAACTAAAAGGCAGAACGTTTCTTACTCATAATCCACATGGCAAGGGGAGCTCGGGTGTGGATGAAAATCTAATAGGTGAAGACCTTTGCGAGAAGTTGATGGAGCCGCATAAATCTGCACATAGGTATATGTACCAACTCAAACATGCACGCTTCTGTGTAACCAATTAAATGTAAAACACATAACGCGTCCAGAGAAATTTATATAATATAATGTTGGAAATTTAGCAGTGGTGTCTTGGAGGTAAATGATTAAAGAATAAGTGTCTTACCAAAGGGAACACACACATCACTTAATGAAAACAACTAAAAATTAAGTAACGTTTTTACCGAGTGTTCTGGAAGCCATGACGGTTTCCTTGAGCATGATATAGGTCTTCCATAAGCGTGACTATCCCTAATTTGATAAACAAACATGATAGATATATATTACAAACTTTGAATTATGAAAACTTTATAAGGAAAAGTAATTATACATAAATAAGATAGAAAGGTTAAAAATGACTCACAGCCAAATAGGAAATTGAGGGCAGTGGATGTGTGACACTTGATAATTATGTGTATCCACAACGCCGGACCTAAAATTCAAAAAGGAGCCGGGCGACTTTAAAACACAAAAGAAAAAAATATATAACGGAAAAACACTAATAAACACATCAAAGGTATTTGAACGACAAATTTCTTTCCCGGCTAAACTTACCAGCCATTATCAAGGTGGAATGCTAGCTGATATGGGCAAGATGGATTGATGTTGATTGCATGTAGTTCTTTTGGTCGACGATCACGCCTTGTCTGCACCATACAACGTACATGAAATAAAATAATATGATCAAGTACTTAGCGCGAATTTTAGAAACAAAAACAGAAAATATGTTGTAATAACTTTCATACCTTACGAGGATTAATTGGTTTCAACAATAATCCCAAATCTATTGATGTTAGAGGAATAGAGTGTATCTGCCCAGGGAGACGATTATTATTCACCAAAATATTCTTGTTTCAACTTTTGTGAAATTTATAAAATTAAAAACGATAAACAACCTCCCAATCACTTAGAGAAGCAGCAGGGGATGATCGCATTCTACGTAGATCCCATACATATATAAACCCAGTCCTACCAGCACCGTACACACACTGATAGAAAAAGTGTTGATACAAGCAAATGGAAAACGTTAACTTCGAACATGTTTCAACATGCAATTACATAAAATTGTTGTAATGCATATATTATAAAAATGTGAGAATTTTACATGATCTCCAAGTATTTGGATGCTAGTAAGGCCGGTGATTTTCTTGGTTGTGAGCAACCTTTGTGGAATATTGTTCGCTCGTCTATCCCACGTATTTATTACCCCCCTCGTGTCGGAAGCAAGTACCCTATTCAACATATCATGACACGTCTAGTTATCAATTCAATCAAAAAAACAAAGACAAATAATAAAAAAACATGCAGTGGGTACTAGGACTTCAGGTAATAATAAATATTAGTGTTTTGATCTTTTCAAACCTCATCCCATCATTCAGAAAAGCTATGTCGGATAATTCTTCGGTCTCACGATCAGAGCTCTTACTTAATACCTGTAGACTCATAAACAAGAGAACCAGAAGCTATCATGATTCTCACTGAAAGTCATATTGTTATTACTAATATATGCTGCCATACTGGCAACTGACTTGCTAAAAAATGAGTATTGTCATATGAGAACTCAAATGAAAAACATACCTGAACTTCTTGGGAAAGCTCGATGTCAATAATTCTAAGTTGAGTGCTTCTAAAGGATGTATATGCAATCTGATGAACTCAAATGTTAAAACCAAATTAACCACTTGCAACAGCACAGAGTATGATAGCAAGACAAAAGGAAGTAATAACGCACCTCATCCTGCTTAGATGGATTCCAACGAACAGCGCTGATACTATCAAATTTCCCATCATATAAAGGAAAGTGCTTCAGCTGATCTGTAACCAAAAAAGGATGAAAAGCTCAGCCTGGAATTAATATTTGAAACCTATAAACTGAAGTCGGTCGAAGTTTAATGCTAAACACACATTTCTTTAAATTTAAGCACAGGCACAAACAAGAGAGTACGAGACATAAGTTCTAGCATTACACGGAAGGTAAATTAAACAATCATGTGTGGCGAAAACAAAGTGATAATAAAGTAAATACAATTATAAACTTACCACTTCCATTACGATGACTGCATAGCGATTCAAATTTATGCACCGTTAAGCACCCCATTCTTGTTACAGATGCCAAATTAGTTCCCTGTTAGATTTAAATAGTTATTAAGGCATACGCGCAAATCCTGGCTCTAAACATGCAAAACATGCCAAAATGAGACCTAGATGAGCCGGTGATAATAAAAATACACACGATGCCATAATCATCAACAGCCAGCTAGATTCTTAGATACTTATGGTACTTCTGGCATGGTATTTATGACTAAAACAATCACTGATGTTATGTTTTCCCAAGAAATGAAGCAAAACTATATATACCTTTGTATCAAATTCCAAAGCAGACACACCTAGCTTGAACAATATACTTACTGCCCCATAACCGAATCCAGCTCCAATTCTGAAATTGAACCAAAGCAGTAAAAGTTTTCAATTTTGGATCAAGATGTCGACTGTCTTGGCCATAACAAGATTGTATATTTTACTTAGATATCATGTTTGTTTATAATGATATATAAGAAAATGCAACAACATAACATGAAAATAGAGTAGTAACACTAACAATGCGTTGACGTCTAGTACATCTTCAGAATAAAGCCTATCCAGCTGCAAAACATCGTTATTATGATCCCTTAATTAGTCCAAAGCTAAACCGTGGATATATTGTGAACTAGGCTTGTTTAGTTTGGGAAAAGATGCTAACCGCATGATCATAGCTGATTTGGCAATAATGTGTTCTGCAAGGTGCTTGCCATGTATGATATACATGGGGAAATTTCCCAATCTTCCAAGGAAAAAAAAACTTGGGTTAGCGAAATAAAAGTTAGTGAATTACTAAAAGGGTCGTGATATAGCCACACCACCAGCCACAAAACACTCTAGTGGCCGTTCTGATGACAATAGACAGTCAAACTAAAAAGTTGTAGTCATAATGGCCGATGAGCCAATATCCGGATGATCGTTCTGACCATGGGCAGTCAATCAAAGTTTTTGGTCAAAACGTTCATTTGACCTCTATCCGGAGGCTTTCTGACCATAGACAGTCAAAACTATGAAATTTTTTTTTTTAATTTATCAAAACGACCATCGGATCTCTATCCAGAATTCCATAAGAACTTATCATAAACTACAAAACTTTGAAATTTTTATTCAAAACGGTTGTCGGACCTCTACAATGCAACCGTTTAAAACTGTGTGGATTAGATGTCAGACAGTGCACCAAATAATATCCAACTCATACCTCAGCATACGACTTGCATAGCAGCGGAGACACCTGGTGCTTGTAACACCGTTCAGATCTTCCATTCACTTCATTACGAATCCTCTTCCAGCGGGACCTAATGAAAAACAAAATAACAATTAGCGTTCGATCAAATTATTAAAAACAACAAAAGTACAGCCAGCATTAAGCGAGTCTACTCTTTAACAGGCCTAGCGTTTGCATCGATCTGAGCTGCCGGGTTCTCGTAATTTTCCATGGCGGATTGATGTGATATCAGGTGATGTTTATGAACAAAATTTGTGTGCCTATATAAAGGTCACGCTAATATATATATATATACATATAAGGTGGTGGCTCATTCACCGAACATCTTTTAATTAAGTCTCTGTCCCCCAGGCTAATTAACCAAATAAATGAAAAGAAATGAAACTAATTACTCCATTATTTTTTAAATAAAGTGATTTTAAACCTTTGTCTCTGATAATAAATATTCCTTTTTACATTCACACACTACTCTACTATATTCATTAAGTTTGAAGTTTGACTATAATCACAACAAGAGTTAATTCAATTTAATTAAATCATTAATTATTTCTCAAGCATTGAAAACTACTCTAATCATTCATTAATTACTCAAACATTAAAACTAGGGGTGTCAATTCTTGACACGACCCGAAACCCAACCCGAACCCGACACGAAAAAACAGGTTTTGGGTCGGCTAACACGACCCGTTTAAAAAACGGGTCGGGTTCGGGTTGACCTATATAAAAACGGGTTGACCCATTAACCCATTTAATTTTAGATATTTTAAAATTAATTTATATTTCCTTTTTAGTATTAAAATGTGTTGAAGAATTTAATTATTTTTCATTTACCATATTTACCTTTATAAGTATTCTCTTAAATTCTATTTTTCGTGAAGACACTTTTAAGTTCTCAACCAAAATTTCATTACCAAAGACGCATTTCTTCTATCAATTCACCAATATGCATGAATATATCGTCAAGTCCATCTATATCTAAATCGACTCATGCTTAAATTTCATTTGAATTTTGCAATATATGGTTTTGATTTTATTATAATTTGTATGTCTGATTATATAAATTAACTTGTTTAAAATGGGTTAAACGGGTCGTGTTCGGGTCGACCCGAATTTATGTGTGTGCGGGTTAGGGTTGACATATTTGACACGAATAATAATATCAGCCGGGTCCGGGTTGCACATTTCAACCCGTCAACCTGCCAACCCGCAACCCGTTAACACGCCAACCCGACACGTTTGACACCCCTAATTAAAACCCCCTATCTTTTTTCAGTATTATTTCGTCATTAGTTTATGTGAATTTATTTTCAGAATGTGTATAAAGAATAAGATTTTATTAGTAATTTTGTAAAAAACATGGTTCTGTTAAATTATAAAATTACATTTATAGAATAACGTCTGGGTTTAGTAATAAAGAGAGTTAATATCGCCGTTAGTGTCTGTGATTTTTAACGCTCGTTAGCGTAATACCTAAGCGTGTGCAAAAAACAAAGCATGGTGCCTAAACCTGTTACTTTTTAAAAGCCTACACTAACGACTTAATTAACTCTAAAAAACTGATGGGATTCTATCATGCGAATAAATAAGCAGAAATTTAAACACACTAACATACATAATTATTTTAAAAAAAAATTGTATAAAATTTAATGATCGGGTCATAGTTTAATTAAAGAAGTTTTTAATGCTTAGATAATAATTAATGAATAAGAGAGAAATTTTCAGGTCGTGCTGGACAAGAGAGCTCATTACTGACAGGAAAATCTGGACACGGTTACAATCATGGAGCCTCGTGACTGCTAAAGCAGCACAGAAGTATGATTGTTATGAATTATTGGTATTTGGTTAATTTTGTAGTTCGCTAACCATTGATTTGTTTTCTTTAGCATAAGCTTTCATTTGTGTATCATATGTGTAAGCTTTCATTTGTGTATCCGACTTCAAACCCATTAAATGCATGTTTATATTCTACGTAAATTACATTCTTCATATCAAAGGTGAATCTTAGTCTCGTATCAATGTTTGCTTGCGTATTATAAACTTTATTCACATGATACATATTTGTCGGGGGTTATATTAAGGACATGTGTAATGGACGGGCTACATTGGCACAATTTTTGACACGTGGCGATACGTCAGCAAGGAGGAACTTTCATTAAGGGGTAAGTGGTTTGTAGCCCAAAATCGCCCAATAATTATATAAATTTACTATCTTTTCAAGTTAAACGGCGACAAATACAAGGCCCCCCTGCCGGGGACATCGGCATAAAATCAAGGGGGGCGGTGTTCACGGCGATGTTGGGGGCGATTTTTGCCCAAAATATGTATAAAATTGTCCTTTGAATTAGGATACATCGAAGCACTATATACTGTCATTCAGTGACGTCAATGGGTAATCGTCTTGTTGTGTTGGTCGATACAAACAGATAAAGTTTGTAAACATAGTGCAGTTGTATAGGGCCAAGCAAGAGCTTAGGCTCACACTTAATTAAAGCCTTCAAATTATGTATTGGTCTAGTTGTAAACTTGGTTGTTACTAAGCTATAGGCCACGAGTTCGAGACATGTAATAAGTGTTTTTTTTTATTTAATTTAGATTCACATTTGTCATGAAATGGCTAAAAAATCTCATTTCGGTTTACGCCTCCAAAATCGTTGAGCCGGCCCTATTGTATTACATCTCCCAATGATAATTTTTCATCAATACTATATATTGCATTGATGGGTTGGGGGAACTGCTAAACAGTACACAACATAAAACTTTCATCAAAACAATAATGGTTGTAAATACACCATCATATATGTTAAACTATCTTTCTAAGCCAACACTAACAATGTTTTATTGTACATGCTAAATTCTAACGGAGTAACGGACACCTTATAGCAACAGTGTGTGTTATGGTGGCTGGAAGATGAAAGAGAAGAGAGGGGGGGGGGGGGGGGCGGTTGGACACGATATTGGTGCTACGAAAATGGTGTGCATGTCATTTTTTCAATTTAAGAGAAATTAATGGAAATCGATACGAACCAATGATACTAGTTTAAAAGCAGTGACTTAGAATACCAGCTAAACTCCAACCATTTTTTTGTATTTCTTTATCATAACAAGTTAAACCTTATAGTTTGTGAACTACTTAAGACCGGCTCGTCAAAACCTTCTCAGGGCATAAACCTGACACGTGTGCTTAATTATTCTGATTCACACTCAAGTAAACTTTGGAAACTATCCTACTCCTAAATACTCCTATAAACCACATATACATGAGTCTTGCAAGATTTGAACCCTCCCCTTGCAGGTATGAGCTCGACACCCACATTTTTTTTATCAAAACTGCATGCACGGGACATACTATTAGTATCCCAAAACAATCACACCTTCATTTGGTACACCAAAGAGAATGAAGATGATCAATACTTTAGACCAAGAATATATGAGGTTGGGATCTGGGTCAAAACATGTCAGGATGAAAAAGTCGGTTGGATTGGGTTGGCTTTACCTTAGAGCTGTTCACAAGCCAAGTCAAGCCTGAGCCTGAGCCCGAGCCCGAGCCATGGTCACCTCGAGCTCGACTCAAACTCGAAAGCTTAATTGGGCTAAAACTGTAAGTTCAAGCTCGGCTCGGTTTTACTCCGCTCAGCTCAATTTGGCTCAAATACGTAAACATAATTTAATCAAAAGGCCAAATATTGAAATATGTAAGTTAATTTAACCAAAGGGCTAAATGTGAAAGTCACAATTTATTTACTTTAGGAACACCACCTTGGCTTTTATAGATAAATGCTTCTCACTACTTTACTTTTCCCACTAATGTGGGATGACAGCATTGTTGAAATTTTTTGTTCTTAAACTCTGGATGAACTTGAGAGTTAAGAACAAGTAATGCGTGGCTTAGTTTTTTAAAACTTGCAATCACATTAATACTGTATAAGAATAAAGACAAATGACTGAATGCTACTCGTTTCATTTGGATTTATCTCTAGGACCCCTGCTTTCAAGTCTTAATTTTTAAAATTAAACTTGGTTGATGCATAAGCAGACATGCAAATAAAACATCTGCAAGATCTAAATGGACATGGTTTAACCATTTAGAACTCATCTGCACAAACAATTTACATGGCTGCACGTGACCCAAGTACCGTTATGTGTGGAAAAAAAACAAAGGCATAACTGCCTACAATTATCTAATTTTCAAATGAAAACCTTGTTAACATCTAAAGATTTCAAACTAAAACCATTTGGGAACAGATCTATACAGATTATAGAATTCGCATATACTAGAACACAAAAAAAAGAAAATCAAACTCATAT
This sequence comes from Bidens hawaiensis, assembly GCF_021521415.1. Taxonomy (NCBI): domain Eukaryota; kingdom Viridiplantae; phylum Streptophyta; class Magnoliopsida; order Asterales; family Asteraceae; genus Bidens; species Bidens hawaiensis. The sequence goes on along the minus strand of NW_027492312.1, from coordinate 229,421 downwards.
TCATATTTTTCAAGCATAAATATGTGTATATAAAATAAACTGAAGATAAAATAACAGGAGCCAATCGAGCAAGCTCAAGCAGAGTCAGGACTAGCTCGGGTTCGCCTTGTTTATAACCAAGTCAAACTCGAGCGAGCTTTAACAAAGGCTATTTAAACAGCCCTAGTTTACTTATTATTTTCTATTTTAAAACTATTTTTCTAAAATACATGATTCAGGGGACTGTAAGCATCATCTTTTTAGCTAAAATGTTCTATTTCTATTTGGCCCGTTGGGGATAAACTTCATCCCGGTTAACCCATTATCAAGAAAGCGGGCAGAAATTTACATCCTAAATCCTAATCCTACTGCATATCATATAGGTATATAGCTTCAACAAAAACTGCAATCCTGAAAAAAAAAGTGCACGCTGTATCTGATAAGTACCTAGATATATGCAAATTGATTACATGGAAAAAGCAATACCTGGTATAGTATAACCTTTGCCATCAGTTACTTGGTAAGAATTAAGGTCACCAATAGTCTAGCATCATCCATTTCAAGTTGACTTGCAAAACCCAATGCGGCATCATATACATCTAGGATCTTCAAATAATTCTAATCCCAGTATGATAACAAAAAGATAAAACTCCTGTATACAAAGACAATACGCAATAACATGATAGATAACAAATTTTGCAATAACATGAATCAATCATACAAGACATCCACGCAAGTAAGTTAGTACATGGTTAATAAAAGCCGATGTTGTCAAAAGCCCTTCGGGCACACGCCTAGTCCCTAAGGTGAGGCCGCCATCCAGGCGATCCAGTGAACTTTGGGCAAGATTCTGACCAGCTGGTCACATTTCTGTGAGATTTCGGCCAAATCCTAAAAGGTTTCAACAAAATTCCGCAACTTTCGGGCAAATTTGTCTGAAACATTAAAAAAGGCCAGAAACAAGCCTAAACTAGCCCTAAACAAGCCAAAAGCATGTTTAAAACCCCTAAACTGATATGTTTATGCTATGATCCTTGTTTATCTCTATCCCGCGCTTTTAAGCGCCTGCGCCTACACCCAAGGCTCACTCTTAACGCTTTGAGTGCGCCTTGCGCCTTTGACAACTACGCTTAAAAGAACAGAGAGAATACATTATCAAAAAGTAAGCCAGAATCCAAAACATAACAACCTTCCCCAAATCCAAAAACAACTGATACCATCTAAATCAAAACACCCAATTCAACAAACAATCAACATTATTATTATTATTCCACTTTTAATAATAATAATAATAATAATTCAACATTTAACAAACACCATTCGAACCACTCTGAAGAACCTTCTGCAGCTTATCTTTCTCCAAGCGTGTCTTGAAACTAAACAACACTTCAAACTGAGACCCAAATATCCTCTGCCGTTTCAACCAAAAGAACTTATTACGCAGCTCATTCCTCTTGGCTTCCATCACCAGCATCTGCTTATTAATCTTCATATGAAACTGCTCTCGTGCTTTCTTATGCACGTGAGGCGACTTCAACACGGTGAATAAGGACCGTCGTGAAGGTAATCCGATTGTACGCGTGGTAGGTGGAAGCTCAGGGTGAAGACTTTTGCTGTTTGGATCGAAGGATTTTATCATTATTTGGATTTTGGTGTAGTCGGATTTGGATCGTTTGGTTTCGTGACGGAGGATGGCGTTGCCGGAAACGGATTTGAAGAATAGGTTTCTGAAAGGTGACGTCATGGCGGTTTACAGCGGTGGAAATTAAAAACGAGCCCTTAAACTTCTTAAGAGTTTCATAAACAGTCACGATGCTATTTTTCAAATGTAACTAAAACAATAGAACCGAGAGATTGCAATGTAATGAGATTGAGATACCCCTTTTATTAGGCTACTAACTTTTGAACCCGTGTAATTATACGTAATTTGGTATATAATCATACGTAATTTAGGGATTTTGTTTTGAATTTATAGATTAATTAATATTATCACACACACTTCAAATGTTATATATTTAAATTTTACATTTTTTTATGATTGAAATAATGTTTTGAGATAACGTGAAATCAATTATTGGTACCTAAATATATTAAAGATGTTTGTACATTCAATATGAATGTAATTTAAATAGTGTTTTATAAATTGTTGCCCCTATAGTATAATGGGGTGAAGCTTGGGCTTAGGGCCACCCAAAAAATTAGGGCCACATTTTACTAAATATTTATGATATAAATATCCAATTAAACCGTTGGGATCTTGCAAAATTAAAGAAAACACCGTAGAGAATGAAAAAAAATAGTGTCGTTATTTTAGCAAATCAAAGCATCAATACAAATTAGAATGGTAGCAGACTCATGAATCTTAATGATTAAATAAACTAATTGATTAGCGAAAGGCATCAGGATATGTTTATTTGTATTTTTTTACTTTAATATTTTTGTTTCTGAACATATATATAATGTTATCTTGATTATAGTTTTGCATGTCTTGGTGTAGCTACATAAACTAAACACACTAATGTTAGCCATCCTTTACTCTACCTATTTTTCTTCTTGATCCAATGCAAAACAACTTTTTTACAAACATATTAAGATTGTGTTTACATTGAAACAGGCGGGCGACAACTTATATTATTATTATTGAAAAGACCCCAAATTTATCATTCGCTTTAGGCCTCCAAAAAGCTTGGGTCGGCCCTGGTTTTATAAATTATAAGATTATAACGAAATTTGAAGTACACACATAACTGAATATTTGTTCTAAACAAATGTCACTAATAACTATACGATAATGGTTCGTAAATCATTATTTAACTAATTTAATAACTCACTATTTGATTTTAAAATTATTATAGATATTCAATTGTTTATATGTTTCTTTTTTAAATTATGGTCAAACTTTCTATATATAATAGTAAAATTACATGTAATGAGTTTGTAAAAGTTATTATGATTTAAATAACATTAAATACATTTTTTATGGGTTACAACTAATGAGCCATACCAATTAAACCCATGACCCATGGATATCATGAATTAAGGAGAATGGAGATTAGAAAATAGAAAGGAAATTAAAGTTAATATTGAATGTGGTTATGACACATCATCATCATTATTTTTATTTATTAGTATAGGCAGATACCCATTGGTAATCCAAGATTGCAAACCCACAACTTTTTTGGAAAAAAAAAGAAAAATGGCCTTAATTCACCGATCGGTTCGGTGGCTCAAACGAGATTGCAATCTCAAATTTGGCCAACTTGTGACCACATGTCACAATATGAGTGGATGTAATTTTATTTTCTTTTTTCTATTTTATTCTCACTAATTAATTATATATATATTTTAATTTTTTTATAACTTATTATATGTAACTTTTAAGAAATATAAAAAACACAGACTTAGTTTTTTTATTAACATTACGGTAAAAATTTCGTTAGAATTGGAGTTCGTTTAAAAAATCGTATTTTTTGAATAAAATCAAAATTCTATCCATTATTGAGTTATCTTATCTGAAGCATTAGTTTAGAAAGATTTTATGGATTGTAACATTAATATTCATTATTGAATTATCCTATCTGGCGTTGATGAATAAGTATATAGTTTTGTATCATTAATATGTGTAATTTTGTATTTTAGTATATGCGAATTCTATAATTTGTAACTTATAGAATTACTTAATTATATTTATATAGTTAATCAAAACTAATTATAAATTGAATTTATTTAATAAAAAAAAGATGAGATTGGGTTGTTAATGGGAGTAAAAGATTGGAGTGGGTTAAATTTTATTAATTAAAGAGAGAGAAATTAATTTTATAATATGAGATTGAGATTGTGAGATTGTTGATGGGGATAGTCTTAGGCCAGCCAGTGCCGACCTGAGGCTAGAGGTGCATATATCGGGTTTTTCTAATATCCGATTCTACGTTTAGAACCGGGTATGAGTATAACAGGGTTTTGGTAATACCTGGGTCATGTTTGGGTTGATCGGGTATTGTCTCTAAAAATCATATATGTACCGAGTTAGGGTCGAGTATAGAACCTGGTATTTGAATACCTTGTTTCTGGCTATTTAAAAAACCCCATATTCAGGTTTTTTTCGAGTATTTTTCTGATATATATAGGGTTTTTGATTGGGGCTGCACTTTTTTTGGGTATTTTTGTCGTATTTTTCGGATAATTTCTGGTATAGATCGCGTATTTGAAATACCCGATCTCGGGTATTGGAAAAACCTGGTTTGGGTATGGAACCAGTTTCAGTTTTGGGTATTACCGGGTACAAATCAGGTACGGGTTTTGGTTCTGAAATGCATACCCTATTTGTACCATACGGGTAGGGTCGGGTTGTAAAAACCCGGGTATAAAAAATTCGGTTCTCGGTATTTTCCGGGTCCGGTTCCAGGTTTGGGTTTTTTGTGCACCTCTATTAGAGCCCGAGCTCGACTAATTTAACTTACAGAGAGCTTGACAACAGGCTTGGACCCATTTACTTAACAAGCTTATCTTTAAGCTTGGTGTCACACCCCCATCTAGGGCCTAGGCGTGTGACTCGATAGTTGGTACCACATTTGTAAATAAATCAGAGTTACGATTTGTTAGCGGAAGACTTTATAAAATATAAGGATTAAAGTTGTAAAATATTTACAATACAAGAGATGGAAACAAGTTCCATTTGTGTTTACTTGTTTTAAGTTTACAAAACCACCATTTAGCTATATTAACATTTGACAAAAATTATCCGAGCCATCGGATTCTTGAGTCTTCGTCCTTTAGCTCTAATCTTGGTTACCTGCAAAAATGTTATAAAAATACGTCAGCAACGAATGCTGGTGAATATGCTGACGCGAAAATATTTTCTTTTACTTTGCTACCCCTCGAGGGTTACGCGTGCCTCGGCCCATCTTGGCTTAGGAATAACAAAGTTAAAACAATATCATTATAAACTCGAGTCTCTACCTAGGTCACCCCAGCAAGACACCGCAGCGTCCCGACGTACTTAGATACCATAAATATACACAAGGTCATTCTCACTCGAACATACTTTGGTTCGGTCCATCGTGGCTGGAGATCGTGACCAAGCGTGGTGCGATGTGCCCACCGCATTTTACCACATATGTAAGGATCCAGACAAACGTATACTACAGCCTGAGGGCTAGGCTTTTACTCTTATTAATAATGCTTTTAGAGACACTTAGTCTCATGTAAAGTTTTACACATAACACGTTTATTTATTTGAAAACAAGTTTGTAAAAGTGGGGCGTATTCACCTTTGATCGGGACCGGTTTCCAACACCGTCCTTGCGTAATCTTTCTTGCTATCTCGCACCTATAGTACGAGTATAACTTTTATTAGTTGGATATACAATCCGGCTTAAGACCTTTAGATTTATTACCTCGATGAACCTTTAGTTCATTTATTTTACTTTAAAACCTTTAGTTTTAAAAACAATATTTATAAACCTTTAGTTTATTATAAAACCCGACGTTTCTTCTTTTATAAGAAACGTATTCTTTTTCTTTTATCATATAAGAATATCCTTATTACTTATATAATAATCATAACAAAGAATTATATATAATTCACACACATATATATATATATACTTTCATATTTCTTTCATTATTGCTTTTCGTTTTATAAACATCGAGTATAATTCTGACTTAGGGCATTAAGCCTTTATAATATTTTATTATTATTTTACTCGGGTAGTAAGCCTTACCTTTCCTCGGCTTAATACTTCCTAGATACTCGAGCAGCACTTCTACGCCGCTTAGCCTTTTCAACACTTGTCTTGATCGCCACTTCACTTTGGCACGCAAATCGAGACACCAAATCTTCTCGGCACGCACTTCGAGGTGATCGCCGGGTTGTAAAAACGTCACCACCTTCTTGCTCGGAATGTCGTCGGGGAGTGGTATGAATATCGAGGTATGGCACATTTATCGAGGAATCGGGGCATAGTTTTCGAGGTGGATCGTTGGCACAAATTTCGAGGTGTAGTGAGAGAGTAGAGAGATGATTGTAAGCTGTGTTTTGGTGTGGGTTATGAAGACCCCGGACCTGCTATTTATAGGCAAAATTTTGGATCCTATCGCGATACGCGATAGGCTCCTAGTCACCCATCGCGTAGCGCGATGTAGCTACGCACAGTCACAACGTAGGTCTGCCACGTGTTGCTACGTGGCAGACGGTGTGCCACGTGTTAACACGTGGCGGACGATGTGCCACGTGTTGCCACGTGTTGCCACGTGTTGGGACACGTGGCGAGAGGTGTGCCACGTGTGGACGCGTGGCAGTCTTGTGCCAGAGGTGTCGGGACACGTCATCGCGATACGCAATGACGTAGGTTCAACCAGCGATCGCGTATCGCTGTTGACCCTTCCAGAAGGTTTGACCAAGCCCCTTCGCGATACGCGATGGCTTGTCCCTATCGCGTAGCGCGATAGGACGAGAAACAGATTTTTCATTTTTAACTTTGGAGTTTGAATATGGCAGAATTAGTCCTTTAACTTTGAAGAGTTGTCATTTTTGGCCCAAAATTCCCGTGATGTTACACTTGGCCTATGCTCAGCTCAATTCGAGCTCTTTTATGAGTCTGTCTCAAGTAGCTCGCAAACAGCTTAACTCGTTTACCCTTACATTTTATCATGCTTTATATTTTATTTTTGTGTAAATCTACTTTTACAAGTATACACGCAAATCTGTTATATGTTACCTATTAAAAAACACACTTATAGATTCATGTTAATCGGACAGCCTCAATAAAATATAATATCGTAACAAATAATTAAAGAAGAAAACATAATGTGTAAAGTAACTGGTTATAAATTTATAGTACAAGCCTTTTAAAACAAATTTATAGTACAAACAAAAATAAGTTCATATATCATGAGGAAGAGATCATATCATTGTATGGTGTTCTTTGAGCACCTTCGTCAATTGTTTTAACTCCCCAATTAGTCGTCCTTGCATCTTTTTTCGGTCAAAAATTAACAACTAACTTTTGATCAAATTAGTGCGTGAGGCTAGGTGCTAAATGGTAAAAAGATCGGACACAAAGATATGATCACGAGGGAAAAAAACCCTTGATTATAATAGTCTTCGTTTCGGTCAAGAGTTTACAACTTAATCCTTAGTCGAATTTGCTTCGGTTAAGGATTATGAACGTAACTTTTGGTCGAATTAACGCTTGATTATTATGATCGCCGGCACAAAAAACCCCCGGACGGTGAAAACTATCACGGTCAAGTTTATTAATATCGAAAACAAGTGGTTACAAGGGTTGGAGCTGATTGAATATCGAAAGCTAAGTGTTACAATGATTGCTAGTAGCTAAGTCGTGAAAGAGTGTGTGTCTCCTATCAATATTATCAGCTCAATTTATAATAGAAAATTACAACTTTTATTCCGATTATTCCGGAAACCCTAGACTACTTCTTCAACGAGCCGTTAGTATCCACGTTGTTAGTTGACGAAGTCCAAGCTATATTCCGTTGCAATCCACGTTCTTATAAACATATTTAACACGTGCTCTTATCTGCAAAACAGTTAGATAATATAGGACAATTGAGTTAGTCAACGCACCTTCCTCAGAATAACCGCTTGAGTCAATATCTCTAAGTTAAGCTCAATTCCGAGGATAAAAATCCACACCCAACAATCTTGTTGAGGTTTTTTTTAAGTCTTTTTGGGTGCACAAAAACGCCCAAGACAAATTTTATTTGCCAGACGAAACCATAAAGATGAAGAGTTAAAAGTTTTTTTTTTCTTTTAAAAAAGGACATGAAGATAACTTTTTTTAAAGGACATGAACGGAGAACCAAAATACAGTAGAAGCTATTTGTAGAATGGAGGTGCTTTATAAATTATAAGCAATAGATACTTCACATTTCACAACCTATTAATAAATTTAAAAAACAGAGTACTTTTCTAAAAAAAATTAATTTAGAAAATTGTGTGAAAAATACAAATTAGATAACTTTCGGTTGATATAAATTGGATGTGGCTCAATGGTAGAGTACTCACTTTACAAGTGAGAGGTAGGGGGTTCAAACCCCATTATCACCAATTTATATTGGAGATATGAGGGATGACCCTGGTTTGCTAGGGTTCGAGTCCTGATCTCACCCGGTTTTACCGGCTCCTCGCTGCCGTGCCATTTGGCGGGCGTGGGGGTCGGGTTTTATCTGGTGAATCCGCCTCTTTCTCGTTGATCAGTTCGCCTCCGCTCTATTGAAAGGTCTCTATTCCTACGGCGGTTTTTTGTCAATGAACCCTCAATAGGTGGACCGCTAGGGGCTCCGTCCGTCCGGACTAGTGGCCGGCTCAGGCTACCTTTAGCCAATGGGGGCCGCGACGAAGTACCCGGCGTTACTTAGTTGTTCGTTCAAAAAAAAAAGATAACTTACGGTGGATCTTATACATTTAACTAGCTTTTTATATATTGATCCGTTACGGATATAATAACATCACTAAATTAAAATTAACAACTAAACCACACCCAAAGTGATACCAAACACACGCATATATACACACAAAAGCGCACATCTGTAGACATGTAATAACAAAATAAATTCAGGATACATAGCAAAAATTCAATAATTTAATAGTAGTTTTATAAGTTAATTTGATGATTTACCTATTGTTACGATTTACGAACCGCGTTCGTTAATCAAATAGCCTAAAGAAAATAGAAAGAATCCATATTAGAAATTTAGATAGAACACATACTTGATTTTTCAACAGAAAAGTATGAAAACTACTAAATAGTTAGACCCACTGCTCAATAACTATCACCACTACTCCACTAAATAATACAAATATATAAATACAAGATAGTAAACATGACATGCATGGACGTAAATTAAGGCACATAGCACCTACTGAATGAGCCTGAAAACAAATACCGGAGAATGAAAGTCTATGAAGTTCTTTTGAGGTTCCAGTGGTTGTAGGTATATGTTTTCTCTCGGTTCTTCTCTCACTCCACTTTGTGTGGCATACTCCATTGCCATCTCATAATCCACCTGTAACCAACAAACAACATAAATAAACATAATTCATCCAATCGCGTGTAAAACAAAAGAACGCTAACCTGCTCAACATGTTGAGCGAGTTTTTCACTCAGCATTTCTTTCGTTATTAAACGATTTGAAACCTTCTGAAGTATTTCTGAATCTTCATCCTTGATGTCCATGAGTTTCTTTTTTTTCACATGCAATTGTGATGACTCTTTCAGTATTCCATAGATGGCATTCGTAGCATCATCAATGTACCTAAATCAACAAAGAAAGCAGTTAAATTATTATTATTTATATAAGTGTGGTGTGGCATAAAAGATTAAAAGGTGCTGAGCTTACTTGCTTAAATTTCTTTTCCGCTCTTGCTGCTCACGCGCCTGAATTTTCTTCACTATTTTTGACTTTAGTTGAGCGCAGCACTGTTTAATTGAAGTCTGGAAAGCATAGGTTGCTATGTTAACTAAGGAGAACTTTTACATTTATTGAAAACTAAAAACGAATATCGAAGTGCGCATACCTTCACAGCAGAAGCAATCTCACTTATGTCATCTCCAATATACTCCTTTCCAGTCCCTTTGAACGGGATTTTGGTACTTACGATGCTTACAAAAACGCCAATTTTGTCTTGCGTCTGATTAATTTTGTAAATATTCCAACTGAAAAATAAAAGAAACAAGATGGTTGCTGTTAAAATGTGGTGAGAATAATGTAACCATCCACATGAAAGCAGAAGCATTGAAATGAATAAAAGTCTTACTTGATTCTCTTCATTGCAGTTCTGGTGACAACATCAGCACCTTGCTCAAACAGCAATGGGATTCGATTTGCGAACCGAAAGATATTTAAGCCCTAAAATTTAATACCAACATAGAACAAGGAAATGGTAAGTTTCATTCTTCTAGTTATAAAACAAAGGGCAAACTGCATTAAATAGAAACAAACATTACATGATTCTCAACTTTTAGCAACTAGCCTCGTTTTGATTGATTTTACCCGTAAACTGATGGCGTGGCACCAGTTAATGTCATGCTAGCCACCACATCAAATGCCACAAATGAAAAAAAATCCTTTATTTGAAAATATTTTAAAATTAGAATATTTTAGAAGACTGAAAAAATTATCCATTTTGTTTATACAATTTACAAGTTTAAAAAATGAACCATTTTTATAAAACTATATTTCGAAAACTGATTAATGTCACACCAGATGCCATGTGAGTGTGACATATATGGTATACACTAACATGAGTAAATACGAACAACTTTTGTATATCACGCAATCAGCAAAAGAAATGACATGCTACCAGTTGCACAGGTGCTACAACCGGTAATGGAATGTGACTAGGTTGTTAAGTCAGTAATAAGATGTAAAATAAAAATCAGATTATAGAATCACTCATAAACTGAAAGTTGCAAATGAGATCTTTAGGCGAAAAGAAATAATAAACTTACTTGCTTGACATCCTTCCCTCCCAGACTGACTCCAGCTTCCACAATAAATGGATGTCCTTCAAATACTTGAGCACTACAAGTTGATATTAATCCCAGATGTGTCAATTTCTAATTGAAATTGAACGTTTTATAAACAATATCAGGAATGCATATTACCTTGCAGTATAAGTTGCCACCATGTCTGGGTGAAGTTCCTTTATAATACCCAAGCGAAGGTTGTACTCCCCTGCAGGACTAAGGCACTATAAAGGAGCAATGTTATTTATGAATACCAAATTCAGTCAGAATATTAGGCGTTCAAAAAAAATTTAATAATAATAAATAAAAATTCAGTCAGAATATAATAACAGTAAGCTAGCATAAGTTTTTTATGTTCATTAGCTCAATTTCAAAGGAAGAAACTAAAATAAACAACAAATAGCATCTTACATCACCACTAGGATCATCAAACTTGGCTTGACGAAATAATTGATGGATGCGAACAATTTGCTGTGGAGTCAGTGACTTGACTAGTGTTTTGGGGGTGAAATCGGGGCCCATTTCTCCTGTAATGTGATAAAAGTGAAAAAAAATGGAATTAACAATATCAGCTAAAACTAAAATCAAAACATAAAATTAGCATATGCATATCCAAGACATGCATTAACCCAAGGTCATGCAACTAGCAAGTTAAACAAAAGGACAGTCATTATCATGTAGTTGACATTAAACCCAAATACCCAGTTTGATGGATGAACAATTTGTAGAACCATCTGCCCTTATGAGAATTTTAATCAACTAACTTGTACAATAAAGCTACTTGAGATGTAAAAGTCCCAGTGAAGTAGTTAAAACCAAGTTGAGTTAAAGGTCATGGTAACATTGAATGACCTTTCTTAATAATAATCAAGCAGAAATGTTGAATGGGCTGCTACTTAGATCTCATTTATGAGATTAAGCTCACACTCAGATTCTTATGTTGTGGCAATCTATTGATTTAATAAAAGCTTTGGCTAATGGCTATGCTTGATTGAGAAGAGTAGCTTTTCAATTGTAAAGCTTGAGCTATAAAGATATGTGGAGAATTAACTAGGGAATTTAAGCCAGATACTTATAACTGCAGTTTGTGTGACATTTTGCGAAGAACCCAAAGCTAAAATTTAAGCTGTGATATAAATGCATGGAGATAAAAGAAATCCTCCAAAGAACTAAACTAAACCATTAAAGATCTTTATGTCAGATAGCAATTTTCTTTTATAAACATAAATTATTATATCTGAAGTGTGAACATGTTTATAGATGAACAGATTACCACATAGCTTATACGCTGCCTAACTGCATAGTTGCATATTATTATAGAAGTGTAGAGTGAATTTTGTACCAATCAATCTTTCAGCATGTGACTTGCCAATGTTAACAAATTCATGCTGAAGAAACTGCAAAAGGTTCTGCTTTGTAGTTTCACCAATTAGACGTTTAATGAGAAGCAAATCCACAGCCGATGGATGGTACTTCGTTTCAAGAGGAACTGCAGGCATTACATCTGTCCTTCTGGCAAACCTTATGCTGACAGTTTTACTTCAAAAGTGCAAAGTAAAAACAGAATTAATTTGCATGATAAGTAACACATTACCACACAACGAAATTAAAAGACAAAAATGTTAAGTTTTCTTTTTCATGTATTTTTATTGATATAGCAAGGAACTGGGCAGTACTCTGCTGTGTCTGATACAAATCGGAACATGAATTGGGCATACGGAGTAATAACAGCCATTTGACGCATATAATGCAATATCTTCGACTGTAAACATGAAAAATAAAAGGTGTTAGTTAAGAGAGAAAGAAAAAATACAGAAGACCATATACATCATCATAATAACATTATAACTTGAATAGAAACACAAATTGATACATACACGATATGTTGTCCAGTTTCCCTCAATTACAACTTGGATTTCAGCTCCATGCCATTGTTCTTTGTCCTCTCTCTTCTCGTGTACATGAACATGAGGAATGTTTCTAATCATGAAAGAAGAACAAAATATTAGAGCACCAGTTCTTGCACTAGAAAGATCTGATTAGTCTTTTATGAGTAATATTTAATGGGCTAGAACAATACCGATGAATATCTATATCCAGCCTGCAAAATGAGGTGTAATTTTGACCCTTCATTGACGAGGATATCTCAATAGGCAGACCAGTACTCATCTTTGACCAAATTAATGCCTGAAAAAACAAACAATGATCCGGCAGTTACTAATTCCATCACAATAGTATTTTCTTTATAAACAGAAACAGAATGTATGCTGCAGAAAATACTCTGAACACGGTTAGAACTTAGAATAGTGTGAGATGATCTATCTTTCTACATCCTAACTGAGTTATCTACTGCCTAGTGCCTAGAAGGAATATATGCCTATATTAACACACACACACACACACAAACACTTATATTAAATATAAAATATGATAATATAGAAAGTAGTACAGACCATTTTTGCACCAAGTCCGAATTTTCCTCGTGTTTGTTTCAGCCCATACTTAGTCCCAGATAAAACTGCATAATCATGTTGAGGGTTATCATGCATAAGCACAATGTATTTAATATGTCAATCAGCATGAAACTAAATAACCAAACCTCGTCCGAACATATTTGGGATATCATCATGGGGCATTCCTCGTCCATTATCCTACAAAACATTTCAAACCATTGGTCATCATCTAAATTCTGAACCAAGCAAAAAATTATGAACCTAAAATCAATTGATAAAAGATTCAGAGCAGAGATATGCAGACCTTACAAGTCACCCTGTAAAATGAGGCCTCGCCTCGACCCTTAATGGCCTTTGCAGCAGCCGGTTCCTTTACTTTCTTCCCAAGGGCCACATTTTTTGCCTGAATTTCTTGAAAACGAGCTTCTTTGGCAAGCCGTTTCTAAAAGTAGCACATAAAACACAGAAAGACAGCACAACACAAGTGAAATTGTCAAATGAAATGAGATTGAGACAGCTTATGATTTTGGATTGATCAAATTTCAAAATTCATCAGCCAATTCATTGCCTGAAAACTTAAACTACAAAAACACAAACCTCACGAGCCTTGTCAGTCTCAAAATCACCATACAGCGCCTCATCAATTCGCTCACGGTCAATAAGACCAATCATGGAATTAAACTTGTTTTTATTAATCTCCTCACTGTCACACCAAAACAATATAAAACATAAAAACCATGATCATATACTTATACATTACAGATTACAAAACCCTAGCCACTTACATAGTTACTTCGACAAACGGAAGCTCAGCAATAGACTCCGCAGAATCAAGTGCATTCTCAACTAGTTCTCTAACAGTAGTGTATAGCGACTTCCCAGGCTAACGTTCATTCAAAACAAACACAAACACAGCAATCCGAACTCAATTTCGATAATAATAATATTACACAAAAATCAGTTGAATTAAACCTAATGAAGCTATGAAACTCACATTATCAAATCCAGCTATATTTTTGTTCTCGGCAAAGAATTCAGCCGGAGACTCTGAAATGATTGACCTAGAACTTAATTAACAGTAAAATGGATATACAGGTTGAACGAGTAAGAGATATAATAGAGAGATACTGACTCTGTTTAAGAGCACTTGCTTTAGGTTTGCTTGGAGTTTTGGATTTGGATTTGGATTTGCCTTTTTTATTATTTTGTATCGGACTTTCTTCGCTGCTGTCTCCGTCGTCCATCTTTCCGGTGAGTCAAAGTCAAAATTATTGGGGGTTTGTTGAGGCGGGAAGTGGTTTCGTGTGTGTGTGAGGGGTTCAGTGCTGACTGGTTAATGGTGCAGTGACTGATAAAAATGGAAAACGGACCACCGCTGGAGTCTGAACTGTGAATGGGGCTTAACGGTTTATAACCCATGGGCCACATGGAAGGAAAACTTGTCTTCATCTTTGGGCTAAAAAGCCCAGGACCTCAATGTCTAAAGCCGAAAGGCCCTTAGGTAAGATTGGTGCGCAAAAAAAACCCAAACTCATAACCGGACCCGAAAAGAAAAACCGGAACCGGTTTTTTTATACCCGGTATTTTAATACCCGAACCCGTACCCGACCCTACCCGTAGGATACGGATAGGGTATGCATTTTAGTACCAAAACTCGTATCCGAACCGGACCCGATTTGTACCCGGTAATGCACGAAAACCTGAACCAGTTCCATACCCGGAACCGGGTTTTTCCAATACCTGAAACCGGGTTTTTCAAATACCAAAAAATAACTGGATTATACCCGAAAAATAACCCTAAAACTAAAAATTTCAATCTATACCCGAAAATATGTTTTTTAAATACTTGGAAATAGGGTATTCAAATACCCGGTTTTAGAATACCCGGTTCTATACCCGACCCGAACCCGATACATAGGGTATGGTTTTTAGAGGCAATACCTGAACCCGAACCCCACCCAGGTATTGCTAATACCCGATTTTCCAATACCCGATCATACCTGAACCCGGTTCCATACCCGAACCAGGGTTTTTTTCCCCGATATGTGCACCTCTTTGATAGAATAATAGATATCGATAGATGTGCACAAACCAAGTATCTTCAGGAACATGTTCCGGGTATGGTCAACAAAAGTCAAAACCAGGTCAGGTAGAAACCGGTTCCGGGTATGGTCAGGTATTTGATCCGGTTTTAGGGGCTTTTTTTCAGTTTCGGGTCGGGTTGGTTTTGACCGAATATTGGTGGAACCGATTCCACCGGTTCGGCGGTTCCGGGGAGAAACCCAAAGCCCGGCCCGTACCCACAGGTAGGGTAGGTTCGGGTCCGGTTTCGGGTAGGAACCGCTGGGTCGGGTCCGGAACCGGTTTTTTGTACACATCTGGATATCGAGATCAATTTTTGTTCTTTGTTCTTATTCAGAATCAAATCCCTTAATATGCTTCGAAAGAGCCTCTACTTGATCTAAACTCTTATTATGAAGTTTTATTCAACCTTCTATCAAGAATTTCCAAAGGCATTTCCACGTAATTAAGTGTATTGTTAATCTTTGTTGGCACGATAGTGGATTCATCCGCCAAGTCCTTACGTAGACGGGACATGTGAAAAATATTGTGTATTTGGCACAATTTTTTGGGGAATTTTAAACGACAAGGAACTTCTATAACTCGTGCAATGATCTTAAAGGACCCAATATATAGTGGACTCAGTTTACCCCTTTTTCTGAATTTGGATTATGCCTTATATGGTTCCTCTTGGTCTCTACCTATCATCCAATCTTGTCATTAGAATTTCAAACATGGAGAATTGGATCGAAAGTTAACTTTTCCATCAACTTTTGAGAAATAAATCTTTTAAAATAAATAAAATAAAAAACACAAGTCCACACAAATATAAAGACAAAAAGGTTTAAATATATTTTCTCTGCCGTCTTCGTATTTGTGAGAGAACCCATCAACAAAACTGAGGTGTACTTAGGAGTTTATGGGTTGAATTCAACACAAACCCAAAACTGTTACACAAACTTGAACACAACATCTACACAAAAAATGTGTAGCATATGAACTCGCATATGACACGTATTCACCTGACACATATTCACCAACACAAAAAATTTGCATATTTTTTAACAACAATTTTTTTCAATGTTGGAAATCTCAACTTCTAGGATGGAGGTAATGTACCTTACCATAGAGATGTTTAAAACGGTTTGGGACTAGGAACCGGAACCGGTTATCTTACCATAGAGATGTTTAAAACGGTTTGGGACTAGGAACCGGAACCGGTTCATAACCGGTTCCTATATTCAAAACCTCCTTTGAAACCGGTTCCAGGCTCGAACCGGTTAGGGAACCGAACCGGTTTTCCCACCCTCGGACCCCTAACCTATGGAACCGGTTCTTATCGGTTCCTAACCCGGTTCCTGCACTGTAACCGGTTCCAACCAACCGGTTACAGTGTAAAAATTTTTTTTTTTTCGTTTTACGTTTGCGATTTGGATTCTAAACTACGATTCGTATTTGTATAGCATGAAAAATAAACAAAACAATTAACATAAAATTCATTTTATTTACTTTAAGAAGTTCAAAAAAAAAAGGTTACATGTTTTAAAATCTTCAAAAACAAACTAACAAAACATTAAACTTATAAATATAAAGTTGTGACATATTATTTCTAGAAAAGCCTTCTTGTTCGTCGTAATTATTGAGCGGCGACTTCTTCCTCGAAATTACTTGTAGAAATGCCTTCTTGTTCGTCGTGCACTCGAACATCAAGTGGTGTTTCATCTTCAAGAGTGGTTAAGTGTTGAATACGATCGATTGAGTCCAAGTGATCCTTTAAGCAAATGCACATCTCCACCGACTCCGAATTTAGTCTTGTTCTTCTCACCGATATTACCCTGCCACTAAGAGAAAAAGCGGATTCCGAAGCTACCGTAGAAGCTTGGACGGTTAGTAAATCACGGGTCATGGTGGCAAGAATCGGAAACTCGGTTTCCTTTACCTTCCACCAAGCGAAAACTTCAAAAGTGCCATATTCCTCTTCGGATAAACCGGTAGAGTAATCATTTGCACTATACCTTCCTAGTTCGCTTGAAGGGGTGTTACCCCTTTGTTTTTTAGCCATTACGTTGCGAACGGTGTTCATAAGGCTAATCATGGGATCTTGTACTCTAGTAGCACTTGAACTTGATGAAGACCCCCCCGGCATAGGCATGTGTATGTTTGACCCATATTTATTTAAATAAAAGTCATACATAAATTTAAAATTCAAGTTAAAATCATTTTTTGCCTCTGTTGAAAAGTTCGGGTCAACTTCATGCATATCTAAGGCTGAAAAAATTTCGTCTATCACACATTCAACCCCCGTAACATTTAACATTGGGTTTAAAGCGGCGGCGCAAGTAAAAACCGGTGGCAATTCAAGAAAGTATTTTTTTTAATTTAAACTTCATTGGTAATATGATGTTTGAAAACATTGGACTTTTATTTTCAAATTCTTTAAGATTGTTAACGATTAAAAATAACTCCGAAAGAACCAAGGGACTTGTCGGATAATACGTTCCCGATAGTTTCGTAGTTGATGTTTTAAAAACTTCAAGAAAAGTCGATAAGTCATTGATAATTTCCCATTTCTCATTTGAAAAGGGGATTGCCAAATCATTCTCGGCAAGACTATAATGAAACATTTGTAAAGTTTCTCTTTGTTCCAAAGCACTTTGAAACATTATGCAAGTGGAATTCCATCGATGAGGTACATCCCAATTAGCTCCCAAAGCTTTTTTTCCCGTATCTTTACAAAATTTTCTATAATCCATTTGTCTTTTCTTACTTTTCTTAAAAACTTCATGTATCATTAGTCTAAAATTGTTTATAACC
Organism: Bidens hawaiensis; assembly: GCF_021521415.1. Lineage (NCBI taxonomy): Eukaryota > Viridiplantae > Streptophyta > Magnoliopsida > Asterales > Asteraceae > Bidens > Bidens hawaiensis. The sequence continues at coordinate 211,621 of NW_027492312.1, read as the reverse complement.
GATGTAACCTCATCCGAAGCAAGTCCGTCTTGCACGATTAAATTAATGATATGTGCAACACACCTTGAGTGAAAAAATACACCATTGCAAATCGGCGTATATTTTAATTTTAATTTATCAACCGCCGATGTATTATTCGACGCGTTATCAAATGCCATTGAAAATATTTTATTTTCTAGTTTATAAGTTTTTATAACATAATCTAAAATTTCAAACAAATTATCTCCCGTATGTGGATACTCAAAGAGTTTGAAAGCAATGGTGCGTTTCATCATTTCCCACGATGACGGGTCTACCCAATGAGCGGTGACACAAAGATAAGATTCGGGTAGACCATGTGGAGCCGACCAAACATCACTAGTTAAGTTTATTCCCGTATTTATATTTTCAAAATATGCAATTAGTACCTCTTTGGCCTTCTTCCACAATTTTAAACAATAACGTTTAAGAGTATGACGACTTACGTGAGTGTATTGTGGTTGAAGCGTATCTCGAATCATGGCGGTTAAGCGAGGGTTGTCGAAGTGGCTAAACGGCAAAGCTTCTTGAATCACAAACTTCGCCATACGATCTTGAACTCGATCAATTTGGTATGTAAATATTCCGCCTTCACTATCCATTTGCGTTTGTTGCGAATCGACGTTCTTTTTCAACGCCTTGCAATACGGTTTTTCGATGTGTTTCTTCAAATTTGAATTCGAAAGTGGGTTTAAATAAACCCCACAAAACTTGCACCGAGCCTTCAATGAATGGTCACTCAATTCAACCAAATCCCAATTGCACCAAATCTCTTGATTACGATTATGAGGTACAATACGAACGAAACTTGGTTCGGCGTTGGAACCTTGACCAACCGATGATTGTGAGGCAGCCATAACATTAAATATGAATATAGAAGAAGAGAAAACAAGAGATTAGAGAACTCAAAACGTTGTAATAGCGTTTTTTTTGTATTTTTTTGCGTTCGGGTTTGCGTTTTGAGTGTTGTGATGAATCCATGACACCAAATACCTATTTATACTAGTAGTGGGGTGCTTGGGGGAGCCAAAAAAACGGCTATTTTTGACCCCAACGGTCAAAAAACGGCCAAAAAAACGATTTCCAACGGCTATACTCGATCCAACGGCTAGAACCGGTTAGGAACCGGTTCCTACCCGCCCCCACTCAGAAATGCAAGAACCGGTCACGAATCATCGGGTTGAATCAGATAGGGTCCGGTTCCTACAAAAAACGGGTAGGAACCGGTTCGGTTCCGGTTCGGTTCCACCGGTTCCGGTTCCAGAAACCGGTTTGAATGATCATCCCTACCTTACCACCACACCATGTCTTATGGTAGTACTTTTAATCCTAAATTTTAATATTATTTTTATTTTTTTCAACATTAGACTTAGAGTACCCAATTAGTGTTATTACATAAAACAATTTTCATAAAAATAAATAAATGGTTTAAACATGTAAGCCCACGAACCGCCAGTTTGAACGAACACGACCCATTTAATCAAGCGTGTCTGTGAGTTCGACTCAAACACGATCATGTTTAAACTAAACTCAAATCCGGAAATTTCGTGTTTAGTTTTCATGTAGTAACATCCTAAAATATATAATATAAAAATAACAATTTTTTGGCAAAAATTCCAAAAACTAAATTAGCTAACCACACATAGTGTTGCAAAAAATCGATAGTCGGGCTATAATGTAGGGGACTAGTGATTAATCAATATTAACTGAGATTAATTGGGATTGATCGGATCTTACTTTAATGTATATTTTTCAGTTTTATATATACACGCACACATTTTATATGTATTTTTCAGTTTATACATACACAAACATATTTTGGTCGGAATTTAGTTGAAATCTCGTTAGAAACCGCTGGATTTTGTTGTAGTCTCATCGGAAACCGTTGAATTTGGTCGAAATCTCACCGTTAAAAATTTGACTATGGTTGGAATCTCGCCGGAAACTACCAATTTTGGCCGGATTTGATTGTTGACCGGTTAATTAGCTGACTAGCCCAAAATTAATCATTGAAGTGAGGACTAACAATTAATCAGGGATTAATCAATGCATAGTCTAGATTTTTACAAAACTCCACACCTATCCCATTTTCATTTTTGCCCAAACCCATCAATTATTACCCACCTCCTTTTCTCCTAAACGCCAACAAGGCGCGAAAAAACTTGGTACTTGGAAACTCGTGGACATTTCCCGCGGACCAGGTATTGTGATTCCCATCTCTGCCGATTGTCGGTTGTTGTGTCACACCGTAGGCCAGATGTGGGACTTGAAGCGTACAACACTAAACAATATCCATACATATAATATATTTTCAATATACAAATAATTTCACACCATAATTGTGTAACACGTACAAATAATTATGTAACATGATTAAATCAGCCACAATTATGTATAATTTGTGCACTTAATATCATTTATTATTTAAGATCAAAATGATATCTGAGGAGCATTTTGTAAACTATTCAATTTATTATATAAAAAAACATTCGCTTTTGAACACTGCATTAATATTCATTGCTGGACTAGCAGACAAGAAACCGTGGCTTAAATAATGGCTCGGGTGGCAGATCTGCACCATGCAAACACACGAAATATAACAAAATATCTATTGGAATTATGAAAGAAGTCAAGACATTATTAATATCTTGAAAACCGGACCGATCAGACTGGTCCGCCGAGCGGTTAAACCATAAACTATTGGTGTTGTCGAGTTCGATACGACTAATGTCTAGACTCAAATGAACTAGTTGATTTTAAATACCAAAAGTCCTGATTTAAGTTCCAAATTTAAAATAAAAGAAATTTGTCTTATTAATAATAATAATAAAAAAAATATAAGTGTTGGAGACTTGGAGCTATCGATTTGACAGTGGCTACGGTCTTCAAAACATAGGATACCGTATATTGAAAGCAAAAGAAAGAAAATGAAAGCTACACTACAAAAAGATTGTTATTTGGGACTGAAAAATTAGTCTTTGATACTCCTTAATCAGTACCTAATGGTTATTGGGACTGATTTGCCAGTCCCCGACCAGTGACAGATGCCTAGTACTTGATACTAGCTTTAGTGACTAAAAGTCAGTCCCCGTTGTGCGACACCAACAGGGACCTACAGTCAGTCTCCGATACATAAAATGTCAGTCCTTAACATATTCCCCTATACCACGTCATTTCAATCTCTAAAACATTTCTTCAGAGACTGTAAATCAGTCTTGGATACTATAATATTTCAGTCCCTAATGTATGACTTGAAGGACTGAAAATCAGTCCTCTAAACAAAACAATATAGTCCCTAATACGTTTCATGATTCCATATCAAATCAGTCTCCAATGTAATGATTTAAGGACCGAGAATTAGTGTTTGTTACTATTCGATTTCAGTCCTTAATATGCCTCCATTAGGGACTAAAAATTAATCCCGAATAGTATGTTATTTTAGTCCCTAGTATGTACTTTTAGAGTCTGATAATTAGTCTCCTAAACTAGTCTCTAATGTGTTTTTTAGTAACTAATTTTTAGTCTTTAATACTATGTGGACATTTTAATATTTTTCTTAATTCAGTCCCCAACCTGTATTTATAATCTCTTCATGTATTGAAGAACAATACCAATACAATAATTAATTTGTAGTTTTATACATTAAATTCAATCAATAAATAAAAGTAATATAATTCATAATTCTTTGTTTTCCAAAACCACAATATATTTAAGCATTGATGTCCTAACAAAAACCGCAAAAAATAATGTCATTCAAAAACTCTAAAATTTAAAAAAGTATTAGATTTAAAAATTTAAAAAGTACTAAACGTCTTAACTAGCGCCTTAGATGGTGCTGTCGCCATTAGATTCATCACTCGCTTGTGGAGCCATTGTGTTCTCGAAGCCTGGAAACTTTGTGCTTATGAACTCAAACATTTTTTCATATTTCTCCTTATCCCGTTTTTGTTCCGCCTCGAGTGCAATAACTTTGTTTCTCAAAACTTCGTTCTCGCTTGAATCTCATTGTGATGATTCGGCTACCGACTTCATCCAACTATCTTTCTTCCTCAAAACGGGCCCTACACCAACCTCCCAAACTAATTGTATTGTTTTCTTCCTGCCACAAACACCTTTTAATGGCTTCTTTCTCAATCTCGTGCTCCATAGAAGTAGTAACGGTGGTTCCTTCAGATATTAGTTTCTCCATGGCTGCTTGTTTATGTTGAATTATATTTTCCTAACATAATAGAATGTACATAAACAATATTTAGAACTAGCAGCAACCAAATTAAATATTCAACCAAAATAAAATTAACAATTAAAAGGTTTTAACAAAGAGAAGCTTACATATTCAAGGCGCGAATCATCATTTAGCCATCCTTGTTTTGCGGCATTGTAATGCATATTGTGATAAACTTCTAAGAGGCTAGGCGGTATGTGAGTCTCGGGATTTGTCTATAATCATAAAATTATAATAATGAAGCATAAATATATTGTAAACAATATGCTATATCTTTAAGGAGTGTGACTGCATAATGCCTACAACATTAAAGACCTACTTTTCATCTTTGACTACTGTATACAAGAAAGCAACATACAATTAAGTATAGAGATCATCAAAATGTTCCATACAACTATTATATATAGTATTGAATCAATCGATGGCCTTACAACAGGCAGAAGTTAATTGTGTACTATGTTCTCATAATGACAATGATAATTGATAAACATAAATGTGAGCACACAACCAGAATTTACGTTTTCGCGAGAAGGCCACGATTCTGGTAAATTAAATACAGAAATATGAAAACACTGTAAAGTATGTATTATTAATAAACTATATATATCATTAAAGTAAAATCTAACTAATTAATATATTTTAGAGTTAAGTTCTGTTTTAATCCATGTGGTTTGACCCAAGTAGTACTAGTCACCATAATCAAATTCTATTATCTTGCATGTGAGACATTGTGGTTTGCAAGTTTTTGCCATTTCACTCTAACATCGTAACACCATTAGTAAAATTTGTTAACTAAAAGGGTATATAAATTTTGTGAAGGAAAAAATTAGTACATATACTATTATAAATTCACTAGTTTATAAAAGTTGCATTATATATGTTTTTTTTTAATCTGACGGGCTTCCCCGTCTCTTAGGATCGACTAACCCATGTGCAAGTGCCGTTTACACGGAACCTTTCCCCTCTTCGGCCTTCAAAGTAGTTGCATTATATATGTGTATTTTAATTTTTTAAGAAATTAATTTTTTTGTTTTTTATATATTAGTATGTGTGAATGAAATAAAACATTATAAAAATTGAATAAAAAATAAACGAGCCAACTCGAGCTTTCTTACAATCTGAGCTCTAACTCAACTTTTCAACTCGTTAAAATAAACGAGCTGAGCTAAGCCTGTTTGGTTTGTAAACACAGTCCGGCTTGGTTTGTAAACGAGAAAAAACTAGAATATGAACGAGTTATGTATTTATACTAAGTTGACAGCATATCCTACGTTACAAATTTGAAAAATGTGTGACCTACTTGAAATAATAATATAAAAAGAGATTTTATACTACGGGTGTACGTTTTCATAAAGCCAAATGTAAATTTATAAATCATGTTCAATACTTTGGTAACATGGGCAAAGCACAGCTTAGCCCCGGGGTCTCCCCCACCCCTCCCTTTTATTTGCGCAGCAGTGTAAATTTAGAAAATTTGAGTCTCGGACGTTTTTGCCCAAGTTTCGTCACTGTCCGGTAAAACAAATCTAAGTTATTATAAAAACTTAAAAAGTTAACCAAGCTCGGCTCAAGCTTTAAACCAGTCGAGCTCGAGCTTGATTTTTAGCTTGAAAAAGTAAACGAGCCACGCTCGATCCAGCTCGTTTAAGTTCGAGCTCAGGCTCGAGGTTGTCCTAGCTCGATTCAATTACAGCCCTATCTAAGATGGACAAAAGGCTTCAAAATTAATGATGCACGAGTGTTGCAAACCTATGCCCTTTTGTACAGTATTGGTATAAACCTTTCGTTTTTCATAACAATTATTTTAAAACCAAGTCATTTTTTCGTGAATTCGGAATCGATTTTCAGAACTGCACCGCATTGCGGTTAACATGAATAACAAATGCGTTATCAGTAGAAAAGTTTAGATCTTACTAGTTGGAATGTATGATTTGCTATTGACCAGGAGCCACCTCTGCTTATATTAACTTGTCGCGCTCTGTTAGCTTCCATCTGATCACTATATTTCTACAAAAAATAAAATTCGCCATACATATTAGAACCTCAAATAAAAGAAAATATTCACGAATATTTGTTATGCTTTGTAAAAAGAAATTCAGCCTGCCTGAGTTTTTTCTAACTCCCAATGATTAAATCACACATATGACCCCAAGCTACTTCATGACAATCAGGTTTCCTATTTGATCTTGCCAACTCGGGATTGGTTTTTCCTCCATTATTCTTCCGGTACCGACTCCAATTACCTCGGGCGCGTTTCCAGTGGGTTTGAAGTCGAGCATTCACGTACTCCATAAAAACCTCATTTGTTCTCAACAACTCAAATTTACCCTACAGAGAATACATTGTTAATGATACTAATGAACATATAACGGTATAAAAACTTCTCAATAATTAAAATGTAAAAATATATGCAACTTACTTCTAATTTCTCATACATCATATTTATCGCTTCTTTTGGTATTAAGTCCCAAGAGTGATAATTCATTGGACAAAAATTGAGAATAACAATTCCAAACTCAGTCGCAAAAGGTGTTGCCGAGGTCCCAACAAAAGCTTTTGTACCCTCATCCATTATCAAAGGGATTTTAAATTTGGACGCGTCTATTTGGTGGATCAACAGATTTTTCTATTTCAGCAGGTGGTTGTTCTGTTTCAGCAAGTTGTTCTGCATGTAATGTATAAAAGATAGAAAGATAATGACGAGTTCAGTTTATTTAGCAAAGCAATGCAGCCCATTTCATCACAACTTAAAGTAGGGATTTTCTACGGATCCTAGCCACGAAAACCAACCATTACCCGATCCGTAACCCATTTTCATATAGCAAAGCAATGCAACCCATTTACATGTAACTTTGGTTAGGATGTAAACATTTATTTTAAAAAAATATAATTCACTTGTACCTGTACCACTGGTGTTGGGCGTCTTACGTGTGCGCCTGCATTAAAAAAAAATGTTACTAGTTTATAATGACAATGGAATCCCAAAGGAATAGGAATCCACTAGATCAAACCATAACAAACAACGACTTCAGGGGTATTATGGGAAATTTAAAAGAGAAACTTGCTAGGAAAAATTGATAGTATGAGCAGAGTTGTATTTTTTAGTACTGCTGCTAAAAAATATCAAATTTTTAAGAGTTGTTCGTTCTACCATAATAATAGAATATCAAATTTGGCAAGTTTTGACATAAAACAATAGAACCCGTTATTTATATTCGGTAAATATTCAACCTAAACGTCACATCACATGCCATGATTGTTTATGTACACAAAATGCAACCCTGATATGATATTATGGTTACATGTAGCTACTGGGCATAGTGTCATACAACTTATAAACAGGACATCTGGACTCATGTTATATCAAAACACAATAATAATTCATCAAAACTTATGAAAATTATAAGATTTGCAGTCAATATAAAAGAGGGCAATCGAACAGCCCTAATAAACGAATATCCAGTCATCGATTTAGCCACATAATTCAATGTTAAACTAAATAAATCATATACTGCTACTGATTGAATGTGTAGTTAGTGTTTACTATATCAAAAAAGTAGTTCAATTAATACCTGAATCTGCAAATATTGATCTACGGAGTGAGTCTCTGCCAAAAATTCTTCGACGGAATAAACTTCAATAACGCACAGAGAGGTAGGAAGTAACTGTGGCGTGAGGGGGGGGGGGGGGGTTTGAATCATTGGTAGGGAACGTGGACATCCAGGGAAGTGGCATCCCGGTTTCTGTGGATAGTGGTTTCGCTAGAGAGATGCAGATAGATGGTTAACGGATCCTACGACAAGAGAAGAGAATGAATTGTATTGAACTGGGTGTTTATTGTTGTTGTTATTATTATTACTATTATTATTTAAACATTGAAGGGTGTAAACGAGCTGAGCTGAACCGACGAGCTCAGCTTGTTTCGAACATTATTTTTAAAACTCGAGCTAGCTTCGTGAATACTTTTTCTAACTCGAGATCAGCTCGTTTACTATACATTACTTGAATTTTATATATTTATAATTATTTCTATGTATATATATTTATAATTTTATATATCACATAGTATATATTGTATATATTATTAAGTTACTTTTCCCGTATTAAATAAAAATTATATAAATAATAGAGTCGTTAAGGGTCGCAAGCCCGCTCTGACTAGGGCTTGTATGTTAAACAATCTTAATTTTATGCTCGACCTCGAGCTCAGGCGTGTTTAAGCTTGGATCAATTAAGCTTTTTTACCTAACAATCTAGAGCAGCTCGCAACCAACTTGACTACTTTGCACCCATATAACAAACACACACCCAATGTGATTACCCCAAAACGCACATATATCCTCTTTGTTAGATTTCAACCATGCGCCTTTTAGGAGAGGGTAAACTCCATGTACCACTAGGCCGAAGGCCTTTGAAAAGATGTTCAATTAATAAGATAAAATTACTACATGTTTCGTAAATAATGTATTATTGTATATAGCCATGGTGCTAGCGCCACCACGCACCATTGTATAGGACCTACGTGTTTTACATTTTAGGGTTTGCGTTTGGTTTTGATGATAGTATATGATTCCAAGTGACTTGGCTAACATTGCATACTCACGTTGATTATGTGTTGGTTTAATCTTTTGCCTGAGTTTAAACATTTGCTGTCTCGTGAGGCTTTGTTGTTGTTGTTGTTACCACTACTACAATGTGTGGCTACAACTTATTTTGTTTTACTAAGGTGCTGTTTGTTTTTGAAGACAAAAATTGTCTGCAATCTGATTTCATCTGATTTAATGTCTGCAAATGAAGATGTGGTCTAAAGGTCTACAATCAGAAATTATAATACTGTTTGTTTTATAAACTGGATATCGTCTGCATAAGCTGAAAAGTAGTTACCTATCATATATATTACAGTAGATAAAACCATTTAACGTTTGTAGACTGCTAAAATAATTGGTGGTGGCGTACGAACTATGAAAGTGGGTGGTGGTAGACAATTGTGGTAGGCGGCGAACGGTGGGTGGTGGTGATGGACGGTTGTGGTGGTGGGTGGTGGACCGTGATGGTGGCCGACAATGGGTAGTGGTGGTGATGAACGGTGGTGGTGGGTGGTGGACTATGGTGGTGGTGGATGATTGTGGCGGGGTGGTGATGGATGGTGGTGGCGGCGGACGGTGGGTGGTGGGGGTGGCGGGTGGTGGTGGCAACGGACAGTGGGTGGTGGTGGTGGATAGTGGTGGTAGTGGACGGTGGTTGTGGCCGACGGTGGTGGTGGTGGGTGGTTAACGGTGGTGATGGGTGGTGGTGGTGGCGGACGGTGGTGGTGGCGGCGGACGGTGGTGGTGGGTGGTGGTGGCGGCGGACGGTGGATGGTGGTGGTGGTGGCGGACGGTGGGTGGTGGTGGTGTTGGACATTGGGTGTTGGTACTTGGTATGATGTTGAGAAGTGTGAAAAAGTGTGAAGATTATGAAAAAAACTTATTTTTTAAAACCATAAAAGCAGTTTTCAGTTTTTTTTTTTTAAATAAACAGTCTTCAAGAGCTTATGTCTGTGCGCCTGCAGACACAGGCTCCTTACAGACCTTATAAGAAAAAACAAACACAACCTAAATTTGGCTTTACTTATAGGTTGTTATAAGGTATGATGAGTCGTTTATCTATTGGTGAGTTATATAGAGTCTTAATAGTCATAATAACTTTTAAAGTCCCTATTTGACCTCATTGACCACTAATTAATCTAATTGACCTTCTGTAACCTTTCTTGATCATTTATGACATGTGTAAACGGGTCTTATGTCATAATATGTTGGTAAAAGTTATACCAAGTCATACATGTCTTTAGTGGATTATAGCAATGTTTTAAAAACCAATATTTTACTTGTACCGGATTGGGTTAAAAAATGGTACAACCGGTTGAACCGGGTTATACATGGAGGTTCAACCGGTTGAATAATTTACCTTATAATTTTTTACAAATGTAACTTTAATCCAAAAATAACCCAAAACTAAATGAGTTTATAACAAAAAATAATCCAAAAGTTAATCCATAGTATAAAAAATGATGTAAAAGCATTCAATCTTTAAAACATAGTCCTAAAGTTTACACAGTTAGATGTTAATTGTTGGGTTAAAAGTAGTTTTGAAAAAATAAGGGTTGCAAATATCAAAATTTTTATCGGACCTAAAACCGGTATTTTAGACAAAAACCGCCGGTACGACGTTCTAGCAAACCGGACAAAAATACCGGACTCAAAATACCGGTCTGTTGGGCGGAATCCGGTTTGAACATGTTTTTAAAACACTTATTATACGTGTTAAGAATTTTAATATCTTTTAATTGGTATGTCAAAGTAGCTAGGTCATAATATTATGTTTGAAACATATGCAAATAAATAAAGTACACATTTGTATTTTAGAGATATATCGTATTGAATTGTAATGAGTCATATTAGATCGCAAAAATTTAAAGAATCCATGACGGGTCACTTTATAAAGGTTGTCCATCATTAATCTGCACTCCTTACGTTTAGTCATAATTAAATATCACTCATTGACTGTTATGCATTGAGCTATACATTCACGTATTTTTAACTCAATGTAAGCGTCACATCACTTAGTTTATCCCTTTTCGCTCCATCTCACCATAAGAAAATGGGTTAACTCTGCTTAACTCCCCTCAATTTAATTTTAAAGCAAATTTTAAATTGTTATGTGTCAGTGTAGAGGATTTTAAAGCTCGTTAAGTAACACTTTAACCCATTTTACCTTTAACAATCGTTAACCCATAGAGGATTTTAAAGCTCGTTAAGTAACACTTTAACCCATTTTGTCTTTAACACTCGTTAACCAATACAAGGGAGTATTGTCCCATTCTTTAACCTTTGTCAATTTAACATTATCGCCCAGAGCGTTAAGATATACCCAGGGTCTTAGACTTCACTAATTAAAGTCAAATCTAGTCGCTCATAGTAAATATTCAAACATTAGAAATAAAACTATTCGATTAGCAAACGAAACCAATTTATTAAGTGTGTGAAAACACGCTAAGCTATGCTCAAGCTCGACAAGGATTGAGCTCCACATCATCAAATTAAAATTATTAAGTATAAAAAAAACCAAAACTTAAAAAGGAAAAAAAAGCTATATTTTGAATGATAAAAAGAAAATAATCAATTATCATGTCATACATCTATACTATTTTTATTACGCCAACAGTTTATAGTTTTAAAGGAAAACAAAATGAATCATATTAACTATTGGCGTAAAAAATAAATAAAAAAAGAGTGTAGATGCATGATAAGATATGGGTAATCAAACACAATTACCTTGCTTAAATGAAGAAAGCAATACCAAAGCACCAACAGATCAAATTTAATTTACTAAGGCTTTTATTAAGTTTAAACTTTAAATTACTGTTAACATTGGAATTATAGAAAACACAGGGTTGTATTCCCACTATTTAACGTTTAATCTAAACAAACTCCTACTTATCTGGCGCCAAAAAAACTAATGGAAGCCAAACACAAAAATAACAAGTCTAGTGGTTAGGGTTCAATCTTTCACAACCTCCATATCCATCAGCCACCCCTGTCTCCTCCCCTGCACAAGCTTAATTACATACAGTTCATTGAACTTCAAATGCTTAATTTTAGGGTTCCATAAGTTTTAACATATCCAAGCACATAAGCAATTGCCGACCACATTCACAAACAACAACCGGTCAGTGCGATTGGTAAAAATTCCTATGTTTCGTTTTACTCATCTTGTAATAATCAAATAATCATCAATCGATCATCAAATTTTATCATAGGAACAGATCTGAAACATATATAGACTTTTTACTAACTGATAATGGTAAATGTGAACGAATTTGAACATGAGATACGAACTGAATACGGTTAACGTCTCAATCGAATTACTCAGTATGATTTTGTTGTTCTGTTTTATGTTTAAAGTAGAGATGTTTGTCTTGAAATTTAAATTATTAGGATTTTTCATTGTGAAGTAGATTTTTTTTTTGGATTTGATTGTGATATGGTTTGTGATTAGGTCTCATAATACATGATGCAAGTAGTTTGCTTGACATTCTAATGGTGTTGTCATAACATTATTTTTGCTGGTATGCAAGTAATTTACTTTAATTTCACACGAACCTTTATTCTCAAAACATTATAAATACCACAATTACCCCTGTGCATAATTTCTGCTGTCACCCATACCATAAACTTAGAACTTCACAGATTGCCTTTAGAATCAAAGGCCACTTGCAAATTATCAACCAGGCCCGTTTATATCCAATATATACTTTATTTTGTCTTTCAAGAGTTAAACCTCTACCAAAACCTCTTAATCTTCATAATGTAACTTCTCAATGACATGACAACTGAACTTCATAATCAAACTCCTATAATCTAATTTAACAACTATAATTCATAAAGAAGTTATGCATAACTCTAGTTTATGTTAAACTAATCAAAAAGATGCAACCTGATATGTATTGAAGACTCGAAAGCACTAACAACGTAAACCCCCTGCAAAATAAATCAACTATAAAGAAAGACGATGGCCGTACAAACCGACTAAAAGTAAAAGCATATGCGTTAATCATGAAAGGAACCAACAACATATCATCAGACTATTAAACCTAGACGTGCACAAATCGGGTATTATTTAAACCCGGAACCGGGTAGGAACCGGTTCCGGGTATGGTCAACAAAAGTCAAACCGAGTTCGGGTAGGAACCGGTTCCAGGTATTTGACCGGGTTTTGACCGGTTCCTCCGGGTTTTCACCGGGTATTTCCGGTTCCATCGGTTCCGGTTCCGGGTACGGTTTTGGGGAGAAATACTATACCTGGTCCTACCCGCGGGTCGGGTACGGGTAGGAACCGGTTCCGGGTAGGGTACACCGAGTCGGGTCCGAACCCGACTTTTTTGTGCACCTCTAATTAAACCAAACACAAACATGATAAACAACAGAAGACACTTTCAAAAAAATCTACACCGTCATGCCGTGTGCAAAGTTAGCCGTGAGTTAGCATACATAAAGTATCATCGGTCATAGCGTATTTTGGTTTTTTTTTAGGTACCGGGTACACCTATTGTTGATTTTGTTTGTCTAAGAATTATCGGTTGAGGGTCCAGTACTTAAAAATTAATATAAACTGAGTCAAAAACATGAAAAACAATCTGCATAACATAAATCAATGATATTAAACAAAAGCCACACCTCAAAACAACCATCACATCAACGAATCTTAACATAAAATAAAAACCCAAATGTAAAAATAAAAATAAAAATAAGAACAACAGAGAAGCAAACATTGACTCAAAACAACAAACAAATTTGCAGTTGATCGATTAAACAAACAACAATGAAGAAAACATACATGTGGTTTCAATTAGGGCTGAGCACGGTTCGGTTTGGTTTTTAGGTCAAACTGAAACCGAAAAGTTGGTTTTTCAAATACACAAACCGATCAGTTTTCGGTTTTTCGTTTTTTCAGTTACGGTTTGGTTATAATCGGTTTTTTTGGGTGTATGTAGACATTGCAAAAAAATTCCAAATCAATAAAAAACACACAAGGTATGCTCCAAAGATAAATTATTTTACGAATTATTAAAAAAAAAAGAAGCAGCAATAAATACAAAACAATGCCGACTGCATTTTTATGAAACATGATCTTGTTTGAGTTGTTTATTTTTTAGATTGTATTCTTTTATCTTTACCAATTTGACATGTTAGCTGGAAAAAACGTTTAACACCTACCCGTAATTCACCCATTTCCCCCTTATTAACAAAAAAACGCTTAGTGTTGTAAGGACACATATCAATTACAACATGTGTGCATCTAAGTAACAACAACAGTGTAAAGACATTAAAATACTAATAAATCATCAGCCACTAGTTTCTTATAAGTAACAAAAACACTCCATCCGGTTGTAAGCAAATTCCTTCTAAGTTGACCCCCTGCAGGGTCAAAAAGGAAAAGACAGTTATCAAGAAAAGAATAATCCAATTATTGATATAATAAGGTTGCATTATGAAGGAACTTAATTTAAAAGCTTGTGTTACTTAGCATACAAAGGTTATTGATATGATACCGCCCCTGCAAGTTAATTTGGATGCTAACGAACGGTTTGTTTTTATTTATTTGTTAAACTTTGAAAGTATTTGTGCAATTTTGATTCACTTGAGTTGGACATGTTTTGTTTTATGTTGAACTTATGATGCACATACCTTTTGAGCCTTCCATTTATTAGTAGTCATTGTTACATGAATTGATTGTATAACTGATTGTTGTTGCTTGATATATAACTGATTGTATATGTATTGATTTTTTTATTGTAATCTAAATTATTATTCACTGTTGTTTGGTGTCTATCAAAACTGGTTGGACTATGTCTGAGTATGTCATTTCATTTTTTTTTTCTTTTTTATATTTGAAACCAAAATTTTAAGCCATTGGTCACGGTTAACCGACTCATAACCGACTCGTTATAATGTTCAAAACCGATTAACCGAAACCAACTTAATGGATCAGTTATGGTTATGGTGATCTATTAACCGCAGTTATGGTTATGGGTTTGGCCCAAAACCGATCCAATCACACCCCTAGTTTTGGCTGAGTGGGTCGATAACGGGCCAATCAACTTAGGTTTGACCCACAAATAGCTTTTTTCTTCATTTTTTAATCAATATCATTGTGGTAATTGTTTCATGTTACGATTTTATTATTATGAGAAAGCGGGGAAGGATGGGATAAAAAGATGAAAACAAAACGTTCAGTTGGAATGGTTTGTACTAGACCTATGGAGAACAAAAAAGAACTGGATCGAAAGTGTGTGATTAAAAATTTCTAATGGTATACTTTTTAATAAGCTAAGTATACCCGTATTTACATATATTAAATAAAACTTTCTTCAATGTAACATGGATTAGAAGTTTTATACTTATTGTTGATGAAGTAGAAGTAACTAGAGCAAGTAAGAAGAGAAAGAAGAGTTTGCCATATCATGGAGAGATTTTGATTAACACACCGGATAGTTTCATTCAATGTACGTACGTTAACAATTTAAATACATGAACAAATATACACAAATAGTTGAGAAGATACATGAGAATAACTAAGGAGTCTACAACAGATATATTAACTAATTTGAAATAATTTAAATGTAAACGAGATTGAGGAGGGAGATCATTGTTTATGTCTTTGATGCTTTGCTAAATAATTAAAACATGTAAAGTTTGAAACTTTATTTATAAAATAGGTTGCGTATATGAAAAAGGATTTTTTGGGTGGAAAAATTATTTACCATGATTTAAGAAGTTGGGTATTTCTCTTTTATTCTATTATAGCATTCTCAACCCATCCCCTAAAGTTCATAGTATGATAAGATAATTTTTCTAGATTGGAGCTCAGAATATAAATTATTCTTCCTAAATATCATCAACAAAGAGAGATCTCATAATCATTTCATACATTAAAAGACATTTAAGACTGAATATCAGTTCTGAGTTCAACATGTTTTGAAAGTAATAAGGACTGATATTCAGTCTCTATACATTCCCTCATAATAGAGACTGAAGTTTAGTCTTTAAGAAAATTTCCCATTTTTCCGGTTTAGAAAAAATATATCTGAGACTAAAAATTAGTCTTAAATAAGATGTCTAAATATTAGCGAGTGATTATTAGTCACTAAAATATGTTGTGTAAAAATCAGTCCTCAATGCATCAACAACTAAAAAACAGTCCCAAATACCAAGTATTTGAGACTAAAACACTAGTCCTTAATAGTTTAGTCCAAGTCTCTAATATGTTCCTTCTAGGTTAGAGACTCATTATCAGTCACCATACAATTAAGTAATTTTTCATTACATATTTGGGAGTGGAATTCAGTCATCAATAAATTTTCACAACAACCTTATATTTCCTAAACACATTTGGGACTGAAATTTAGTCTCCGATAAGGCGTCAAAGTATTAGCGACTGATTATCAGTCACTAACATTAGGCACATAAGAATCAGTCCCTAATATTATCAGTGACTGATAAATCAGTCCTAGATACTATGCATTCGAGACTGATAATTTAGTCGCTGATGGTCACTTTTTTTGTAGTGCTACTTCAAACACGTCTTAATGAAAATGCCAGATCAATATCCATTAAATTATTAAAGATGCATGCACTATATAGAAAATGACATTCATTTCATTATGTTTTCTTGAACCTTGACCTATAAGAATACAAAAGAACGCTGGCTAGATCTGGGTATGTCAATTGTAACAAAAGTCTTATAACTCACATGTTTAGAGGTAGGTTAAATTTACTACAGTGTTTTGAAGACGGTTCTCATAATGGATCGGTAAGCGTTCTGTTTGATTTCTGGTTCGATGATCTTTAACTGTAGTTTATAGGATTAATCTTGACTGTAAGGGGGTTAGTATGAACAATCAAGAAGTACATATGGTAAATTGAATGAAGAGTTTAAAGATAAAAGAAAATAAATAGAGTTAGAGATACAGTATGAAGTTTATTTTAAGTATTTGAATATTATTAGGAATTAGAGTTGTTCAAAACAAGTTAAGTTAGGTTTATATAAATAGAGGTGTATGACCATTGACCATTGTATTTTGTGTAATATTAAATCAACTCGTAATTAGTCATGCAACCCTGTTATTATGTGATTGCTCGATCCATTTAACTATTGGGTTATTATGTTAGTATGTTATTATTACATGTATAATATTTCACTCTTTTGGTCGATGCTCCTAATCTCCCATGCAAGCACACTTATTTATAGAGTTATCTTCTCGTCCACAACTAAACGTACAAAATGTGTTAGCGTTATTTAAGGTAAACGGCATTCTTATGTGTTGATAAATCAAAACAAAACAATATGAGATTCGCTTAATTAAGGTGTCTATATTCTTGATTCGAATCCGGGAGTTTTTATTTGCTAAGATTTACAAGCTTGTATATTTTCACACTTAAAAGTGCGATAAAATTTTATCTATTTACGCGTTTGTATGCAAATTTCATGTATTTGTTAGTGTTATTATTGTCATGATATTTTACAAGTACATTTTGAGGAAGAAATTACCTACAATTGATGGAAGTTTCCCTGCCATTTATAATATTGTGCATGACCAGATAAATGCCTTGATAGCACCATGACAAAAGCAGGTCGGAACAGCTAGTACTATCAGTTCGGTTTGATAGATACACATAGCCATATGCTAAATCATAAAATATTAGAATAAAATGGAAAAATTAAAAGTTCATACATAAAATCCTACAAGATATATAATGATAGAAAGAACATGAGAAAAATTATTGAATATTTTTCTTCATATTCTATACAAAGTACTACTAAAATTAATATAAAAAAATTACAAAAAATACTAGTCATGTGAAGAGCTTCACAAATCACATTAGCATATGAATTAATTAACAAATTGGCTAAAATCAAAACTTTCTACATTAAGATCTCCTTCCCTTCAAAAACAAGAGCTAAAATCTTCAAACCCCACGAACCCGTCAATGTTTTATTAACCAATGAGATCAGGTAAATCACAACATCGCTAGAATCCTTCAAAAAGTTGGTGCAATTCAAACCTTGGTTCATGTGGTTGCCACTTAGTTTGATCCACACCACCATATTTTTTGAGTTGTGAGGACACAAAGGACAGAGGTTAACGTGGAAGAGAGAGGGAGAAGCGTCTGTCACCTAGAAACGCCCACGAATGGACGCTCTAAGTGTGGAGGTGTTTTTGGAGCTTGCTAGCTAGAGAGGCAAAGCCACCTAAAAAGAAGTGCTAAACTACAAGAAAATTACTTGGAAAATTAAAGAGATGAACTCTCATTATTCATGATCTCTACACAAAGTACTACTACAATATGTGGATCACTAGTTATGTGAAGGGTTTGACTTGCTAGGTGGTCGGTTCCTCAAACTATCTTCCATGGATGTCTGTGACTCGTTCATGGCTGCACCCTTGTGCTTAGATGGATCCATGGAAAGTGAGGGGAGAGATGAAGCTGCCATCATTCTTCTTGACTGAAATCTTTCTCTTGGAATACTTTGTTTTTCATAGCCAAATGATGAAACCGAAAGATGAAAGAAGATCAAGAAGAAGATGAAGAAGAAGAGTGGTTTGAAACTCATGGTTTCTGAAGATGGTTTCAGGAAAAGAAGATGACAAGCATAGAAGTTACTCTTCACATGGAAGATTTGTTTATTAAGAAAGATGAGAAATTATGGTAAATGGTTGCACCTGGTGCTCTGTCTGACTAACAATGCATGTGTGATTTGGCCTATTATAAAATATTATTTGATGTAATTATTATAATAAAAAATAAAAGAAAAAGACTAGTTTTACCCGTATAGCACACGGGTTAGAATAAATAAATTTATTTAAATAATAATACAATGTAAAATACAAAAAATATATTCAAAAAATATAAACATATATTATATGATAGAATAAATTACACATTACACAATATGAAAATAAAAAGTTGTTAGAAATTCATAAATCTCTAAATATTTCTTTGTACACAATACTTGTAGTTTTATTTGTAACTTTATTTTCTATATAAAAACATAGTAGTTTCACATTATTTCTGTTTATAACTCTAAATAACTATCATGAGTTAAAATAAATTGTCTCAAAAACAAACCAACCATCTATAATAATTGATCTTAGTTTTTATTAATCTCTAATTCAAAATAAAAATAAAGTGAAAATTTCATACTTCGAAATTAATCATTTATCTAAAGGTATAAGATTTTTTTAAGATAAAAACGTGAGTTCCAATATTACTTTCAGACATAATTCGGCTTCTATAACACGGTTATCTTATTGTATTTTCACATATAGTTTTGTTACATTCCATATACTAATTTTCTAGTTAATATTTTAAAAAACATTACTTCAACGTCGACTTTTAGGACTAATTTATAATTGACAACCTTAGATTTTAAGGTCATTTAAAACATCAGGAAACTAATATTTTCTTGTAACGTATCATTTTATGACTGATAGAACATGGATAGTGAACGCTTGCTAGTTTATTGAGCGACCACATTTTTCGGTGCAAGTATAACTCACTAAAGAAAACTTTATTTTTAAAATCTTCAATAATAAAAGAATATACAAAGTCAATTTATCATATGATTAATAGTGTGCTAATGTCTAACATGTGTATTCCAAAGATAAGTGATTTTATCCACCTGAAAACCAAAACATGTAGTCTAGTGTTTATATTTTTGTGGATTTTTAAGATAATGAACTTAACATAAATGATTGGTTGATTAAATAGTTAACTAAAAAGAAGTTGTAAATTACTACTTTTTTAAAACCAACCCGTTGACCGAAACTCATTTTAATCATAAACTGTTTTGACTTGAACCATGTTTAATATTTTAACCGGCTAAAGAAACCTGCTCGTTTAAGTTAACACAAACACTAAGAATACATCAATAGTGAATTTGTCTTTTCAGAGTTTGAAAGAAAAAGATTTGTAATTTAGTAAATAATCATATATATTTAATAAGTTAAAGTTTATTGAAATTTAATTTTAAAATTAATCTTGTCTATTCATCTAATAATATCATTTCATATAAAACCTTAATTAATATAATATATTTAAAACCTTAATTTTTGAAATTATTATTCAGTATTAACGTGAAAATTGGTTACTTAAAAAAACCTAAATTAATAACTAATATAATATATTTATATAAAACAAAAAAAACATATTTATGTTGATATTTAATTATTTAAATAAGGAAAATATTATTAAAAAGAGAAAATAAAAAATTAAAAGTAAAAAAATAATATACAAAAATTATTAATAGCAAAGAATTATTAAAAAGAGAAAATGAAAGATTAAATAGTAAAAAAAATGAAATACAAAATTATTAATAAGAAAGATAATTGTTAAATGTATTTAATATGAGAAAGAGGGGGGGAAATTTTTATAAGGATGATTTTGATTATGACATGTGGCACTTAGTAAGTTTTATTTATTACATAGTATAGATTCTCTAACTTTATAACTCATTCTTTCAAAAATGCATGTCTAGTCAGCATGTCATATTAGATTATCATTCAAATACATTTCTATCCAAGCGCTATCATACTGATTCTTTCCACATGCAACACGTTTTTTATGATTTAATTATATGTGTCGAAAGTAAAAAAAAAATAGAAATGGGTGCACGTTAACACGGACATCCACCTAAATGCATCCACCCCCCCCCCCCCATGGTGTTTGTGGGAAACGGCGTTTTTTCTTCCGCGTTGCAGATAGTCTTATAGGCTTTCTAGATTGACCACTATGTAGTATGTACTCTTTTCATATTAAGAGTCAGGGCCCTATGGTAATTGTCTTTTTATCTTATGAAATTGGTATGATACAACTCTAAAGCGAAGATCAATGATGAATAAAACTGAATATCAACATCAATGAAATAGAGGGGTCTGCCGACAAAATTCCCTTTTCTTTTCATATGACCACCTAATTATAAAACTTTAATTAATTGTGACCTTCTAGCTCAAAAGTTTTGGTTCCACTACTAAAATGAAAGGAAGTGTTAGATTTGATTTTGTGAAACATGTGAAGTTAGCTTTCAAGAGGTTATGATGTGATCAATTAATTAGAATGATTTTCTTTCCAAACTTTGCATAATTCTACATAGAATAATAATAATTAAATTGCATGTGTCACCATGTTCTTCAACACATGATACCGGTTACCCTCTTGTGTATTTAAAATCTTAATGTTAAACATGTCCATATATTAAAATGGGGGTAATAAGATACATTTCCTTTAATTTGTTCATGTACGGCAGTATGGCACACCAGCATTTGTAATTACAAAGTTAATGAGATTGAAATAGTTAATTCATATGCTTTGTGATGCATATAATTATATTAAAAAACTAATGTTGGTGAAGAGGTAGGTCCCAGCAGGGCTCAGTTGGTCCCGCATGACTCACCTTGAACAGGGATGTCTGCGCAAAGACCATCTACTCCCGCAGGACCCACCATGCTCAGAGAAGCCTACGCGCAGTATGCAAGCTGCATACGCAGGGAAAAGCCTCCCAATGGTAAAGTAACCCGCCTGTTCCCGCAGTTGCGGATACAAGCCATCAGGGAAGGCTACCCGCACAGCATAGCTACACGCATAAGGTTTAACACTTACAAATATTCAGTGTCACCTGAAAGAATGAGCAAAGGCGGGAGGGGGAAAACTCCCGCCAAAATGGGCCAGTCCGTATGATGGAGGATCTTTTGCGTGATACCTGACGAGGTAAAGACAAAAGATCTGACCAAGAATGCGACAGCTCACTGACAGCAGCGTGGCAGACAGCTCGCCACAGCACTGTGACCAATAGCCGCCGCCTGCCCACCAACTCCTGCCAGACCACGTGCCTAGCCTGCAGTTGGTAGAAGACGAAGAGTGCACGGCACGCCTGCTCTGTGTCAGCCGCTACCTATCCACCACTCACAGGTAGGGCACGTGCATAGGTTACAGTTGGTAGCGTGTTGGGCCGGCTAAACCCCTTGGAAACCCACCTTCGGCTATAAAAGACAGCAAATGGTATTATCATTTCATCATCTACTATCTCGTATAACTTACTTGATAACTGCTCCAATAGTATTCATATACTTTTATATTCAAAGAGCAATATAGACTGATTCTCACGCCGGAGGGTGGTCACAAGGAGGAACCCCCCCCTTCTCAGTGACGAGCTTACGGTGTCTGTTTTGCAGGTTCCCTGAAGTACAACTTACTCTGCTGGACCTAACCTTCGTGGGAAACATTACTTAGCCCCCAGATTACCTATAATCGGTCACTTAGGGTCACTTAGTGTTTCTTCATTGGCGCCATCCGTGCATAAAGCTAGAACTACATCTTTCTCCAGTTTTTCAAAACTTCCAAGATGACTAGAGAAATTCCGGTAACCACAACCCCAGCCACTGGGGTAAACACCGGCAACACAATGTTTACAAACACTACCCCAGCCACCCAAGCTGGGGCAAGTGAAGTACATTTTACGAACACTACCCCAGTCACTCATGTAGGGGCAAGTGGAGTAAATATTCCACTGGGATTTACTGATACCCAGCTGGAAAAACGAACTCGAGCCCCTCGCCAAACACTTGATCAAGTGAAGGCATGGGCCGAGGCACGTCAACGAGAATTTCAGGCTGAGTTGGACGAACGCTTGCGTTCAGTCCAACAAGCTGAGGAATTCGGTAGTACTCGCCAGCACCTCAACATGAGTAGTGAGTACGAGCACTCGGACGACGAGAGGGAAGACTCCGACACCGACGCGAACCCTCGCCATAAGGCGAAAGGGAAGCGTAAGGAAACGGATCCCCAGCCAAAAAGGAATTTTGGGGAAGCATTCCAACCAGTCACGGAAAAAAGCTCGCGTGACTTCTCCAAGGCCTTTAGACCTACTGCCACAAACGCAGGAAGGTCAAAATTTGCAAGGGACATTGCAGAAGCAATCGCCCCGAGGAGTGCCAAACAAATGTCCAACATTGGCACATACGATGGTCTATCCGACCCAGATGACCATCTGAACAGGTTCATTGCGGGGGCAACCGTCAGTAACTGGACGGAACCCACGTGGTGCTACATGTTCCAGATGACTCTGGTAGGAGCAGCCAGGGCATGGTTCGACCGTTTACCGGTCCACCACATTTATGACTGGGCAGACTTCCAGAACAAGTTCAGTCAACAGTTTAGTCAACAGAGGAAGCACACTGAGGAGCAGTGGACGATCCTCAACTGTGTGAGAGAAGAGGATGAATCCTTACTGGACTTCATCACCCGCTTCAACTCCAAGAAGCTGAGTCTGGGCAACATCAGCGAAGACCTCGTTCGCGCCGCTTTCATTCAGGGCGCTGAGTACCCAGAACTTATCCGCACTCTGACGGGTAAAGACGGCATGCCATCCACATGGGATGCCATAATGACGGCAGCCAAGCGCTTCGCCGAAACGGAGAAACAGCTGGGAAGAGATCTCCCCCAGAATACAAACCTCTACACACAGAGGACAAGGGAGAACAATGTGAGAACCGCCCGGCTAAACAAAAAGAGGCGGCAAGGTATTTGGCAGTCAAGGATAAACTTTGACACCCCCTCAAGCTCTCGCCCTCTGGTTGGCGGAAGGGACAACACGCACCCTTCGAACCGGAAAAACCGTTGGACGCCACTCACCAAGAGCGTCACGGAGATATTTGCCACGAAAAAACTGCCATGGCCAAAAGCCCCAGCGATCCGACAGAAACCCAATGCGGATCAGAGCAAGTCTTGTGACTTCCATGGGACAAAGGGCCATAGCACTGAGGAGTGCACATCCTTGAGGGACATCGTCGAGACATTCGTCAAGGATGGGAGGCTCGCACACCTCGTGGCATCTATCAAGAAGGGAGGAAGGAACGACAACAGGTACAGGGGTAACGGACGAAAGCCCGTCGACATCAGCATCAACATGGTCCATGGTAAGGTCAGAGGAAGAAAGAGACCGATGACCGAACCATGCGCATGGAAGGAAGCAGAAGTGCGCTTCCCGCGAGTGCCGGGAGGCCCAAACAAAGAAGGCCCCATTATCATTAAAAGCCAGCTGGGGCACTACATCACCTCCCGCACCCTCGTTGACAATGGCGCATCGTCGACAGTGATGTACAGGCAGTTCTTCGACAAGCTCGATGATGAAGACAAGGAACGCCTGGAGACGGTCTACGCTTCAATGGAAGGGTTTGACGGCAGCATGAACACTCCCTTGGGCATCCTATCTTTCCCCGTCACTCTCACCGATGGGAATTATTCACGCACGGAGGATGTGGATTTTGTTGTGATGAAAAAACCACATCATACGTATGACATCCTATTCGGGAGAGACGGGATGGCAAGATTCAACGCCGTGGTATCCTCAGTCCACGGCATGATGGGATGGCCAACAACTGAAGGCGTAGCGATGATCACGGGCATTCCCCAGGTATGCATCGCATCTGTCTCCTCTAAACCCAAACCGAAGATGGCCAAACAAACCATCACTGAACCTGAACAGTGGGCATTCAATGGGAAATATCCCGATCAGGCCGTTACCATTGGCCCGACAATTGTTGATCCAACACGCACCTTACTCAAGCGCTTACTGCAGCGAAACGCAGACATCTTCGCGTGGACACCAGCCGACATGACTGGTGTACCCCGGGGAAAGGCAGAGCATAAGCTCAAATGCGATCCGGCCGTTACGCCGATCGTACAAAAGCGCAGAGTAATGGGGCCCGAGCAAACCAACGCGTGCAGAACCCAAGTCAAGGAACTCCTTGATGCGGGCATCGTGCGCGTCAGCAAATATCAAACATGGGTTGCAAATCCCGTAATGGTACCGAAGAATAACAAACAATGGCGCATGTGCATAGATTTCAAAGATTTGAATAAAGCATGCCCCAAAGATTGTTATCCGTTGCCAGAAATTGATCTCAAGGTGGATTCGGTGGCACCATTTCGCCTTAAATGCTTCTTGGATGCGTATAAGGGGTACCATCAAATCCACATGGCAGTAGATGACCAGGACAAAACCGCCTTTCGGACGCCCGATGGCACATTTTGTTATAAAATGATGCCGTTCGGACTTAAGAACGCGGGGTCCACGTACCAACGACTAATGGACAAAGAGTTTCACGCCCAAATTGGGAGAAACTTGGAAGTCTATATGGATGATTTGGTCATCAAAAGCCCCGAGCCAGAGGCGATGTTGAAAGACATTGAGGAAACTTTCAACACGCTCAGAAAGATAAACATGAAGCTCAACCCGAGCAAGTGTTCATTTGGGGTGGAAGAAGGGAAGTTCTTAGGAGTCATTATTACTAAAGATGGCTTCAGAGCGAACCCTGAAAAGGTCGAAGCCATTGTCAAAATGGAATCACCAACCACCATAAAACAGGCTCAAACACTTAATGGACGACTAGTCGCGCTTAACCGCTTTTTGGCAAACCATGCGGATAGGTCGTTCCCTTTTATGTCAACGCTAAGAAATTGTTTAAAGAAAACGCACTTCCGCTGGACACCAGAAGCGGAAGCAGCTTTTCAGGAGATTCGATCACGCCTGATCGAACTCCCAACACTCACAGCACCACAAGCGGGGGAGGAGTTAATCCTATACCTCTCCGCAACAGATAGAGCAACCGGGGCAGTCCTGCTTGTAGAACGAAAAGGCATCCAGATGCCAATCTATTATGTTAGCCGCGTGCTGGCAGACGCGGAAACCCGGTACTCTACCCTGGAAAAACTGGTCTTGGCACTTATACACGCTTCACGCAGGTTGAGACGATATTTCCAGGGTCACCCAATCACTATTCTCACCAACTTCAAACTCTCAAATGTTCTAGGCAAACCCGAGTTATCGGGACGTCTAGCCAAATGGGCAATTGAATTGGGAGAATATGCGATTCAATACAAGCCGAGACCAGCCATTAAAGGTCAGGTCCTGGCTGATTTTATTGCAGAAGTCCCCGCTTCACGGGAGAAAGAGTGCCAGGAGGAGGTTCAACCCTCCCCAGCACACGAAATCGATGAAGTCTGGCGACTCTACACTGATGGAGCAGCTAGTAACGAGGGTTCAGGCGCAGGGTTAAAATTAACAAATCCAGCAGGCCAGGAATATACTTATGCTATTCGGCTGGATTTTCCAAGTACGAATAACGAAGCTGAATATGAAGCATTCCTGGCCGGATTGAGGATTGCGCGAAAGATGGGTGTAAAAAATTTGGAAGCCCACGTAGATTCCATGCTAGTGGCAAACCAAATAAACGGGACGTACACGGCTGTGAACGACACAATGGCCCTGTACCTTGCCCAAGCCAAAGCCATCATGCGCGATTTTAATGATTGTAAAGTGATACACGTCAAGCGCAGCGAAAACAAATCTGCGGATGCGTTAAGCAAGCTTGCATCACTGGCCTTCACCCACTTGGGAAAGGACATCCGCGTGGAACTCCTCGAAACACCATCAGTCCCGCACAAGGAAATTTGTGTCATCCAAACCGGTACAGAAACATGGATGACCCCAATAATAAAATACCTTGAAGCAGGAACGTTACCAGAGTCGAAGTCACAGGCAAGAAAACTACGCTGTAAAGCACTGAATTATCAGCTGGTCAATGACACCCTTTACAGACGTAACTTTCTTGGCCCATTGTTAAGATGCGTGGACAACCAAGATGCTGACTACCTCCTAAGGGAGGTTCACGAAGGCATCTGTGGAGTACACGCAGGCCCCCGCGCTGTGGTAGCCAAGCTAAACAATGCGGGATACTTCTGGCCGGGGATGCATATGGACGCGTTGGCATACATCAGAAAATGCAGATCTTGCCAGCTTTACGCACCCAACACGCATCGCCCGAAAAATGAACTTGTTCCTGTCACTTCCTCGTGGCCATTTCAGAAGTGGGCCATTGACGTGACAGGCCCATTTCCAACAGCAGCTGGGAATGTTCAGTTCCTAGTGGTAGCCATTGACTACTTCACCAAATGGATAGAAGCGAAACCTTTAGCCCAGACAACCGCAAAGCATATCAAAAAATTTATTTGGGAATTTATTATTTGTCGTTTTGGACTTCCACAGAATTTGGTAAGCGACAATGGCACCAACTTTGCTGACAAGAAGCTACAGCAGTGGCTGAAAGAACTTCAAATCACCCACACCTTTACCTCAGTGGCACACCCGCAAGGTAACGGTGAGGTGGAAAGAGCAAATAAGAGCATCGTCGAAGGCATAAAGAGAAGACTCTTGGAACATAGATCCGGTTGGGTGGACGAGCTTCCGCACGTCCTTTGGGCAAACAGAACGCTGAAGAAGACCAGTACGGGAGAAACCCCGTTCAGTCTCACTTATGGCACTGAAGCCATGATCCCAGTCGAAATCGGTTTACCCTCACCAAGGGTCTTAATCCAACCAGAAGACAATGATGCGGAAAGACGGTTAGACCTTATGCTAACCGAAGAGCGCAGAGACTTAGCCGCCGTGCGTGAAGAAAACTACAAACGACAAATGCAAAAATACTACAACACGCGGGTAAAACTCTGCAACTTCAAGGAAGGAGACTACATACTGCGTAACAACGAGGCTTCGAACCAACAACGCCCAGGAAAGTTGGCCCCGATTTGGGAAGGGCCATACATTATCAAAGAAGTTCTGGGAAAAGGCGCGTACCGGCTCGAAAGGCTCGATGGCACTCCCATCCCTAGAACATGGAATGGAGCTCAATTACGCAAATGTTATATGTAGATCAATTCCAACTTGTAAAGAAAAGGCCTAGAGCCACTTCTAATGGAAATGATTCTCCTTTCATGATGTATTAATAGCTTGTAACCTATGAACTTCCCTTACGGGAAGAAGTAGTTGCGTGTGGAAGGCGGCAATACCCGCATAAACACAACGCCAAAATGTTAAAAAGTTCTAAGGAAAACCTACACGCAGGTCAGATGTAGGTAAAGTTTAGCCATCCTTGTAAGTGCAAGTGACGGTCTTACCCGCACAATCACGAACAAGGAAGCCAAACTTAACTTACCGTCTACCACGTTAAAAGGTTAACTTATGAACACTTAAAAAAGGATAAGAAAAACCTACACGCAGGTCAGATATAGGTCTAAAGTTAAAGCCATCCTACTAAGTGCAAGTGACGGTTACACCCGCACAATCACGAAAGAGGAAGCGAAAACTTTAGTCCATTATCAACCACGTTCAAAGGTTTAACTTAATGCCTTAAAAATTTCGAAAAGGAAAACCTACACGCAGGTCAGATAGAGGGTAAAGATTAGCCATCCTACCAAGTGCAAGTGACGGTTTTACCCGCACAATCACGAAGGAGGAGGCGAAACTTTAACCCATCATCAACCACGTTCAAAGGTTCTTATTCTAAACACTTGGGAAATTGCTAATGTAAACTAAGTATGCAAGTCATAAGTTTATAAAGCAAGGAACCCAAGGAAGGAAATAACAATCAATTACAAGAATGGCTGGGTAACTACCCGCCTAAAAGAAATCTATACAAGGCTGTCTATCCTAGCAGTGGGAAGGGATCTTCAGGATCAGGCTTCAGGGCCACCTCCGCTTGGACCAGCACCGTCAGAGCGCGGCTGCCCAAGGAAAGCCTTAAGGATGCTTAGCCCATCATCAGCAGCAGCAGCTTCATTCACCTTCTCCACCACTGGATGCGGGAAGGCAGCGTACTGATTCACAGCTTGGTCATAAGCAGCTTCAGTATTAACATTGAATAAAGGGAAGTTGGAGGGCGGAAAGCCTCTCTCAGCAAACCCTAGACCAAGCAGGAAGCCAGTCTTCTGCCCATCCTCATGAGAAGCGTTGAGGGCTGCGCTCATTGCATCGTCGTAAGAGGTCTCTGAAAGGACCCGACGCACAACCTACAAAAGAAAATTACAAGTTAGAACATTTTCTAATTACGAGCGGAAAGCGTAAAGAAAAATATAAAGATACCTCAGGCAACGCTTCTCGAAGCAGCCATTGGAGGGTAGCTTGACTTTCTTTGTAAGCACGTTCGGCTCCGCTTTTATCAAGGTTGGCAAGTTGAACTTCCTTGGCGGCAGCTTCTTCGACGCTTTTGAGTTTCCTTTCAGTACGGTCAAGCATCCCCCTCTGGTCAAGGATCTCCTGCAGCTTCTTGGCATCTTCCATTGCCAAGGCGTCATGAGCATGCTGAAGAGCCTTTAATTTGCATTTAAGCTGCTCATTCTCTTCGCGAAGTGGCTCAGCAACAGCTTCAGCCTTGGCAGCCCTCTCAGTTGAGTTTCGCGCAGTCTCCTTGGCCAGCCGAAGCTGTTCATTCACAGCTTGGGCAGCCTTGGAGCGGGCCTCGAGTCGCGCCTGGACTTCAACCTCGAGGGCCTTGAATGCCTTCTCCTTCTCGGCTGCGGCAGCGGCCAACTGCCGGTTCTCCTCCCGAAGAGCCCGCGCTTCAGATACATCTTGGGCGCGAGCTGCTTTTAACTTGTCGTTTTCACGACAAAGCAGCTCGACGCGGGGCTGCGTTCGGGCCTGGAGAACCCGAAGCTCATTGGTTAGCCTACCCTCTTGGTAGCTAGCCATGGCTTCCCCCAACGCACCATGAGGAGCAGCGTGGCGAGCCCAGTCCACGCACTCCACAGGGGTGCGAAGGGTTGTTCCTCGGCGTATGTTCCATCTTGGAACATACACTTCATTGGAATCCGACACTGCAAAAGAAACAAGGGCAGTTAGGAAAAGATGACAAAAATATACAAAGAAAAAAGAACCCTACGTACCTGTAGGGTCAATAACAGGCCGATAGCCGCCAAACCCATCACCTGAACCTAAAGGAAATCCATCCAACAGGTCAGGCAGACGGGAAGGTGGCGTAGATCGGCGGGAAGCCCGGCGCGTACCTGATGGTCCGGCCGTCGGTGCCGGTGGCGCAGGTATAGTGGCAGCCGCCGTGGTGGCCATTGTTGGCGCCGTCTCCTCAGCAACAGTAACCGCCGGCTCCGTGAAAGATGCTGTAAAAATTGCACTCACGGCCGGCGGAGACACCTTCTCAGCTGGAACAGCCTCAGGAAGGCTGGAACCAGCGGAAGCAAGCGTAGACGCCTGGGTCGACGCCTCGGGAAGGCTGACCGAGCCTACCGTCATTGGCGGGGGAATACTTACTCCAACTCCACCCTGGAATGCGTCAACATCCACACCTGCACAAGCAAAAGTGTTAGAAAAATTTATTTGAAACAACAAATCTAGACAAGAATTATGGGGGTACTTACGGGGTTTCTTGAGCTTGAACGCACGGACGAGCGGGGGCGAACCCGATGGAGCCGGCCTCTTGACACCGGTAACCGTCGTCGTCGCTGCCTCCCCGGAGGTAACACCTGCAGCCTCCGGAGCGGTGGTCTCCTCACCACCGGGCTTCCCCGCCACCTCTGCATTATCTGACTCCGAGTCAGATAAGACTACCGGGTCGGCCGTAGAGGCCACCTTCTCCTTGCCTCTCCCGACGGCAGCCTTTTTCTTCCGCACCAGTGGAGGACCTTCTGCGGATTCCTCAGAAGAAGAAATGTCATGAACTCCAGCAGCAGGCACAGCATTGAGAGGTTCAGGGTAGAAGATAGGCTTACCTGGCCGTCGGTGGCTCAGGATCTCTTGGCCTGGCGGGTAAACCTCCACGAACCGACCCGCAGTCTGCTCTAAGATGGGCAACTCGTTCTCGTCCAGAGCACGAGTACCCATCCGCGCAGGACCATCTTCCTCCCGCGGATTCAGGAGCGACTGAAGATCGTTACCCTCTGAAATCAACAAGAAAGTTAGAAAAAATCGTAGTCAGCAAAAAAGAAACAAGACATACCATAAGGGGTAGAGTTCGAACCATATTCAAGGACGATCGGAACCTTATCCGCATTCGCCGCCTTCCACACCCGGCTCATCCCCAGCATCACCATCGCCGACTCCGGAAAACGGAAAACCGGGGACTGGACCCGGGATATCTTCGCGAACCATTCCGCCTCCTCGTAGTTGATGGCGGGAAGGTTCGGAAGCGGCTGGCCATTCTTGAACTTCATGGCAATGGGGATGGCTCGAGCGGATATAAAGAAGAACTCTCTTCTCCATGAGCGAAGACTCCGCTCGGTGGTACAAATCTTTAAACCCTTGATACGGGTTGTAAGAGTGTACCACCCTTGGATGCACCTCCAAGTATAGAAGGTCATCAGGCGGTCAACAAGGGGCTCAAGGCCCAGTATCCGGCACACCCACTCAAAGTGCCGGACCTTGGCAATGGCCATGGGGTGCACCTCGGTCAGGTGCACACCGTGCCTCTCTAGGACACGGTACACAAACTTTGTCAACGGAAACCTAAGGTTCCCGTAGACAAAGAATGCAGCATAAACCCCGATCTTGCCACTAGGGGCATCGTACACAGTATGGTGGGGCTCAGGAAACTCAGGCTCGAGAGACTCGAGCATGAACTTCCTGACGATATACTGGTACAGCTCGACAGGAAGATAACACTGGCATTCGCCAGCAGTCTTCTGATCATCAGCATCGTGAGAAGACATGGTGGAAGAAAGAAGAGATTTCAGAGCAATGCTTTACTGAAAAAGAGAAATTCGCCGGAAATTACTGGAGAAGAAGAGATGAAAGTGGAAAGTGTGAGTTGCAAATAACATTCTCCCCCTTTATATAGCAATCGCAATTAATGCGATGAATTTAATACGGAAGAGAGAGAAATCAAAGGTGCAATGAAACTATGACGCGTGGCAAAAGCAAACTGGCAACAGCTGTCAAAAAGGACGTGTGCCAGAGATTTCGCGGCTACGCGCCCGAAATCCCGTGCCCACGCGCCTGAAAAAGCAACTGGAATGACCACATAATGTCATGTCGCCATAACTTCTGGCACGTCCTGACACAGTCAGAAGAAACCGTCGCACGACGTTTGAGGTATTGGGTTGTTATCCATCCAACTCTTCAAATTTCAAAATTTAAAAATTTGAAGACTAAGGTTCAAAAAAGTAAGCGGGAAAATACCCCTTACCTTGGCAAACAAGTAACCATAAGCCGGGTGTGGGTACAGTGTAAAGGCAAAACCCTTCACATACCTAACACCCGCAGGGAATTGAAGCCAAAATATTTGGCAACCAAGTAACCATAAGACGGGTGCGGGTACAGTGTAAAGGCAAAACCCTTCACATACCTAGCACCCGCAGGGAATGGACGCCAGGAATACCTTGGAAGTAAAGTAACCGTAAGACGGACGCAGGTACAGTGTCAGGGCAAAACCCTTCACATACCTAGCACCCGCTGAGAATTGAAACCAGGAAGGATCTTCTGGGCAATGCTTGTGAAAACGGAAGTAATATCCCCGCATTGCGGGAACATCGAGTATTACGTTGTTTGAGGCTCCAAGACGGAATTGGTGGTTTAAACATAATTGATCACTATGTTCAAAAACTACCAGAACCACAGGGAGAATCCGCACAACTAAGACTCAATGCTCCTGACTTGCGAGGAGGTTACAGACCTACCCGCATCATACCCAAAGACCAAGCAGGAAACTCGGGAATTTCTGCAAGTGACAAGGACTTCCGCGGGAAGAACCCCCATGGAAAACCTTACAAAAACCCCTTTTCAAAACCCTTTGCTTAAGTCCAAAAATTCACCTCACTTTATTAGACATTCGTGAGAAGAACATTGGACTGGGGGGACTTGAAGAGGTAGGTCCCAGCAGGGCTCAGTTGGTCCCGCATGACTCACCTTGAACAGGGATGTCTGCGCAAAGACCATCTACTCCCGCAGGACCCACCATGCTCAGAGAAGCCTACGCGCAGTATGCAAGCTGCATACGCAGGGAAAAGCCTCCCAATGGTAAAGTAACCCGCCTGTTCCCGCAGTTGCGGATACAAGCCATCAGGGAAGGCTACCCGCACAGCATAGCTACACGCATAAGGTTTAACACTTACAAATATTCAGTGTCACCTGAAAGAATGAGCAAAGGCGGGAGGGGGAAAACTCCCGCCAAAATGGGCCAGTCCGTATGATGGAGGATCTTTTGCGTGATACCTGACGAGGTAAAGACAAAAGATCTGACCAAGAATGCGACAGCTCACTGACAGCAGCGTGGCAGACAGCACGCCACAGCACTGTGACCAATAGCCGCCGCCTGCCCACCAACTCCTGCCAGACCACGTGCCTAGCCTGCAGTTGGTAGAAGACGAAGAGTGCACGGCACGCCTGCTCTGTGTCAGCCGCTACCTATCCACCACTCACATGTAGGGCACGTGCATAGGTTACAGTTGGTAGCGTGTTGGGCCGGCTAAACCCCTTGGAAACCCACCTTCGGCTATAAAAGACAGCAAATGGTATTATCATTTCATCATCTACTATCTCGTATAACTTACTTGATAACTGCTCCAATAGTATTCATATACTTTTATATTCAAAGAGCAATATAGACTGATTCTCACGCCGGAGGGTGGTCACAAGGAGGAACCCCCCCTTCTCAGTGACGAGCTTACGGTGTCTGTTTTGCAGGTTCCCTGAAGTACAACTTACTCTGCTGGACCTAACCTTCGTGGGAAACATTACTTAGCCCCCAGATTACCTATAATCGGTCACTTAGGGTCACTTAGTGTTTCTTCAGTTGGAAATGTAGAAACATCTTATTCATGGAAAATAAAATCTTCAAAAGAAAGCTCTCATCATGGTCAACTTGGTGTATCATGTTACATGTATGAGATCAAAGCTCTCTTTCCTTTTCCTTTGATGAAACATCGAAATAAGTGTAATTTTGATAGGGATAAGTGGAACATGTTTAATTTTGTCAATTTTCATTGTAATTGTCTAATAGTGGTGGTACTTTTGTAGTCTTGTCATTTATGTTTGTTCTTCTCTTGTATGTTTGGGTAACTTGCGGCTTGTAAGTTATTTTTTGTATATTTTTATAATATTTGGCCTTCAGAAAAAAAAAATGAATTCATATATGTTCCTACACTTTCCCTGCACATATATGTATGTCGCTGAATTGCAAGAAATTTGCCGGAAAAATCAGGGCTATTTTTTGTGTGAATTTTGTTGGAAATCCATGAAAAAGTTGTTCGTAGGAATTCTGTAGGACATTTTGGTAGGAATATAGCCAATTTTCTAGTAGTGGAAAGAAAAAGTTTATGCCAACATTAAACACAATTAACGTTGATTGTAAGGCCATATGGTATACATTCAAGCTTTTTATAAACTTCACATGGACACCACATCACCTACTTTACGTCTTTACCCTATTTGACTTCATCTCATCCTAAGAAAATTGTTTACCCCCCCCCCCCCCCAAAAAAAAAATTACCTCTCTTTATATAATGTTAAATTTAAATTGATTCTTAAATTATTTTGGTTATGTGTGAAGAGGATTTTAGATTTTAATACTCATTAAGGTTTTAATCCACATTGCATTTAACACCTCTTAACTCATAAAATGAGTGATATGACACTCATTAACCTTATCAACTCAGTTTTAATACCCATAAGCATTAAGGTATACCCCTAGGCCTAATGGCTTTGTCGTTCGTCTCCATTTGAGATTTGGTTAGGGATGACAATGGGTCGGGTTTATGTATTCCTAAACCCATATCCGGTTATTAAAGTCCATCCCAAAATCCGTCGGGTTTTTATCGGGTAATTACCCGTCGGGTTTCGGGTTTTCCAATCGGGTTTTGATAAAATACCCGTCGAGTGTATCCGGCTAAAAACCCGCCGGGTTTTGACAATATATAACTAATCGATTACAAATATGGTTACCATAAAGATAAAATATCTCAAATAATTAACATAAACAAATTTCGACAAATAATATATTTGGAATATAGTATATATATAATATACTAAGCTATATCGGGTACATCGGGTAAATGAGTTTATGTTTTCGGGTAATCGGGTATATTAGAAATCCAAACCCGTCCCAAACTCGCGAAAAAATCAAAACTAATCCAAAGCCCTAATGGGTCGGGTATTACCCGTCCCATTTATGTCGGGTTTCGGGTTTTCCTATTAGGTTCGGGTTTTATTGTCATCCCTAGATTTGGTGAATATATCCTTCCATAACGTGGCTGCTTCACTAATCCCCGTATCTTCAAAAAGATTTTGCATTTTTCATACAGCTTTCAAGTTTACTCATTTAGCAACAACTGGTCCCTCAACTTTTTTTCCTTGTATTTTGCTCCTATTTTTGGGGGACTCCTCAAGTTGGATGACGGCCTTTAATGGGAGAAAAAAAATATAAAGAAAAAAAAACACAAAATGGACTACAGTTGAGAGCAAATTGTTTGAAAGTCAACTAAGCTTAGTCGGATAAAGGATGGCGAAGATGGTTCGGGTGGCTAGTTGGAGGATGTTACAAAGGAGTATAACGAATTGGAAGACAATGTTAGTAGTTTGAACTTTGAAGCATCTATTATTCAATATATATGAAATTGTACTTTCATGTTGGGATGGAGAAACAACAATGACATTTAAGGGGTTTACCATCAATCACGTAACACAACCACAAGCCCAAGGGTCATCACAATGTCATTTTCTCTCTTGAATAACATTAAGAGGCCCAGTTCATATTTTTCTTGAAAACAAATCAAAGACTTATAAAAACTGACAATTCTTGTGAATTTAGGATCAATGAACCCTCTTCCGGTTTCACCTGCTTACCACATCGCCATATGGTGTTTGAGGAAAGAGATCGTCCTCTTTTGTCACCACATGGTTGTGGTGGCTGCCACTTTAGGAGTTGAAGATGAGGGTGAAAAATGAATCGGTGTTCTTTTTAGCATAGCATCTCAATAAAAGCAGGAGAAAAGTTGGAAAATATATCTAAAACAACATTAACATATTCTCTTAATAAAATTTTGGTTAGTTGGTGTACATACATACCACTCAATGGTTAAACTTAACTAGACGAGTGCCCGCGCGATGCAGCGGGTCTTTGAACGCGGAATCTATTAATCACGTAACAATTATGAGTGTTCATGGTTTGGTTTAAAACCTTGAAACTGGTCATCGGTTTGGTTTCCCGGCTGGGTTGTTTACTTTCAGTCATTTTTTACTTTCTTTATCCTTTCAAGCATCATATTTTGACTTATTTAGAATTGATGATACGATTATATTAATAAACATCTAAGCAAATTTTATTATCAAAGCTTAAACTCTTAAACCAAACCTGAATCAGATCGTTAATAACAGTTTGTGATTTTTAATGGTTTAGTTTTCGTTTAAAAACAATCAAAACCGGCATTAAACACCCCTACGTAACATATTAATTTTTTCAATTCAAAAAATTACAATAATATTATATATAAATTAAAGAGAATAAAATACTCGTTTCTATGGTACAATATTTTTACAAAAATATTAACGTATGAAAAACTTATTGTCGTTTAAAAATCGTTGGTGAAAATTTGGTTTAAAGTTGAAATTAAAAACATGATATGGTTAAAGATGAGAGAGCAACTTGTAAGTCGAGTGAATTATGTTTAAAAGACAAGTTTACCCTTAATTACACATGTATTTCATGCTTTAAGTGTTGTAAATTTCTTAAAAATGAGTGTTTTAATTTGCCCTTATTTGATGTATTATATATAGTATAGATATACTTATTTCGGTATTTATAAATTACACATAATTTAATTAATGACGGGACTTTTTCTTTCTTTCTTTTTTTGAACTATAAACTTTTGTAGACAAACAAACCATAAACAACCCCCTCTTTGCAATAACAACACGAGGCAAAACCACAAGGAACTACATTAAGTCAAAATTACATCATTTCGACCAAGTAATCGACTTACACCCTGATATAATTTTAAACCACAAGAAGCCTAACACTTTAATATCTCGAATTACATGCTCAACCTTAATAACTTTAATTTCAAACCGCTTCTTGTTCCTAACTCTCTAATTCCTCCTACACACAATGATAATAACCCACACAACCTACTCAAATAAGTCAAACTCCCAATTTTTTGTGATCTAATTCTGATAAATAAAAATCAATTTTGGCTCTCATTTAAATCCAATACTCTTTTTACGCGGGAAACGAAACTTCCACGTCAGCACACGTAATATTTGGAAAGCGTACTGGCGAAGATTACACCAATCTTTCGAAACTTTCGAATAACAAGAACCCAATCGACACATATATCCCTTATTATTATTTCATACTTACGACAATTTCTAGGGTTTTTTTTTTCTAATTAACTTCCAATCGCCTGCAACAATGTCAATGAACCATACTGAACGAAATAAGCAGCCTAAAATGGAGGACACTGAAGACACCGTTACCGATCAGTCCGATGATGACAACTTCAGCCAGCGTAGAGTTCTTCGTCACAGCTATTTATCCATTCAGAACCTCATTCGCGGTAGTTTTCGTTGATTTACGATTCATAATGCATGTTTAAGTAGTTGGTAGTTTTGACTGTTGCTTATGCATGTGTAATTACTTTGATTTTGAAATAGATAAAAAGGATGAGATATCGGCGGTTAGCTCGAAGAGGTTTCTTTCGATTATGGACGAGGTCGATGGAATGCATCATTTAGGTATACTTCATTATTTGTTGTAATGTGATTGTGACATTGTTATTGAGTTTTGTAAGATTAGGGATACCATAACACATGAACATAGGGCTGTTACGGCTGTAAGCAGGCCGAACATTCAGTGGGAAGTTTGTTTATGTTTGTTCGTTTAATGAGTGAAAGAACGTGAACAAGGAATTTTGTTCGATTAGCTAAATGAACATTTATATATGTTTGTTTAATAAAGCTTTTTAATCTCTTGTCTAATCTTATCATATAAATTTAAGCAAAATTATTATTTATAATCCAAAAGTATTTAAGTATTGTTATGTGATCAACTGTATGTAAAATAAACATATGAATGTTAATAAGAAAAACATCAACACAAACTTGGTAGTTGGCCAAACTGTTGACGCAAACCATTTTCGGTTAGTCAAATAAAAAAAACTTCGTGTTCGTGAATCGTTCACAAACAAGTTCATTTTCTTAATGAACAAACACGAACAAGAAATTTCATTTTTTTCCAAGGTCTTGTTCGGTTCGTTTGCAGTCCTTAATGAACATACATATTTTGTTACATATATATAAGCTATAAGCTCATACAATTGATAATTCATATCATTTTATACACTTTTACCATATTTGAACATAAGCAGAAGCGAACTAAATTTACCAAATAGGCATTAGCATCTATCATGTTATCTTATTATGTAGCTTTCTGTTTATATCTTTCATATAAGTGGTGGATATAATGAACTTTGGTATGTTTGTATGGAATTTTAAATTATTTTATTGCTCGCTGTTTGTCATAAAAGAAATGATTATAACTTGGTTGTCTTAATACATTGAATATTAATTATTATATTGTAGTTAATAAACTGAGAGAGCAAGTATCTGATGCAGAGGCGTTACGTGACCTAGCTGACACATTGGTAACTTCCATAAGAGTGCATAGCACTGGAAATGTAAATCCATCAGTATTTGTGTTAAGTTTGATCAGTAGATTTGGCAAGAAAAGGAAAATAGGAATCAATGAAAGTGTCAAGATTCGCTGGAAAGACATTGGTTTGCAAGCCTCTTCACTTTTTATGACCGGTAGCGGTTCTTCCACCATGTGTGTTCTTGAGCCTTCAGTTTAACATGCTAATATCTTGTCTTAACTTTTAAATCTACTTTTTCTAGTCTGTTTTTATTGTTATTGAAGGTTTGGACCCATGAATCTCGAACCAAAACCGCCAAAGGCCTCAGCTACTCGAAAACGCCGAAGGTCTGTAAAGGTAGAGAAAGTGACACCCCAAGAGGTATGTGATGATTGGTCAACCAACTCATGTTAAATATTATTTGCAATTGTCTATAATCGTCTTTTTTTACAGCTTGAGGACGCTGCATCTAAAGGGAAGACAGAAACTGAGAAGACTATTGCTACAATGTTTAATATTCTTAAAGTCAACAAAAAAGTTCGTCTCGAAAACCTTGTTTTTGTGCATACTTATTGTAACTGATATTTTTGTATTCAGCACCAAGGAACGCTCCTGCTTCTAGCATGATTACGTCTAAGAAGGTGGTATACTCACACTTCATCTTTAGATTTGACTTCAACGACTGGAAGGTATATACATTACTTTTACTTAACATATCCAAGTTCTTGTATTTATAGCTATTTTGTATGTGGATCTCATTCAAATGCACTAAACATATCATTTATGTGGAAATTGCAGCTGATGTCGAATTTAGTGGCTGAAGATTCTGAGCTGATGCCTCATAGGACAAAGCTGAATCTCTGTGATGGTTCTCAGTCAGAACCAAATTCAAGTGCAAACAGTAGTCCAACTACAAGAACTAGTACAAAAACTTCACCAAAAAGGTCTAAGAAAGCCTGATATGTCGCATAAAATTGACAGTATTGATTTTAGTAAGAGTAAGTAGGAATTGTCTTGATGTAAATTGTTAAAAGATGTAATTTTTGGTGTCTTTTTGTGCAGAATATTAAAGTTTGACACGTTACATCTTTTGGGCTATGTATATTGCTCTGCTATTTTGTCACTATTTCTTGTCGCCATCTAGTTTTATGCATTTCTGATTTCATCATAGAATGCAGCTATACATGAATTGAATAATCCTCAACACCTGGTCATGTTTTGGGTCAACCATTGTTGTTCATATCGTTCTTGGTCTTAGTAGATTAAGATGTTTGAATCTATGTTACCTTTGTTTGGATTGCTCGACCCAACTGCATTGTTGTTACAGTTTGTCATAAAACAGTTAACACCATTACACTATATAATCCTAGCTGGTTAATGTTTCAGTGGAAGGGTTAAAGTTGTCAATTTATTTATTTTTTTCCATATGAAAGCATTGATATGGTATTCTGAAATTGCAGGGGTGGTTCCCTTATTTTAGGACCTTTTTGTTTTTATTCATTGTAAATCGAAGGAAAAACACTGTACTTTTATAGCACTCAACACTTATAAATTCTTTTTCCTAAATCAATAATACTGAGTGGTGAGATACTGAGGGGTTCTTCCTGAGACTCTCCTTTGAGCCAAGTGTACAATGTTAACCGATATATTGAGCATGATTGGAT
Source organism: Bidens hawaiensis (assembly GCF_021521415.1). Classification (NCBI taxonomy): domain Eukaryota; kingdom Viridiplantae; phylum Streptophyta; class Magnoliopsida; order Asterales; family Asteraceae; genus Bidens; species Bidens hawaiensis. The sequence continues at coordinate 171,710 of NW_027492312.1, read as the reverse complement.
GGACACATTTTTGACTAAGTTAGATCATCTCCAATGGTTGGTTTATGTTGGTTCAAACCAACCCAAAAATCACCTAAACCATTGGAGTGGTTGGTTCAAACTAAAAAACAAGGTTTGAGGTTTGATATTCCAAACCACCAATTGTGGGCCCCAAACATCACATCTTTCACCCCACACATATATATACTCATATTTATATTTATAATATATATTAAAATATTATACATATACATACATACATACATACATATATACATATTTTTATATATATATTTCAAAAATGATGTATTTTTTGTTTTGTGTATTTTTTACGTAATGGCTGTTTAACGGTTAAATTATTTAACGGGTAGTTTTCTAAAACTAGTTTTTTTTAACGATTTTATTATCTATTTTATAACGCTTAATTCGAATAAAAACCATGACAAGAAGTTCTAGAAAAAAAAACTCTTACAAGAAGTCCTTGACATTACAAAGAGTCCTAGAAAAAAAATGTTACAAGAAGTCTTAGCAAAAAGAATTATACTAATTAAATATTTTATAGTATGTGAAATTCTTATTTAAAATAAATGTAAAAGTAAATGATGATGTGAAAATGTAAAGATGGTTTGGGAAAGTGTATTGTTGTAGAAAAAAAATGTGGTTTTTAAGAAAGCTGATGTGACAATGATGTGACTGGTTTGAACCAAAAACTGTTGGAGATGGTCTTAGAAAAGAAGAGGTTTTTTTTTTGTCAAATGAGCTTTTGTTTATATATATTACTGCTCAGGTTTTTATCATGCCATCATGTGTGCTAGGTAGGGACTTCAATTGAGTTGGGTTCATGGGTTAGAATGATTTTGTGTAACTAGCTGAATAGGTGAACACAGAACATGTTTAAAAAGCGTGCTGTGTTTTAGATGGACCTAGTTAATGTTCATTTGCGAAAACAAGTAATGCTATATCCATCTCATATAAACCCTTTTTTTTCGAATTGGTATTTAATTGGTTATGCTTCAGTTTATATATTTTGTTAAGATTAGCGAATAAATGGAAATGATCAGAGAATGAGAAACGAACGGTGGGTGGTTGATAATAATAATAATAATAATAATAACAAAAAAAGGCTCTCTAGAATTGAAAATTTGACGAAGAGTTCAATAAGGAAAATTAATTTTTCTTGTGCGAGAAAGTTTTAAATAAATTATCAAGTTTCAAAGGTTAATATAACTCTACATTATTTTACTTGTGTGAGAAACTTAAAAATAAATTATTAAGCTTAAAATGTTAATATTTTTAAACTAGCAATTTAAAATCTAAATACGAACTTAAAAAAATGTTTTTCCTTGAACAAGCTAATGGGTTAGTCGGTCTGCTAATCTATTTGTGTTTGATTGACTTGTTCAATAAACAAGTTATATTAATAGGCCCAAAGTGTTGAGATTATGCTATACATCTATGTTCCCAGTTATAGGATCGTAGTTATTGTTATAAGTTCCAACAAAGTATTGTCTCACCAACAGGATGGGCATTCTTATTCTTTACCGAGCTTGGCCTAAAACTAAACATGTAACGGCCGGGTCCTTGGTTTCGGTGAAAACCATTTGGCAATTAAAATTTTATATAAGTGTATGTGCACACCACGTACACATGATACGTTTGAGAAAGAGAATGTGTTGGACGGTAGGAGAGCATGAGAGGAAGGGATATGTTATCAAACATCAAGTGACCTTTTATTTTATAAAGAAGAGGGATGTGACTAGTAAGTACATAATACAAAATTCATATTATAATAAAATGATTCATAATATACTTGTAAGTTGTATTGTAGGGTAAGTTGTAACTTTGTAAGCTATAGTAGGCCTAATGGACCAAACATATTATGGATTAGACCTAGTGGACCAGACATATCCAATTTTATAAGCCTAGTGGTGTAGTGGTTAAGTTCAGTCCGGGAAATGTTTCATCCATAATGTATAGTAATTAGTAAATATAAAATGAAATGAAAAGATGAACGAATAAAGTTTTTTTTTTTATTATTATTAAACGTATCCGGATAAGAGTAAATCAAAAGATTTGATATTTTCTTTTTAAAGAGCCCGAGGAACCAAGGATTGATATTTAGTAAAACAGGCTTTGCGATTCAAAAGGGGATAGTGGCACAGCTTGTTGCTCGCTTACCCATTTTTCAGATGTAGCTCGGTTTGTGTTTATATGTCAATGTTTATATGTCAAAGTTATAATTCTTCGAGAGTAAAAAAAAGAAACATTTTAATGATCGAACACAAACTTCCGAACACGTATAAAGTTAATAACAATATAAACTGTCACTGTTACTTTTAAGGTTTAATTTCATGATAAATAAAAAATCCGAGCATATTATCGTTTTTTTAGTCGTGGTACAAATTACTAATGTAAAATACCAGACATATTTAGGTTTAGGCCTAGTCACGATACAAGTCATTTATAACTTATTATAGCATATGTTAAACTAAATGTTGAATAAAAGATGGGAGGAAAATCTTCAAGGTAGTAAGTTGACTAAATTTGTTTACAATATCGAAGGTTGACAGCTAAGCTCGTTTGACAGAGAATATATCGTTCTAGCAAATATTGAATAACACAAAATGTAAGGTGGCATCAACCATCATCTTACATGTGGCATTATCGGCTACATGAGAACTAGATTACCAACATTTCGGCTACACAAGGTTCTGCCCGCCATGTCTTGGAAAAACCAAATTACCAATTTTTCGGTTACACAAGCCTCAACTTCTCTGTTGTCAGATTACAACTTTTCGGCTACACACACAAGAGCCCCACCTCCTTTGTAGTCAACTAGAGTTGTTTGTCGGCTCTCGTGTAGCTGAGCTAGTGTTTCTTTTTCTTGTGTCACACATGACAGATAAATGATTCTTTCTGCCGAACGAGCTGAGGGGTCAACTTCTAATCGGATCGTTTTGAATTTGATTATTTTGAAAAATACAAAGTTCATGACTATATTGTAACTCGACTATTTTGGAGACTTTCCATAAAAGATTTGTAAAGATGTCTAAGAAATAAAAAGTAAGTTTCAAAAGATTGAATGTTTTTATTGTTTTAAAATCAAATTCTTGATAAGTTTCTTGTATAAAATGGTAAATCCAACAAAATTTTGGATATTTATGTAAGTTATCAATCATACGATTTATGATTCTTGAAATATCTTGTCACCGGTGTGAAGACTAATTGCATCACATGCAGGGCCGGATTTGGCCCATATATATTGATACAAATAGAAAAAAAGGTTGTAGCAAGGTTGCAGCCTGCAGGAACGTTCAGTGAGTGAGGGTTACCAACTTACCATAGCCAACAACTTAAAAAGCAACAGACAACGATCACGAGTTCACGACGGTGACTGGACGAAGTCCAATCATCCATAACAGTGATTCCGGCTAGTACGATGGCGGACGACAGTCGACAGGTGGTTACGGAATACGATTTCGCGATTTCAGAACAATGAACTCGATTCCGACAACTAGTAAACCATTAACATGTTTGAATTGTTTGATTATTTGAAAAACATTTAATTTAGACTTCGAACTATGCTTTGATTATGATATTTTTAAATTAAAGAGGTATATATATTCGAAATTGAAACCATGTCTTTTTTTCTTCTTATTTGAGTTCTTACAAGTTGAAACTGAAGCAACTTTGATTTCGTTGAAGGCGATTACTAGGTGTTGTTCACATGTTCTTCAATTATACATTGAAAAATTATTTGATAAGTTTATCCGTTTACAAAATGCACTTGAACAATATTATGCTTGATTATTTGTAATTGCTTCACAATTTTGTATGTTTTTTTTATCGTATATATATGTTAAAATTTTGGGGGCCCAATTTTATAATTCGTGCAAGGCCCACGAAATCTATCGAGTTCTTGGGGACGGCCCTAATCACATGTCGCCTTTAAGGTTTAGGTTCATTGTAAATAAGTTGATATTTATTAAACGTTAAAAATCTATCAACACACAACTAACAACGTTATTGACTTCATATGTGTTTAGCTTAACCAACATTGAAGTTCTAATGTTTTATATAAACGAAATTTATATAGGGTTTATATGCCATAACAATATCATCGATACGTAACCACATTCTTGGAACAAATATATTTAGATAACCTTTATGCTAGTTTTTAAGGTGTAAAAGTGAGAAAAACTTTCATATGAAATAAGTAACATGATTTCTAGAAAGACAAGCCTATATATGTTGAAAGTATGACTTGATAGCTTTATCCGGATCTTAAGCTCAATTCAAGTAGCAAAAAGTAATACAAATACCTTAATAATTAGAGACCACTAGTTAAAGCATCACGTTAACGTCAAGTAGGCAGGATCCATTTACTAACTAATCCTTACATAATGCTTTGTGGAGTAACTAAAAATTAAATAATAGAAAAAAGAAAACAAAAAAAGTTTGATTAGTGCATTAAGAATGAAAACCACTTGATTTAGTCATCTTGTGCGCCAACACACTAACAAAGAAAAAGAATACTCCTTTATGACGCCCCCTTTGTTTGAAGCGGCGTGATTTTCAGGCGTTAAACTGTCCATGTGACATCCGATTGACGCCCCTAGTTAATCCATAACGGTTATGAAAATATTTATTGCGGAATAAACCAATCTAATACATCACGCCCATGGTTAGTAATAATACCACGACCGTCCATACTAAGTATTAATCTGGCTTAACGTCAGTGGATGACGTGTGAGGACAAAACTACCAGCCTACACGTGTGTAGTGTATCCTTACAATTACATGCTATGCTGCAGTTACAGTCCCACTCTCCATAAACCCTCCTCAACTTTTTCAAAGTTTATAAATATGTCCTTATTGAATCACATATGTTACAGTTGAGTAACATGTCTTTCACTAAATAATATTCCACGAACTATGTGTTCACATTTATATAGTTATCAAGGTTTTATAGCTTTAAAGGTCTTCTCTTAGTTTAATTATAGGTCAGTAACTCTCACTAGGTTTCGATTATAAAATTAAATTATCGTAAAACTTCTTACCATAACGGTTTATTATTTTTCCTTTGTAGAAATTTCTTAAGTAAAAGAATTTATTGAATCGGAAAGTTCAAAGTTTTTTATTTGGTGGTATTTAAAAGTATGAATAATCTTGTCTTAGGTAGTCTAGCGTTTTATCTCCATCGCATGTGTAAGGGTCAGGGAGGTGGCTTGCAGATTGTTCGTTTGTATGATCTGAAATAATTTTTTTCGAAAGGCTGCTCAAATTTCCTATGTTATCTAAATGAATTAAGAGATTCAAATCGCTAATAAATAAAAAAAACTCCTAATGGGAAACATCATTGAATCCATCCACAACTCAAATGGAAAGACTGTCTTTGACGGTGTTAAAGACTCGAATATGTGGATTAATATTGGTCACGTGAAGATTGTACTTACGGTGAAGAAAACAATTAAGTTAGGTGAACATGCTACTTTTTGTTTATAGTAATAATAAAGAAACAATCCTTTCACTTCAAATATCCGAGACTTTATGCTTTAGAACAGCAAAGTTAATAAAAAAAACACTATTAAAACTCATGTTCAAAACAAATAAGAATATATAAAGGTTGAATTTGATACTTTTTAAAAGCACTGATCTACTGCTGACCATTGTTCTTTTACAAAGACTATTTAGTCCAGACATTAAAACCTCAAGGAGTCAAGGGCACATTAAGAAAAACCATTCTTTATATAAACCAGCTCTACCATTTTGTAAACGGAAACGAAGAAGCCCTTCGTGTCACACAGCTGAGACACCAAGTGCTTCTACCAAGTGAGGCTCTGTATTCAGATCGATTCAGGTGATTTATATCTATATCTATATCTATCTTTATTGATTAACACATATTTGCATGCAAGAAATTCATCAATTAGTTATATATCCAGTTCTAATTTTGATTTTTGATTTTTGATTTTTTTAGCTGCATTATTAATTGATCTACAGATCAGTCTGATTACAGTTCTATGCGATTTCGATTCGATTCATTTCACTCAGTTTGCTATAAATTTGTGCGTTTGTTGCATGTGATTTTGATCCATGTCACTCACTTCACTAGCACTCTTAATTTGTAAAACATTAGTGTTTTTTTTTTTGCCTAATTATTTTCTTCATTTTAACAAAATCACCTAAGAGATTTTTTTATAGATATTTTTATTTAGCTGAGTCATAAAAAAATGTTTATATCTTTGACAGGTGTCGATCGGTTAATTTTATTTTGAGTACTAATGTGACTAATGTCATAGATGTCAGCATTTGTATTGGAATGATGCATTTTTCAGTAATTATTTGCGTGTAAAGCTAAAAAACACGCTGATTTTTGTGATTCTTATGTATACGTGTTAATTGACAACTAGATCTATGACATCTGGTTACTGTGTAAACGAGCCAAACCGCTCATGAGCTATATAAGATCGGCTCACAAAAATTTTGAATTGAAAAAGTTTGAATCGAGCCGAGCTTAAACGAGCTTAAACCTAAAAATAAGTTTGTTTAATAAAAGGGTCCATAAGTGGCCGAGCCTATTATTTATACAAATTTTATTATTAAAAAATATATATTATGTTAAAAAAAGTATAATTGTATTTAAAATATATAAATTTACTAAATAATATATATTATGTTACCTATAAAATTTTCATTAAATATAATTATATTTAAAATATATAAATTTTCTAACAAATATTAATGAGCCGACTTCGAGCTTGAATAACTACTCACAATTCAAGCTCGAGCTCTAGGAAGCTCTAGAAATAGAGCTCGAGCTCTTTGACGACAAGATCTATGGCTTTCTTGATATTTTTGAGACAAGCCACTCGCAAACTAATTGAGATCAACTTGTAAAAAGATCGAATGGATCCAAGCTTACACGAGCTCGAGTTTAAAATAAGTGTTTAATAAAATAGCCCAAGCTCACGCTTCAGTCATTAAGCTTGAGCCGGCTCATGAGGTTATTATTAATATAAATTTAATATAAATTTTATTCAGTACAAACTTATGTAATCATTATTATTATTATTTATGTAATTATTATTATTATTATTAATTGTTATGATAAAAAAAACTAAATAATATATATTTTTATATATAAATTTAAAATTAAACATTTTATATAAAATTAAATATAAATATATATAAATTAATTAATAAATAATAAACGAGCCAAGCTCGAAACGAGCCGAGCTCGGGCTGGGCTCCATACTCTTTGTTCTAGACTTCCAATCATGGTTAACATATTGCATGTACAGGTTGAAGACTCCGGTCAAACGGTCAACAACAAGATGGGAGCAGGAGAACGCATGGCTGCAACCGATGACAACCACCCACTGGACCGAGTCCCTCATTCCAAACCACCATTCACCATCAGTGACCTCAAGAAAGCCATCCCACCACACTGCTTCCACCGCTCCCTAACCCGCTCTTTCTCCTACGTCCTATCCGACCTCACCATAACCGCGGTCCTCTACCACCTTGCCACCACATACTTCCACCACCTCCCTGTCCCATTTTCCACCATAGCCTGGCTCTCTTACTGGATAGCCCAAGGCTGTGTCCTAACCGGTGTCTGGGTCATAGCCCACGAATGCGGTCACCACGCGTTTAGTGATTATCAATGGGCTGATGACACCGTGGGCTTCGTACTCCACTCGGCCTTACTCGTCCCGTACTTCTCATGGAAGTATAGTCACAACCGTCACCACTCCAACACTGGCTCACTCGAACGGGACGAAGTTTTCGTCCCTAAATATCGTTCCAAAGTCCCGTGGTACTCAAAATACTTTGACAACACACCGGGCCGGATCCTCGGGCTATTCGTAACCCTCACTCTAGGCTGGCCCTTATACTTAGCCTTTAATGTGTCGGGCCGGCCCTATGACCGTTTCGCCTGCCATTATGACCCGAGCAGCCCAATTTACAACGAGCGTAAACGTTACCAAATATTCCTTTCTGACGTCGGCATTGTCATCACATCGCTCGTCTTGTTACGTGTGGCTCTAGCGAAAGGAGTGGTTTGGGTGATTTGTGTCTATGGGGTTCCGTTGATGATCGTGAACGCGTTTTTGGTGTTGATAACTTATCTTCAACATACTCATTCGTGCTTGCCTCATTATGATAGCTCGGAATGGGAGTGGTTAAAGGGGGCGTTGGCTACGGTGGACCGTGACTATGGTGTATTGAACAAGGTGTTTCATCATATTACTGATACACATGTGGTGCACCACTTGTTTTCAACAATGCCGCATTATAACGCGATGGAAGCGAAGAACGCAGTGGCACCGTTGCTTGGGGATTATTATCGGTTCGATGAGACTCCGTTTTATGTTGCTGTTTGGAGAGAGATGAAGGAGTGTATATTTGTGGAGGCAGATGCGGAGGGAAAGAAAGGTGTGTTTTGGTACAAGAATAAATAGTGTGTTTTGCTTAGGATGCTATGGCAATGGGTAGTGTTTTGTGTTTGTGTGTTTATGTTGTTGTCGTTCATGTGTATGTCAGATGGATGTAATGCAGCAGGCATTGGCTGTGGGGGTATGTTTCAGTATTGTCTTAATGGGCTGTGTGGTATGTTTTAGTATTGTCTATGAATATAATTGTTGTTTAAAGTAAGATTCTGTTTGTTGTTTCTGTCACTTGCTATACTAAATAAATGTTATGGTTTAACTAAAAAGTGTATAACATCCCGTCAGCTGTGCGCTTTTACTAGCTCACCGTTTGACAAGTGAGATATTGTTTAATTTTAATTAAATATATAAACAGGAGGAATATGTGTATTTGATAATTAAAAAGTGTATTACCGTCCTATCGTAGACGGTGCGCTTTTACTAGCTCACCGTTTCACAGGTGCGATATTGTTTAGTTAAAATATAAATAAAAGAAAAAATAAACAGTGAGAGTATGTGTGTATGTGATTGTTGGAGGACCGAAGGGTAGTGGATCCCACCTCTTTTGGTGTTAAATGGCGCTAACGGAGTAACAATAACGCCTATGGGGTGCCACCCCACAATAGAGTCTTAGCATAACCGGTGAAAAAAATTAGAAAACTTCATATTTGACTTGAAAACATAAGCAAAATTTTATTAGCAAACAATATATAGACGACTGAAAATAACACTACATTGGAGATCTACAACCAAAATCACACAGAAATGGTAATTGTACAATACAAACAAGACCAAACCAATCGAAAGGATAGATCGGTCGTAGTCTATTAACAAATATACAAATCAAAATTCAAAATCTCCATGCACAATCAACACTATTCACAAGTACAGATTGTCATAACCAACCATATAACATTGAAACTACCTAGGCAAGGGTCACAGGCAACTAGCAAGATATGTCTTTTTTTGTGGGTCAAATGAAGTGAAACCATGCTAGTTTTGAGAAGATAAGACAGATCACGGATGTATGATCATAATCAGAAAACTAGAAAGATTGTTAATCTTTCTGAGATATTAAGGCATACAGTTCTTTTGCGGTCCAGCTTTCTTCTATAAGCTCGCTTAGAGGAGCTGCAATCTCATTGGCCATTGTCAACAAGATGTTCATGCAATCTGTAGCCATTTACAGTTCATCTTAATATCTTATAAGCTACCATATGGTAAAGTTTAAATTTTGAGCATATTTATGTATTATAAAAGAAAATGCTAACCTGCGATTTTGCTAAAATTAAGGAGAGACGTGGCAGCAAGAATCTTGTGCTCTACCCATTCACTATTTTCAAGATTTTCTTTCAGTTTAGAGATTAGAACCGAGAAAGCTGAAAGTTCGAATTCATAATCAGGTAATGCAGCAAGTGAAGAACTGAACCACACCATCGTCATCAAGCCTACTTTCGTCATTTCACGGTGTCCGCAACTCAACCACTGGGAAACTGAATCCAGAAACGACTTTTTCCCGTCACTAACAAGAGATGTTGACAATCTGCTCAACCAATCTTCAACGGCCTCTTCTTCCTCATTATCCTATAAACCATAGCGTTTTTTAAATATTAAAGTACCCAATCATGTAATCAAACAATGAAAAAAATCATCAAAACTTTAAGAAGAGAGAAAACTACCTCCAAAATGTTATCTTTCGTTGTGACTTTGTCTTCTAGAACATCTGATTCCTGTCTATTAAACAAACCGGCTTTCTCTAGGATATAATCCTGTGTGATTACCTTCCCTGAGAAAGATATACGCCCGCCCATTATAATAAGTGCTCTACAACATGTTTCTCGCACCTTTTCATCGTAAAGACTGGTATCAAGTGCAGATGTGATTGCATCAACAGCTTCCTCTCTATATATACTGTACTTTTGTTGATCCACCTGTCATTTGGAATATAAACACCTTAACAATCAAATGTGTGCACATATGTCACACTAACTTTAGTATTTAACTAAATAATTTTCTTTTATGAACATACCAGAATATCCATGTGTAACAGGAGCACAGCAACCAAGGGCTTTTGCTCAGGTGAACAACTCTGAAGAAAAAGTAGCAAAATATGCATCGAACTCATTATACCCTCCTTCTGCAAGCCACTTAAGAAAAAATGTACATCTTTTCTCCTAAAGTGACAAACCATTGACAAAAGTTATCGATTTTAACCAACAGAAAGTTATACAGTTATTGTATTATAACTGAAATACCTGTTCAAACAAATTAGATCAAAAAGAAGAAACGCTGCATTTGATCTTGATTTTACGTCTTTGCAGTGAAGCAGCTCAAGAACACCATGTTTATCAATGTGCCTAGTCACATGACTTCTGCAACTAGAGTCAGCTTCAATACAGATCAACAGCAATGCAGCCACGCGTGTTTGTTCATCCAAATTTCCATACCGAAATCTTTGGATTAAAAACTGCAAACCCCCGAGAGACACTAAATGTTTTGCATTTGCTATATTTTCCTCTCTACCAAAAACAGTAAAAAGTTGTTCTACTATGAAAACAGCTGCTTCAGCCTTATACTCATGTTCCCTAGGACTTCCCGTGGGTAGAGATGCAGAGGATAACATCTCCCGAGAATGCTTTGATTTCCAGCTGTCGATGAGTCGCTTCAATATAGAGTTGGTGAAAGGGACAGTATGGTATTCCAATGTTTTTCCAGATACAGGACATGTTTTATTGCCCTTAATAAACCATTCCATGATAGCTACTCGCTCATATGTTTGACCGGTCTCTAGAGTCACAGGATCTTCAAATATAAGTCCGGTTAAAGGGCATATATAATCCTCGGGAACATTCAAGAAAAAGCATCCTCTATCACCATTTGATTTTATTGGCTGCATCATATAAGAGAAATATAAAATTAGAAAAAAAGGAAAACAAAGGGTATTGAGCGGAATTTTAGATATAGACATATAGTTACCGACTTACCGAAGAGTCGGGATGTTTTTTATCATCTGAATCTATCAACTGACTTTCAGTTTGTTGCAGTCCAAAGAAAAACTTTGCTAGCCTCCTGAGAGTAAGTTCGTTGACTTTTGCAACTGGAAGTGACTGTAACATATCAGTGCCCTCTGATCCTTCTAAGGCTACTATTTCACCCTGCTACAATTGAGAATTTGAGCACATGTGCAGGTTACTTAACTGAATGTATGTGCAAATATAATGATAATTATATAAGGGGATATAGAGTAAGTTGTGCTGCTTTTTATACAACTTTCAGACAAGACCTATGACTAGCATTGAAGCAATTGACTTGGCCTTCCCTAAATTTTGATTGTTTGATCGTAACGTAAACAGAAAGCACTTCTGATTATAATTGTGGAAGTGTTGAATAACTAGTGTCAGCAAACCAACTGATAAATCAATATTAATATTAACATACCTGAAAAGTTTCATGGTCCTTTTTAACATCTAAATCTTTATATTCAACTTCTTCCAAAGGGTATGTAAGTGTCCTTTTATCTTCAACCACGGACTCATCAAAACTATAAGTATCATCGTCTGATCTCTGTATATACTGATAATCATCCACCTCAGCAGGTACTGATTTGTGCACCTGACCAAATACAGAATCATATAACTTCTTGCTGACCATAGGCTGAGACAAAAACGACGGGCTACCAAAATCTAAACTGCTTCCATTCCCACCCGAATGCTGGATTCTCTGAACGGAAGCCACTGGAACATGGATTGAAGGAACCGAGGGAGCTTCAACATCATCGGTGATCCAATCCTTGTAGTATAATGCAAATTGATAAGTACCCGAGTCCAAAATATCATAATAAACTTTCTTAAGTTGTTTTAGCTTCCTTGCGTTATGCGGGTCGTCTGCTAGAGATTTAACTTCTTGGTTATACCATGTTTCTAAATGCGATAAATGAGGGTGAAAAACATCTTCCCACAATTCGGAAACCAATGTGGTTCGAGATGCGAACGGAGAATCACAGAACATTTGCAAAAGGTGTTTGGCTGCGATCCGTTCTTTTTTCTGTAGTTGATATATCACACTTAAATACAAGTGACCACAAGCTGACAGAATGGAATTTGGAAAGCCGGATGTAAACCCGTCTTTTAAATCACTTGCATTTAGACCTGTGATCACACTTAACTGTAAAGAAGCTTTCTTTAACTGTTTTGCATTAGCAAGATTCTCTGCAGCCTTTTCAACGGTTTCTATAGCTTGTTCAAGGTTAGATATAACTTTGCTTTCAGCAACTATTTCTTCTTCTAACTTCGAAAAATTAAGTGCAGCGAAGCAGTTATGATACACCGATGTCCTGAAATCTTGATCCTTTAGATATCTTTTAATGTAACCACTCAAAATGGATATTATTGCTTTGATGGCCACCTCATCAAGAGCTACTTCACCAACAGATTCAGTCTCAACTGGTCTGCGGGCCCTACTCTCGCGGACACTTTCTTTGTTTTGTGTACTTTTGTTTGATCTGCTAGATGATGAACCAGGTCGGTTCCCGCCTTTTCGATAATTATGATAATCATCATGGTCATTATCACTCTTGCCAATCGGAGGACTATATACGCCGTTTAGATATATGTCTTTGTACCTTCTTCTATCCACCATTTCATCTTTGACTTCGACTATCTCATCATGAGAAAACTGTTGTGATGATTCGTTACTGTATTTGTCAAGTCTTTCCCTTTTTAGAACATCTAGTGATCTCCTAGCCTTGAGTTTCTCAGGTTTCGGTGACTCGCCACGCATATCATATCTACTGGTATCAGAATACGCCCTTTCTGTCTTCCTCAAACGACTTGGAATGCTGGATTTACGTTCATCTCGAAATGGATGAGGTGGCATTCTTGCTGTTAAGGCCCCTGATGAAGCTCGAGTCATTCTCTTCGAGCTACCAGTCTTGAAACCCTCTTCAGCAAGAAGATCTTCCAGCGACATCGCCATTTAGAAAAGTTTTTGGTATGAAATTCTGTTTAAATAAAGAACTAAGTCACCAAACTGGTTTATAATCTCAACAAGGGGACGGTTAGTCCACGCTCTGCGGCGGGGAGCACCTTTTATATAAAAACGAAAAATATATTCATAATATAACCAAAATGGTATCAAAACGTGTTTGTTTTGTTGTTTAATATCATGTAGTGTCCAAACATGCGCGCTGCGACAGTCATCAAAGGAAAGATAAACCCCCCCCCCCCCAAAAAAAAAAAATAAATAAATAATAATAATAAAATAAAAGGTTTACGTGTTCGATAAACTCTTCAACTTAATGACTGTAATTCATATTCATTCAATATGAAAACACACAAAAAGTATGGCCAAGTAAGATGAAAATACTGTTACTTGAGGTTGTGAATAAAGGAGATATATAATTCATATATGCATGATAGACATAGATATAGTGACACAAAATCTGGGAGAACTACATAATACTCCTAACTCCTAAGGAACCCTGGTTAGTTATATATCCACTTGCCTTCATGATCATGTAATCACATAAAACCCAATAAGTGTATGTATGAAATTACTATGCAAAAGTAACAGAAACAAATAAAACAAACTTATTTCTATGAAATCCCTTAAAATTCCTCAAAAGTTGGTTGCAAGTTAGCATAAACAATACAAAATCTTAACATAAGATCAACTTTTACAACTGCTAAGACACTACCATCTTCTTTAATCTCGCATGATCAATTCATTTTAGTCATTCAGACATTAATTCAAACACATGCTGAGCACGTTACAACTCACGCACACACACACACACACACACAAAAAGGATATAAATACGTACCCTTAACCTTAATAATCTTGTGGATATAAACTTGATCCGAACATACCACAGAATCATAAAATTGTATGATGATGATGATGAGAGAAGAAAGTGCAAAAGTGAAAGATTGTAACAACAACTGAACTGAGTGAAGGCCATTGGTTGGTTACTTGATGTAACAAATAATAATAATAATAATAATAATAATAATAATAATAATAATAATAATGTGGTCAACGACAAATGGAGATGGGGAGGCTACAGAGGATGGGACAAATGGAAGAGGACAATGGGAGTTAGTTTATTAAGGTTGTGCCGGCCGAATCAGTGACACGTATGGAATCTGTTCGAAGTTTACTAGGCCGTCATCCATCGTCTCTGTCGATGTGGAATTGTTCTTCGAATGTCCTCAGTTCGGCATTGAATGGATCAAACCTCAACATAACATATGATGTGACAGAAAAAGAAACATAATATTGTTTTTTTTTTTCCGAAAACATGTCACATTTTTTACTCCTATTTTTTCACAACTCAATTTATAATTTTACTCCTATTTTTTAACAACTCAATTTACCCCAACTCTATTCCCATAAACACCCCAATATGATATCCACATATAAAAAGTTTTTTTTATTAGATGGGCCCACATACCCATATGTCAGGGCTTTAGACGTCCTTAAACTATCTTTAATCAGTCTTTTGAAACAGACGTTCTTAAATTATCTTTAATTAGCCCTTTAAAGATCAATGCCCTTGAATACCCTTACCATTGGAGAGTATTGATCCACAGAAACCTTTAGGTGAGATCAGGGGCGAATCTTCATTGGGGGCAGGGGTGGCCCCGGCCCCCCTGTTTTGTGAAATTTACCTGTTTTCGGCTGAAAAATTTTATACATAGTGTAAGTTTAGCCTTTTTTGGCCGAAAATTTGAGTCCGCCCCCCTCCCCCCTCTCGTTTGTGAAATTTTATATACATTTTGAGCTCGGCCTCCCCGGTGCGTTAGTCCAAGCTGCGCCACTGGGTGAGATGTCTTTGTAAATGGGGAGGGGGGTTGTCATGAACCATGTGAAAAGGTGGATCCAAAGTAAAACAAAAATTATATAAATATTGTGTGTAATGGGTAGGTCATGAAGTGGAAATTATAAAATGTACATATATCTATAGAGTTGGAGGTAGAATTGAGGTATTTAAGGATCCCTAAGAACATTATGCGACAGATGATATGGCAGTTATAGACGCTTAAAGACATACTTAACATTGACATTGAAAATAGTCTTAGAGAGGTACGTGTCCAACATGCAAAATTATTTTTTTGCATATGCCACCCAAACGATTGCCACAATGGACATTCTGAAAAACAAAAAACACCATCCCGTGTGTTGTGTGTGGAATTCGCAATTTTTTTATCTTATTTTGTAACTTTAAATATAATAACGGCTTAAAGATTTATCGGTTCGCATATATTCAGACTAAGTGTTAAAACTGGCCATGGATGGCAGGCGCCACCGATGACCATGTGACATGTGTTTAGAGCCCTTTGACACAAAAAAACATCCGCCAACTTGCTAGTGTGTCCCTCATTGGCACCCTTGAAGTCACTGTGTAACGTTGCTTAGCGTATTTTGGCGTACCAGAAGGGGCTGCGTAATGGTACTTAGCGTATTTTGGCGCACCAGAAGGTGCTGATATGGCCACAGGTGAAGCCGTATGGCCTTTCACAACACATGGTATATTGTGTGCTTGTTTTGGGGTACATTTAAAATTAGAAAGTAACTAGTTGGTTCACCCGCCGCATTGCGGCAGAACACGGCTGGACAATGTAAGTTATTTGTTTTCCTTTGTTACGAAGGTTAGCAACAGATTCTTTTTCTTTGTTGGTTGCATATGAAGTCGGTTGCTTATGAAGCAATTAGCGTCTACACATCTTACATAATAGCCACGGCCCGTGTGTGTGGAACATTTATCTATTGTTACATAGATATGCTTAACTAAAATTAAATTTCACACGGTGCCAGTTAAATTACAATACAAAAATATATGCAGGTTTGGCAAGGACCCAAATTACCCTTTTTCTTTTGGGGTTTACAAAGTATATTCAAGGACTTTTTGTTTGTCTTCCACACGTGAAGTCTTACCAAAACTATAGCCGTTATCCTTCCAAAATTATAGGGTTTTTTGTTTGATGCCTTGGGTTGTGTTGTTCCCAAAAAGGTTGTTTAGCCATGTTTTTCGTTTCATTTTTTTTCTCTCTTTGATCACGGATCTGCCATTTAATGTGTGTGTCATAAGCTGCTTATGGTTAAAGTGTCAAATTGGAGAACAAAAATTACCAATTAGGTGTAGACCTATGAAAACACATCTTCAAGCATACATATTTACACCATAGTTTTAATGAGCCTATGGTAGACAGCCGATTTCGTTAGTAGGCGATATGAACTATTTTTGAAATGATTTTTGTAATGTTGATGGTTACCTGTGAGTGAGTATTTCCCATAGTAGCTCATGAGTGGCAAAATCATAATAGCATTTTGTAATTGTATCATCATACAGGGGTTTGAATATGGCCTTCAACCCGATTAGTGTTGAAGCTTCATAAGACCGAGATTGATCTTCTTGATTGAATTGTCAAGTTGTAGCATGGTCGAACTGTGATCATTGACTCAAAAGTGTGATCACCCTGTAGACCATATATAAAAGTATGTAGGTCAAACTGTACAGTGACAAACTTACTTGAAGAAAGTGCTCGTAAGCAACAAATCAAAACTTGTGCTGAGGAAATACATACATACAGTTGACTATTTAGAGGCTACATCCTAAAGCCAATTGACATGTTTCATTAAAAATAGATGCAGTTGACTTTTTAAAATCTAATTCAGAAAATAAATTAATCCAATCGGCCATTCGATTTCATCATATTGACTGAAACACTTTCTAAAAGTTCTTTTTTTACATGTGTAATTTTCTATAATGTTCTTTGTACTTGTAAATTTTAGAAAATGGATTAGAGAAAATTATGAGGCCCACCTTTTCGGCCACCATGCATATTACGTAACAGTCTCCCAAACTCGTCACACATGCGTTTAAGCTGCCCGTGATAATTGGTTCAGAACGCTTCCACGGTTTTGGTTTTATTATTATTCTTTTCTTTTATAGGTTCTGCATTAAAAAAGAAACCAAAGTACCACATAATTAAACAAAATCCAACATTATGTATCTACAAACATAAAATAACCACAACGAAATCAAAATAAACCCAACCCAGTCATAAAACCCCCCACAATCTATTTCAAAATTAACAAAGTCCTAAACATAAATCAACCAAAAATCGGAATCGTATCAACTTAAGAAAAAAAACCGATTCCATACCTGCTACGATGAAGATTCAACAGACACTTCCGAGCGCAATTTGCAGCACCTAACAAAACATACGCGGATAAAAAATAATTAAGTAGGAAGAATCGAATACACGGAAAAACCCTAAACTGAAAGGATTCGAAATAATTACCGATAGAGAAGCACCGTTAACAATTGATAAATCCATAGGGATGCAAACCAAGTAAGACACGGCCATAGCACAAAATATGCATTTGCAGAAAACTGTTGAAACAACGATTAAGAAAAGAAATAGAAAGATGGTGTTGTATACATATTCTATGAGTCTCGATCGCAACAGGAAGCCAACAAAAGTGCATATTTGAAACCAAGAGAACTATCTTCGTTGATGTCGGTCCCCCCCCCCCCCCCCAAAAAAAAAAGAAAAAAATGAGATGAGGAAGAGTGACAAACTGACAATCAAAGAGTGTGTTGAAATATGGTCATATATGTATATTGTCGAAATTAGTATGTCTCATTGACATATGTTTTTGGTGAATGTGGAGGCTTTGAATGCATCTACGATCTAACTTTGAAATAAAAAGGAAAAATGAGTATATGTCAGTATGTCACGTTAAAACAATATATAAAAGACGGACAAATAAGAAATTATGTATGAATACGTTTAGGACTCATGTTAACTGTTAAAGTTGAACCAAATTGGAAAACATCACATGACACGTAATAAAAATTAAAAAAGTGAATTATATGACACAAAATAAACGTTTAGTACTCACGTTTAACACTTTAATGGTAACATCAAAATAAAAATTAAAAAAACGAACATATTCCCTTAATGGGTGCCACATGACACATTACATTTCATGAAAACATCGATACTTATTCCCATGCATCTTTGCAAGCCTTCATTTGTTTTTAGGAAAAAAAAATCATGAGTCAAGTCGAAAACAATAAAGAAATATGTTGTAAAATGACTAAATTCATGGTACATGAAGTATCGTGACCGGTCATGACTATCAATTTGCTTTCATAGTTTCACAATCACCTACATGTTATTTAAACACGCATAGCCATAATCAAACCATGAAACCGAGTTATAGAATGGAATTATTAATTTATCAGCTGATTCGATTATTTCGATTTTAACTTTTTAATTATTTTATTTGTTTTCTTCACGAATCTTGTTTTCATTTTTTCACAATATATACTAGTTACAAATGAGAATCATAATCACTAAAAAATCCTGCATGCATATGGCAATACGCTACAAAGCAATAATACTATAATAGACCGCATGATTCGATACCTTTATAGGTTTTATTATGGTAATAACTAACATGAAATATTTGACACAAATAATAACTAAATCTGATACGAATAAATAAACAATAATGAAAAAACAAACGAAATAAGGACGGACCATGAATGGCACGTTCAAAAATTAAATTTATAATCTTTTTTTAATCTCTCTCACATGCACGTAATAGCTTTAAAATTGCATATAACACATGCACTGCAATTTCACCACCTACACGCCGCCTCTTGAACGTTGAAGATGACATCAAAGCCGATATTTGATAATGTGCCGCAGTCGTTGGTGGAGATCGCTCCGATTTTTCGTGTGGCTAATGAAGTTGAGCCTAGCCACCCCAGGGCTGCTTATCTTTGTAAGTTTTGCGTTCATGCTTCTGCCCTGCTTGTAGGGTTGTGAAAGGCGAACCGTTTGGCAGAAAGTTTGTTTATGTTCATCTGTCTAATAAGCGAACCAGACATGAACAAAGACCGCGCTTGTTCAATAGTGTTCATGAGCGTTCGGTAATGTGTTCCTTTATGTTCGTCCGCTTACGTTCATCCTGTTACGTCCGTTTAAGTGTTAAGTTTTTTTGTTTTTTTTTGGATATCATGTGGTGTAATTCCAGATTTGTGGGTGGATTTGTGTGGATTTATGATTATTATTCATGAATTAATATGTAATCGTGTATGTTCGTTTGTCCGTCAGAGTCATTTCTGTTTGTTTGCCTATTAGAGTCCTTTTTGCTAGTTTGTCCATTAATGTCCATTAGCGTCCGTTGGTGTTCGTTTGTCCATAATCAGTGTCTAGGTGTTCGTTTGTCCATAGTTTCCAATAGCATTCGTTTTACAATATTAACGAACGCACACAAACTGACATGAACAAACTCAATTCCTTAATGAACGAACACGAACACGAACGCGAACTTTCATTTGTTAGACCGACAAAACTTAACAGGCAAGCACGAACAAGGTCTCATCCGGTTCGGTTGTGTCATGTGTGTGAAGCGACAAAGTTATATATATATATATATATATATATATATATATATATATATATATATATATTGTTTTCTTGTGCACTTAAAATGTTTTTATTATTTTTATTTTATATTTTTGCCATTTTTTATATAATGATTGCAGGTCGGTTTTGTGCATTTGAGAAAGCCTATAATCTGGACCGCGCTTGTAAAGGAACTGGTGTCCTTCAGTTCCGAACTGCCCTTTTAGAGTGGCTCGAACGCGTAAGTATTCTCTTATGAGTTGTTAGGAATTAACTTTACTCTTTCTATCAATGTTTCGTCTGAAACAGAACAACGATTCAACCTTAACTGGGCGAAAGGAAGACACCGATGTCCTTGAAATGCAGAGTTGTTATGGACATTACTACTCAAAGTACACCCGAGCTTTGCAAAACAAGACACATGACCAGTGAGTGTCTTAAGATGCAACATGGTCCTTTTTCTTCTCTTTTTCGATACTTGACTTTTAAATATGTGCAGTACACATCTTACAGAAGCATACCAAATTACTGCTAGTGTTCTCTATGAGGTTTTAAAGTCTATTGATCAAGAAGTGGAAGTTAATGGTGAGGTGGGTACATGATTAATCTTGTTATATAATTGTTTTGGTTCTATTGTTATATTCTTGTATGAACTCTAAAATAATTGTCACACAGAAGACAGACATCTACAAAAATACACCACCCAATTGCGAGTAGATGATGGTTCTCATATTCCCCTATGCTTGAAGGACAAATTGTATGAGGTTCGCAAGCTTGAAATAAATATTTATAATGATAGTAGTGGTAGTAGTAGTAATAGTAATAGTTATAATAATATTAATTATAATAATAGAATAAAGCCATTGTACTCGTGTATTATATAGAGGATGGATTTTTCATAATAAGTAACTAGCTAGTTTGGTGATCGATTACATATATTTTTGATCATTTTAAATTATCTATGAACTTGAAACATGACCATGTTTGATTATTTACGTGATGATTTAGTTCGCCTATCAACTTCAGCGTAACTTGGCCAAATATATTTTGAGCTTTGAAGATTAATGTTTCTAATTTGTTTTATTGGTTGATAAAATACGATACTAAATAGTTAGTAATAAAGATTTATAAATTATTAAACAATATATTGAGATAAGATATCATTATAAAACAATAATGAAATTGAAAAAAGTTAATTATAATCCATAAATTTTTAAAACTTTTGTTTTGTGTAAAAACATTTAATTTTTTTCTAGTAAATTACTAAATATATAATTTTTGTCTAAAATTAATAGTTGTAGTCATTCTTTACTTTTTATACTTTTTAACTCTTATTATAGTATTAGAATAAGTTTATAACATACTTTGTCAACATATTAACTTTTTATATAACACAAACCGAGCTACATCTGGATAATGAGTAAGCGAGCAACAAGCTGTGCCGCTATCGCCCTTTTGAATCGCAAAGCCTATTCTACTAAATATAAATCCTTGGTTCCTCGGGCTCTGCGAGTCACTGTGAACCACCTTCTGCACCCGCTCCAGGAAGCGAACCGCTTCGGGAGCTAGGGATCCAAAAGTGTCGAAGGCAAATGGAATAAACACGTGCTGATTCTCCAAACACGCTGCCTCATACTTAGCAACCTTCCTAGATTCCGCTCTCAAAACCGCCTGTCCCGGTACGAAGCCACTGTCTCTCAGCCCCACCAACGGGGACACCCCAGTGAGGTCAACACACGCATGCTTACCCCCTGCCCAGCCAAACACAAGAACATCCGCAGGACGCAGGGTAAATCTTCCCTCTCGCGGATCAGTCAAAAAGTTAACAGGTGCCTCTTTCTTGGCTGAGATCCCAGCACGCCTAAGCACATCCCATAAAACATCTCTAACTCAGTCATGACGATACTTGAATCCCGACAATTCCTTACAGTGGAGGGCATACTCACCAAATCTATCCAAACAAGCTTTTTTAACTCCGGATGTTACAACATAAGCTTGATCATGTGTGAAATTTGGTTATCTAAAAAAACAAACAAGCCTTGGACAGTGAGTGTTCTTAATAACCGACGATTGTAGTCTTTAAAATTTAAAATAAATTATTTTGTCAGTGTGTTAAAACACATTCTTGGAATAAGAGTGTGCTTTCCAACATTACCTCAAGATATGAACTTCACTTCTATAACACGATTTCCCAATGATAATATTGCTTAATGGCATCACTAGAACACCGACTATTAGTACTTAGTACTTACGATTTGTAAAATATACGTCGGCATGAATTAAAAGAAACAATGTAAATTAAGTTATAATGTATTAATATTAAAGATGATCATAACTACAACTGTGAAGTCAATTACAAGAGATACTAATAGTTAACGAATGAAAAGATTTTTCTTCTATATTTCATATGGTCTCAAAACTCTGCTTTATATCTAAATTTTTTAGGAAAAAGAATATAATATTTTCATTTTATTTCTTTCCATATTTATTTTTTACTTGTTAAATGAAATTTGGAAGCACGGCTTGCTCTTTAATCTTTTATTTTCTTTCTTCCTTTTTGGCTTCAATAATGTACTTTTATTAGTTTAAATGAGAATATTGTTTTTTGAATGAATATAGTATTCCTAAAATAGTTAGGATCTTTAAATTTGGAGGAATATGTGTGCGGACATGACATGGGCAATACCATTGTGTGGCCCCACGTCACATGTTTACAAACAAACCGACAAATATTCCTTTCATAACTCTCCTTGGTGATACCGATTAATGCATCAATTAACATTTAAAATAACCTCGTCTTAACTCGGCATTTTCTGAAGCAGACGAGATAAAGTCATAAAACGTTTAAAACAATTGGTGATCACCGATTAATGCATCGATTAAAATAACCTCGTCTTAACTCAGTATTTTCTCAAAGCATATGAGATAAAGTCATTATACGTTTAAAACAAGCAAGTCGAAAGGCGTCTATCACTTACTGGTCTAGTTGTATGATCAAGTGAAAGATAAGGTGAGGTTTTAAGATATTATTATTAAATAATGAAGTTAGATATTAAATGAGTTATGAGACAGGTTTGGAGAATATAATTAAAGAAAACCATGTGAAGATGGTAATATGAGTTAAAACTTAAAGATGGAATGAAAGACTTACCTTCTTAAACAATTTACGAGCCCCTGTTAAGTCCTTTACCAAAAAATTCCAAAAGAATCTGTTTTTTTTTTCAATTGTGAGTTCTTATACATATCTGTATCATGTAAAGTTTGAATTTTCGAAAATGCTAAGGTTGAACTATTGCTCAAGATATTGAGGATGAAATCAGATAATCAATATCCGTAACCACATGGCCGGTTTTGGGCATGTGCAGGCTAGGCAGCTGCACAAAGCCCATAACCTGAAGGGGCCCAACGTATTTTAAGCTGAAACCATGTATCAGTCCATTAAGAGTTTATTGACCCAAATCTTAAGTAGTGAAATTACCCAAATAATATAAAACAAATTAAGTATAACTATTTAAAACATATAGTTTTTACTATATTTTTTTATATAAGTATGTACGTTATTTTTTTTGCGCCCATTTTTATAGCTCGTGCAAGGCCCATGAAAGCCATCGAGCTCTCGGGAACGGAGTTAAGATTCACCCAATGAGTCGCTAATAGCCCTGTTCGGTGAAAACAAAAACCCACAAGTCTCTGTTAGCCCCGGGTAGTAAAATTAAAAGTCACATTTTTTAAATAAACAAATGAATATCCAAACGAATAAAATTAGAAGTCACATTCCTTAATCATCCAAGAGTCTGCTAAACCATGAAACCAATAGAATATATAGAACCATTAATTTATCAGTAACTGATAGCCTTTTATTATTTCATTTGTTTTTATCACCAATCACTCATAATCTACGACAATACACCCCATTGAATGATGATACGGATAAATAAAATAAACAATGATGACGGATGAAAAAAGCAAATGAAACGTGTAACATGAATGGCACGTTCGTAAATAATGAGAAAACAAGGCGGTTGGGGCATGCTTATTTTATTATTAACAACAGTATAAAATCCAAAAAAATAATATTATATCTTTCTCTTATTATCCCTGCGTGTCTTCTTTCATTCAAAGTTAGCTTAAAGTTGCAGAACACTCTCCAACCCCACCACCTCCTCACGAATCTCACCTTTATTACCATTTTATCTCTCCTAGGGTTTGCTATAACCTTCTGTAATCAAATGTAGCTTAACAGCATCATCTTCCACTGCGTATATCTTCGTATTTTGCAATTATTCGGTGTAATGTATGCTTAAAGCTTCTACTATTTTCTATTTTTTTTTTTGAATTTTGAGTTGATTTTTGGTGTTTATGTTGATTATGAAGTGGATTTGAAGTTTAGCGGTGCTGACGTGGTGTATTGGAGTTGGTGATTTGAAATTGAAGTTGAAGGATGACGTCACGAGGCGGTGGTAGTGGTCCGTCGTCGTCGTCGGATCAACCGACACCGACACCGCCACCGCAGCAGCGGCGGATAATGCGGACGCAGACGGCGGGGAATCTCGGCGAGTCGATATTTGATAGTGAGGTGGTGCCGTCGTCGCTGGTGGAGATTGCACCGATTCTTCGTGTGGCGAATGAAGTTGAGCCTAGTAACCCTAGGGTTGCTTATCTCTGTAAGTTTTTCTGTTTTAGGCATATTTATGGTAACAATGCTGTAGGTTTTTGTGTTTTTTTTACATTAGCGGTATTTAAGTTCATAGGTGCTGAAATTATATTAAATATCTTAACATATTAGCCCAATGGTATCTAGTGGTGTAACAGGTGCTCTTTTCCTTAAGGTGAGGGCTCAAATCCCGCATTAGGCGGATTTATGAGTAGAATATTAGCTCTGCAAAAAAAATAAAATAAAAAATCAGTCCTATAAAACACAGTTGTTTTCTTACTCATGGTTATAGTGTTACCTGCTGTCTTTCTTGAAGATTAGCTAATAAGTATGTTGGCTAGGCTATACAACAACTAAAATTGATTTCAAGTTATCAAGGCTCAGAATACAATTATTTGTTGGAATTATAAAATGTGTGGATGAGGAATACATATAATAGTATTGTGTGAGATCACGAGCGTTGTTAAGTGATTCTTGGCTTGGGTTGTTACTCATGGACTTTGTTCGTTTTGGACACTGTTCGTTATTTTATTCTTTATGCTATACATGATTTGTTATGCTTATTATAGAGTTATTATAGCCCATAACTTCTACTCTGCCTGTAAGTGAAAGCGACAACAAGTTTTATCTTGTTTTGCTTTCAGGCTTGTCATTTCGTATGCACTATGTTGCATTTTTCATTTTTCTTGTTTTATATTTTGATGATGGTTTTGCTGTAGGTCGGTTTTATGCATTTGAGAAAGCCCATAGACTGGACCCCACTTCTAGTGGACGTGGTGTTCGTCAGTTCAAAACTGCCCTTCTTCAGCGGCTTGAAAGGGTAAGTATTCTCTGAATGGTGTTTTGGGTTGCTTAGCCTTTCAATCAATGAAGACTCATGTTTCATTTGAACCAGGAAAATGACCCAACCTTGATTGGGAGGATGAAAAAAAGTGATGCGCGTGAAATGCAGAGTTTTTATCGACATTACTACTCTAAGTACATCCAAGCTTTGCAAAGTGCTGCTGATAAGGCAGACCGGTGAGTGTCTTAATATGCAAGTGGTTCTAACTTCTAAGCAGTGTCTTTGCTGCTTTTGGCATCTTGTTTTTTTCTTCTCATTTTCGGTACTTGACTCTTATATATGTTCAGGGCACAGCTTACCAAAGCATACCAAACTGCTAATGTTCTCTTTGAGGTTTTAAAAGCTGTTAATCAAACACAAGCAGTGGAAGTTGACCAGGAGGTGGGTACAAAAGAAATGTTTCACGAAGAATCTTCTTACGCAATTGTTTAGGTTTTTATTGTAAAACTCCGTGTCTATATTCTTTTATGAATTCTACAATAACTGTCAAAACAGATTCTTGAAACACATGATAAAGTTGCACAGAAGACGGAGATCTATCTTCCATACAATATACTACCTCTTGACCCTGATAGTGCCAATCAAGCTATTATGAGATACCCAGAGGTATATTAAAAATCCCATGTACTCTTGTTAGTCTCTTCTATCATTTTAAACATATTTCTTAAAAGTTGCGGAATGAGTTTGCAGATTCAAGCTGCTGTTGTTGCTCTTCGTAACACAAGGGGTCTTCCATGGCCCAGGGAATACAAGAAGAAAAATGAAGAAGACATTCTAGATTGGCTTCAAGCTATGTTTGGGTTTCAGGTAACATATTGTTGCTATTAAAGGGTGACAACTTATTATGTTTCATGGAGCACACAAGAGGATTTGAATAATAAATCCTTTATGAACATGAATTAGAGTTATGTTTTCAGCATCATGACTGAACTTTTGTTTTCTATTTTTCAGAAAGATAACGTGGCAAATCAACGGGAGCATCTGATTTTGTTGCTTGCAAATGTTCACATTCGGCAAATTCCAAAACCTGATCCGCAGCCCAAGATCTGTCACATAAATTTACTATGCAGTAAATTCCGGCATTAGCTAATATTTCACATAGTTCTTCCTTGTTTCTCATGGTTCTTTTTTCTGTTTTTTGTTTGACTAGTTGGATGAGCGTGCATTAAATGAAGTGATGAAGAAGCTTTTCAAGAATTACAAGAAATGGTGCAAGTACTTGGACAGAAAAAGTAGTCTTTGGTGAGGGCTTAACTTGAATCTTTTTTTCACCCTTAATAATCTGGATATTAGGAAACTAAGCATGGATTTTAATAGTTTCTAATTGCATAAACTACTAAAGTTAAGTCTGTTCTTTTATGTGAAAAGATGCAGACTTAATTTTATAGTAGGCATTATATTGTACTGATATAGTTTTCTTCTGTGCTAAAATAGGTTGCCAACCATACAGCAAGAAGTTCAACAACGTAAATTATTATATATGGGCCTATATCTTCTCATTTGGGGGGAGGCTGCAAATTTGAGATTTATGCCTGAGTGCCTCTGCTACATCTATCATCATGTACGCATATATCAACTCTATATAGTTAGACAGTTGTATTTGTTTTTTCTGACTTTTTATGACTGTATTACTTATTTCACATTGATACATAAATACCACCTATTGATGACATTAATGGCTGTTATTTGCTTTAGATGGCTTTTGAATTGTATGGCATGCTAGCTGGCAATGTCAGTCCAATGACGGGTGAGAATGTAAAACCAGCTTATGGTGGAGACGAGGAAGCGTTTTTGACAAAAGTGGTTACTCCTATTTATGATGTGATAGCAAAGGTATCCAAGCACTCTATATGCCTCACCTTGATTTGGAAGTTATAATTGCTTGCAATGTAAATAATTCATATGCTGCCACTGTTCCACAGGAAGCTGCCTGGAGCAAAGTAGGGAAATCAAAACATTCACAGTGGAGAAATTATGATGATCTAAATGAATATTTCTGGTATAACTTTGTTATGTGTTAGAATATTAAGATATTTGTTTAGGTAATATTATTACTTTATTACTAAGAATGCTTGAATATTTTAAGTCTGTAGATTGTTTCCGGTTAGGTTGGCCAATGCGTGCTGATGCTGATTTCTTCTGCGAGCCTGACAAATCACGTGAGTTTGTAAAAAATGGGGTAAGTTGCAATTGATGCTTGGTCTACTTCATATTTATATTCACATAGTGTTGAACTGAGTGGTAAATTTTTTTACATTAATCAGGATAGCAAACCAATTACTAAACATCGACGGGCGGCTAAAGTTAATTTTGTGGAGATTCGATCATATTGGCATGTATTTAGAAGCTTTGACAGAATGTGGAGTTTATTTTGTGCTTACAGGTAACATATGTTATATTTGATAGTTGATGCGTACAAATTATCATAGTTATCATCTGAGCTCTCAATGCCCTGTGAGACATAATTGGTCATTGTTTTTTCCTATTTTAGGCTATGATTATTGTTGCTTGGAATGGTGATGGCAACCCTACCTCAATCTTTTATTCTGATGTTTTTAAGAAAGTACTGAGTGTCTTTATAACTGCTTCAATATTGAAGCTTGGTCAAGGTATGTCGACCACTAATAGTGTAATTATCTACAATTATTGTCAATTATTTAAAAAAGAAAACTAAACGATTTGTTTTGTAGCTGTTTTGGATGTGGTACTAAATTGGAAAGCAAGACATTGCATGCCATTTTATGTGAAACTAAGATACCTTTTGAAGGTTGTATCAGCTGCAGCTTGGGTTGTAATCTTACCCGTTACTTATGCTTATACATCAGAAGATCATGGATTTGCTCAAACCCTTAAAGGTTGGTTTGGAAACATCCATGGTCCTCAATCGTTGTTCATTTTGGCGGTTGTTGTCTATTTGTCACCAAACATGTTGGCTGCTGTGTTGTTTTTGTTCCCCTTCATACGGCGTTACCTTGAGAGTTCAGATTACAGGATTGTGATGCTCATGATGTGGTTGTCTCAGGTATGTTTTTCCTATCTGTTTTGAGGTCTATTCCTTAATTATTGGTTAATGAAATGCTAACTTTTAATATGAATGATGAAATGTGTCAGCCTCGACTTTATGTTGGGAGGGCAATGCACGAAAGCACCTTTTCACTTTTCAAGTAAGATATTAAAAGATGAATTTATATGTAGTTATTTGAGAGCTACTTTATCATATATATATTGATTAACGTTTCAGGTACACAACCTTTTGGATTTTGCTCATTATAACCAAGCTGGCTTTCAGTTATTACTTAGAGGTTCTGTTCTAGTGTTCTCACTCGTACTTTTAAGACTCGGCCTTATATGATTTTGTACAATCTTTGGAGACCATTTTATATTTTGTGATCGTTGACAGTTCACAGTTGTAAACTATCATTGCAGATAAAGCCACTCGTGGGTCCTACAAAAGCTATAATGAGTGTTCATATCAATACTTATGCATGGCATGAGTTCTTTCCTCAGGGTAATAATAGTGTTCTCAAATGAAAAAAAATTCCACTACTGTGTTTGTTTTCTGTAATCGAATTATGCTCTTTTGCAGCAAGGAACAATATTGGTGTGGTAGTTGCACTCTGGGCTCCAATCATTCTTGTAAGTAACTGTATTCTTTTTAGTTGTACATTTTATTGTAGCTATTAACACCCGGGATTTATACAGGTGTATTTTATGGATACTCAAATCTGGTATGCTATTTTCTCTACATTATTTGGAGGTGTTTATGGGGCATTCCGTCGTCTTGGAGAGGTTTGTGCTTTTTTAATAAAAAAAAGTAAATCTCATTGCTTTAAGTTATGATCTGAAATTTATGTTTCTACAGATTCGAACTCTAGAAATGTTGCGGTCTCGTTTTGATGCGTTACCTGGTGCATTTAATGGTTGCTTAATTCCACCTGACAGAAGCGATCCAGTAAAAAAGAAAGGACTTAAAGCTACATTGTCTCGTAATTATGATGCCGTAAGTTTGTGATCTTTTAAGATGACTTTAGAATCTTCTGTTGATATTAAGGCTATGCTTCTTGTTATTGTTGCAGATCACATCCCAGAAAGGGAAAGAAGCTGCAAGATTTGCTCAATTATGGAATAAAATTATCTCAAGTTTCAGAGAGGAAGATCTTATAAATAACAGGTAATCATAACTTTTTTTGTATTAGAGAAATGGATTGAATTTTATATTTTAACTTATGAAAAACCTTTTGTGGCTACAGGGAAATGAACCTCTTGCTTGTTCCATATTGGGCAGACCAAGACTTGGACATAATTCAGTGGCCTCCATTTCTGCTTGCTAGCATGGTATGCCACACATGAAACAATGAGAATTTGTACTTCTAGAAGCTTTTGACAATGCAATTATTGTTTTTCTAATTACTGGGTAGATCCCTATTGCACTGGATATGGCTAAAGACAGCAATGGAAAGGACCGTGAGCTAAAAAAGCGAATTGAGAATGACAGTTACATGTCTTGTGCCGTTCGTGAATGCTATGCTTCATTTCGTAACATTATTTTGTTTTTGATTTGTGGGAGTCGTGAGAAGCAGTAAGTCTATTTCATTTTTAGCAACAAAGCTATATTTTTATACAAGTTTTTATCATGAAACAAAATTTTGACAACTTGGTTTTTCCTTTTCAGGGTTATTAACGATATATTTGCTGAAGTTGACAAACATATTGAAGCTGGCGATCTAGTGAAAGAGTTCAATATGAGTTATCTGCCTATCCTTTATGACCATGTTGTCAAGCTTCTTAAATACTTGGTATGTGTTTTAATAGCTCTTTGTAGCAACTTTTTATAATCTTGTATAAGGATAATAATCTAAAGCTATTACAATGCTGTTGCTATTCACAGCTATCAAACAAGCAGGAGGACCGGGATCAAGTTGTAATTCTTTTCCAGGATATGCATGAAGTTGTGACCAGAGACATAATGGAAGACCAGAAGTAAAACTTTTTGCTGTGTCTGCTTGTATTTCACTTTTATGTAATTCTTACATTGTATTTTTTTTTTCTCATGGTGTAGCATGGATGGGCAAGGATTCGATGTGGATGAACAATATCAGTTGTTTCAACCTGCAGGAGCAATCCTGTTTCCAACTCCAGAAACAGAAGCTTGGAAGGAGAAAGTAATTATACCAAAAAGTTCTACACATGTTGAGGTCTTAGTTTTGAACTAAGTATATTCTTCTTACACAGTGCTCTTTTGCAGATCAATAGGCTGTACTTACTGCTTACGGTTAAGGAATCTGCTATGGATGTGCCTTCAAACTTGGAAGCTAGAAGACGAATATCCTTCTTCTCCAATTCATTGTTTATGGATATGCCATCAGCCCCCAAAGTTCGCAATATGCTTTCCTTCTCGTAAGTTTTTATGATAATTTACATTGTTGAGATCACTTGCATTAGGACACAACCGTTTAGAGTCTATGCAACCTATTTTCTAGACCTCCTTTCTCTTATACAACACTTTTGCTTACTTCTATTTATCATACACTGAGTCATCATACCTTACTTTTTGCGTAACATGTTTTTATGTCAGCGTACTCACTCCATACTACACTGAGGAGGTTCTCTTTTCATTGCATGATTTAGAAGTCCCAATTGAGGACGGAGTATCAATCCTCTTCTACTTGCAAAAGATTTTCCCAGGTTTGTCATATACTCATATTCTGTCAGATCCTTTCATGGCACCATCATATACATACATACATATATATATATATATATATATATATATTGACTGGTGATGATCTGTAGATGAGTGGAACAACTTTCTTGAGAGGGTGGATCGTCATAGTGAAGATGACCTAAAAGGAAATGATGAGTTAGAAGATCAACTGCGTCTTTGGGCTTCATATAGGGGACAGACCTTGACCAAAACTGGTAAATGCTGACCTATTTGCCCTAATCTACCAATTTAGTTAAACTAATATTACCTTTTAATTTATGGCAGTTAGAGGGATGATGTATTATCGTAAGGCTTTGGAGCTTCAGGCTTTCCTTGACATGGCAAAAGATGAAGGTACCCAGCCATTTAGTAATTATTATCTATAGATGAAGTTTGAAGTTAACATTGGATGATTTGTTGTTTTGCTAATTCTGCTATGGGTTTTGACCAGATTTGATGCAAGGGTACAAGGCGATTGAATTGAATGAGGAACAGATGAAGGGAGAAAGGTCATTGTGGGCTCAGTGTCAAGCAGTAGCTGATATGAAGTTTACATATGTGGTTTCATGCCAACAATATGGCATTCAAAAGCGATCTGGTGATCCTCGTGCACAAAATGTTCTTAGGCTAATGACAGAGTACCCATCTCTACGTGTTGCTTACATTGATGAGGTTGAGGAACCTAGCAAAGATGCAACCAAAGAGATTAACCATAAAGTTTATTACTCTGCTCTAGTCAAAGCTATGCCAAATTCCAATACTTCTGAGGCGGGACAAAACTTGGATCAGGTAAAATTGTAAATTTTTTTATAAAAGATGATTCTTTTGAAGCTGATTACAGATGTTATAGTTAGTCATTGCTTCAATGTGCAGGTCATTTATAAGATAAAGTTGCCTGGACCTGCAATATTAGGAGAAGGAAAGCCTGAGAATCAGAATCATGCTATCATCTTCACACGTGGAGAGGGCTTGCAGACAATAGACATGAACCAGGCATGTTCTGTTTCTATATATATATATATATAAGGAAAGGTATTTTTGTCTTAACTTCAATCAAACATCCATTTGTAGGATAATTACATGGAAGAGGCCTTAAAAATGAGGAACTTGCTTCAAGAGTTCCTTAAAAAGCATGATGATGTGAGGTACCCGACAATATTGGGACTTAGGGAGCATATTTTCACTGGAAGGTATGTTAGAAGTTAAAATGTGCCCCTTTGTTTGTTCGTTATGCTTATCATGGTAATTTGTTGTTGCAGTGTTTCTTCTCTTGCATGGTTCATGTCTAATCAA
Source organism: Bidens hawaiensis (assembly GCF_021521415.1). NCBI lineage: Eukaryota > Viridiplantae > Streptophyta > Magnoliopsida > Asterales > Asteraceae > Bidens > Bidens hawaiensis. The sequence goes on along the minus strand of NW_027492312.1, from coordinate 139,375 downwards.
GAAACAAGTTTTGTAACAATAGGTCAGAGATTGCTGGTCAACCCTTTGAAGTAAGATCTGAGTCATATCGGTCCGCTTGGTCTCTTTCATATGTCTTAATATATGCCTATTAATCTAACAATTGTCTGCTAAACTTGGTTTCTCTAGGGTTCGTTTTCATTATGGTCATCCAGATGTTTTTGATAGACTGTTTCACCTTACCAGAGGTGGTGTCAGTAAAGCCTCTAAGATTATAAATCTTAGCGAAGACATATTTGCTGGTATTCTCAAACTCAAAACATCTCTTGTGTTATGCTGATTGTTTTGCCTCAAAGCTAACTGTTTTCTTTCTGTTTACAGGTTTTAATTCTACCCTTCGTGAAGGCAATGTGACACATCACGAATATATACAAGTTGGTAAAGGGAGAGATGTCGGTCTTAATCAAATATCTCTGTTTGAGGCTAAAATTGCCAATGGAAATGGGGAACAAACACTTAGCCGAGACCTATACAGGCTTGGACACCGTTTTGACTTTTTCAGAATGTTATCTTGCTACTTCACTACAATTGGTTTCTACTTTAGTACTTTGGTAAAATGCTCATTCATTCTCCTCATATTATTAGGCAATATATTCACTTCAGCTGATTACATTTCCTTCTGCAGATCACTGTATTGACCGTGTACGTGTTTCTTTACGGGCGTCTTTATCTTGTTCTTAGTGGACTCGAACAGGGGCTTATCACCCAACCTGCAATTCGCCACAATAAACCACTTCAAGTGGCTCTTGCTTCACAATCTTTTGTGCAAATTGGGTTCTTAATGGCTTTACCTATGATGATGGAAATCGGTCTAGAACGAGGTTTCCGAACCGCATTAAGTGAGTTCATTCTTATGCAATTACAACTTGCACCTGTGTTCTTCACATTTTCACTTGGAACAAAGACTCACTACTATGGTAGAACCTTGCTTCACGGAGGTGCAAAATACAGAGCAACGGGACGTGGGTTTGTCGTGTTTCATGCAAAGTTGCGGAGAACTATCGTCTTTACTCGCGTAGTCATTTCGTGAAGGGAATTGAGCTTATGATTTTGTTACTTGTTTACCAAATATTTGGCGAGTCGTATAGAGGAGCAGTTGCTTACCTTTTGATCACCATTTCAATATGGTTCATGGTTGGCACATGGTTATTTGCACCATTCTTGTTCAATCCTTCGGGTTTTGAATGGCAAAAGATTGTTGATGATTGGTCTGATTGGAATAAGTGGATCAGTAATCAGGGTGGTATTGGGGTTCCGCCCGAGAAGAGTTGGGAATCATGGTGGGAGGAGGAACAAGAACACCTGCGGTATTCTGGAAAGCGTGGTGTGATAGTAGAAATATTATTATCATTACGCTTTTTTATATATCAGTATGGTCTTGTTTATCATTTGAGTATGACAAAGCATCAGAAAAGTGTCTTGGTATGTTCAGATTTTATGCATACATTGTTTTGTGACTTTAAAGTAATGTTGCTAAACGGTTTTTGTTTGTATGGCAGGTTTATGGTATATCATGGGTGGTCATCTTTGTCATGTTGTTAGTGGTCAAGGTGAGGATTGACTTTCCTTTTAAGATAAAATTTTAGTATTTTTCTTCTAAAATTGTATGATGCAAATATTTATTAAAAATGTTGCAGGCTATATCGTTTGGACGGATGAAATTCAGTGCAAAGTTTCAACTTGTGTTCCGTCTGATTAAAGGAGCAATCTTTATCATGTTTGTCTCTATTCTTGTGATCCTGATTGCACTGCCTCACATGACTCTCCAAGACATATTTGTGTGCATTCTTGCCTTTATGCCAACTGGCTGGGGTTTACTACTGGTCAGTGCAGCATTTATCCTTCTGGATTATCGTACCCTGAAAGTGAGACTTAACACAATTCTTTCTTCTTTTTTCAGATTGCACAGGCAATTAAACCGGTAGTGAAGGCGACTGGATTCTGGGGATCAGTGAGGACACTTGCACGTGGGTATGAGATAGTAATGGGTCTACTTCTGTTCACACCGGTTGCGTTTCTTGCATGGTTTCCCTTTGTTTCAGAATTTCAAACACGTATGCTCTTCAATCAAGCCTTCAGTAGAGGTTTGCAAATCTCCCGTATTCTTGGTGGGCATAGGAAAGATCGATCTGCTAGGAACAAAGAGTGTTTAGTGATGGAATGCAGCAGTAACTGTTTTAAGGCCTGTATTTTGGTAGCTAGCCATAGCTAGTTTTTTTAAGTGTGTATTTAGCTATTATGAACACTTGCTGACTGAATGATCTCATGGACAGCACGTCAGTCAGTGCTGATGTATTATCCTGTTAATTGAGTTTTGGTTCTCTTATTATGCCTGCAACTTGGATGAACCTATAACATTTTATAAAGGCTGTATCATACATTGCAATACAAACACGAGTAGCAAATCTCGATCCGTAAAAGGACAGTTGACTTCTCCTACATCATATCATGCAGCCTTCCAAAAAACTCCAGGTTCTAATGTATCGTTACCAGTTATCATTGACAACGGGTTTGATGCATCAGTGTATACAAGCATATGAAAACTTATTACAAGAGTAAGTCAAACCTACAAGGTTGGACATACTATTGTAACGCGTTAAGACACATAGTTATATACATGCGCAACAAAAATCATTATACAATGACCTGCAAAGTTAGAAAGTGTTGGGAAATGTTAGATGTGTTGCGTATCAAAATTCAAAACCAATTACAATGGTAAATTGAAAAGTTTGATAAGACTTTTCACTTTTGTAATGGTTACATGTGCATCAAACTTGTTAAATCTGAAAAGTTGAACTCGCTGTAACCCAACGGCGCATCAAACCATTTTTGAACACGTAAACCTTAAATGGAAGTTATATAGCAAGACTCCTCAACTTAGAAAAAAATAAACTAATATTTAGTAAGCCTAAAGCATAAAGATATTTGAGATTAAAGAAATGACAACTATTTTTATTCTAGTCTGAACAAGTGAACAGAGTCAATTTACATCATATCTTTGCATTTCCTCTTTCACCATCCATACATATATAGTTTCCTGTCAATTTCAACCTTACCATCAATCAACACCATTTGTTTTATATTTCTTACAAAAAAATGCCCCTTTTGTGATCCCCAGTTGGATGCCATGACTCTGTTCTTTAGAAGCACTTTTAAGCTATAACATTCTTGGCAACCATAATTAGAATCATCATTAGGTAATAAAAACAGATATGACTATGTGATATTTGTGATTCAACACCTGATCTGGCACAAACAATAGGCACCGAACTTTTCTAACACTTTAGTAACCGACCTTCCGTTTTCGGTTGCCCCTGTTACTAGGTAACGATGCGTCTGCTGCTGCTGTTGAATACCTAGAATTCATAATTTCCAGAGGTACAGCAGCCCCAGACGATTTCAAGATTCCAACCAACTCCAGAAACACATTCCTATTCTCCTCATTAACAAACAGAATCGAACTACCCTCAACTCCCATTCTAGATACCCTACCAATCTGGTGAACATACTCCTTAATCGAGTTCGGCATGTCAAACACGATAACCTGTCTTACAAGCAAAAGATCAATTCCCCGACCCAATATCCCGGTTGCCACTATCACTGGAATCTCTCCTAGTAAAAACAAACTCAAAATCTCCCTCCTTTCTTTCATACTCTTTTCACCATGAATAGCCAACGATTTCAAACCCGTAGTTACAGTTATAGCCTCAGAGAGTAGATCTGCCCCGAGTCTCGACCCCACAAACACTATGACAGGTGGTTTAAAATGTTGTTTGCTAGTCAATATATCAAAAAGCTTTTGCTTTTTTCTATTTGACTCGACCCATATAACCACCTGCTTCACAGCTTGGTTCGGTTCGTTTATCTTTCCAACGTTGATGATGCTGACATCTTGTGCCAACAAACTCGCCATCTTTTCCACTTCAACCGGAACGGTAGCAGAGTATAATAAAACTTGAGGTTGAGATAAAGCCCTATAAATCTGCATAACTTGTTCTCGAAAGCCCTTTTGAAGCATGCAGTCCACTTCATCTATAACTAAAACCGAAACACTGTCTAACTCAATATCGTATTTGGTTAAAAGATCAATAAGTCTGCCAGGTGTAGCAACAATCATTTCTATTCCGGCCTGTACACGATGGACCTGTTTGGGCATCGCATCACCACCTACCACCAAAGCTGTTTTAAAAGGCAAACCTTTTCCAAGAACCTTAGCTTGTTCTTCAACTTGTATGCAAAGTTCCCTCGTCGGTGTTAACACCATTACTAACAGTTTTTTCTCGTTCGTAACCTGTGTAACCGCCTGTTTCCTGATATTCGCACAATGAGAGATTACGGAAATCAAATAAGATGCTGTTTTTCCCGAACCAGTTTCAGCTGAAACAAGCAGGCTTTGACCATTCAACGCAGCAGGAATCGCCTGCATTTGAACAGGCGTAGGAATCTCATATCCAACCGATTCTACGTTCTGTAATGCTGCAGATATCGTCATCGGTTTCATCGCATATGTATTCACCAAACCGACCGCATTCTACGCATACGGGCTCTCCGGGTAAAGCTTCTCTTTGTTGCACACAATAGTTTTTCACATCATCTAATTAAAAATTAATAATTTAGGGTGAAACTAGGGCTATGATGGTGATGGTATGCAAGCAGTAGTAACAAATATAAACTGATAAAGGGTGATTCATACCTGATGATGATGCTGATGCTGTTATCATTCTTTGATCCTCATTCGCATTCTCCATTACAATATAATAATATTTTTTGAAGGCCAAATTAAATTACTAGGAAATATCGTGATTATAGTGGCATCGATCAAAAACCCAGTTAGCATGTAAACCGATAATAATAATAATACATCCAAAGTATTCCGTTTAAATAAGATCCGTAAGAACCCTAGAAATATTGACTGCGTTTCTTTCTTATTCAGATTGATTCTAAGCAAGAGTCATCACACACGGAAATGAGAGAAAATTTTTAAAAATTAGATATAAAAAGATAATAATACATATGTGAAAAAAATATTATTTAATTATAGACGAGGGAGAAAAAGTAGTTTTGTTTAGTATAATTATGGAGAGAGAGAGAGAATAATACTAAACTTATCAACTAAATATTTATTTAGTTTTTTTTCTTTTGTTCTTTTTCTTACCGCAACCTATATTGTTCATGACAGTACTTTGGTAGAATTCTCGTCCTCGGATAAAGAAATCATTATACACGTCCAAATACCGCTATGCCAAATGCCTTTATTAATTATGATACGTGCAGGCGAGGGTCGAGTGTGGTGAATACTGCGCACTCTTCTCGTCCCTGCGAAATGCTTTCAACCATTAACTGTATATTAGTTTATCGGCAAATTGGAAATAAATAATTCAAACTTTTGTTTAATGGCCGATAATAATCCCAACTTTAAAAATCACTATTAGCGGTCCCAACTTTCAAATATTTTTGTCTCAATGAACCTCAGTTAAAAAACATTTAACATCGTTAAGTTTTTTTTCCAAGTTTCAAACCGATGTTTTTGGGTGTTTTTGATTGGAAGAACGATACGAGTAAACCAATGTAAAACTTCTCTCGAAACGCTGATCCAAACGACGAAACAATGTTTCAATTCGGGTGTCTGAATTTCCAATTAACAAAAATCAAGTCATCGTTTCAAGATAAGTTTTACATCCAGTCAAATCGTATCATTATTCCGATCATAAGCCCCTAAAACATCGGCTTGAAACTCGAAAAAATACATAACGACGTTAAGTGTTTTTTAACGGAGGTCCATTAAAACAAAAATAGTTGAAAGTTGAAACCGATGGTAGTGATTTTTAAAGTTGAGATTATTATCGATACACAAAAGTTAGAATTATTTATTTTCAATTTGCCTAGTTTATCAAATTTTGACGAAATGAAATTTTAAACTCTTAATTTCATATGAAGCCCTTTTATGAAATTAACTTTTGGAGTCATTTAACAAATTTCAGGCTCAAAGCCTAAACTCTATATGTGACATAACACATATATACTTTATTTTTATATTTTAAACTAGGGCGTTAACAAGGTGTTGGAAAGCCTTTTATTTCTTTTTTCACTTCACCATGAGCCATCCCAGGATAGATGTATTATTTATGGAGATGTGTGATGATTTATGGATGATTATTAGTATTTGTTTGCGTTTGTGAAGTTACGCCAAAAGATGTGTTAATATAGTTGTATCGCTGGTTAATTATGCTAATTTTAAAAAAAATACAGGGCTTTATGTGATGTAACATTTTAACTTTACAATAGTTATAGCTAGACTTGTTAACCACTCTATAAAACAAAAACATGAATAATATGATTTGACAATATGTAATTTTATAATTAAAATTATAAAAGCATTTATAATATATCATGAACGCTACCACATTAGACTATCCGGGGTTGCCCATCCCTTTCCCCACAAACAAGCAAATGGTTTAGTCATCTTATTGTTAATAAATTAGTTTAGAGTAAATCAATACATTAAGTATTTTGACATGTTATTCTATGGTAATTAGAAACGAGCAAAATGCATGTGTGTTAGTCAACAAATTAAACATATTCTCTAATTTCAACACCAAGGGGTACATTCGGTTATCATATTAATGCATATATATTTACCAGGACAAATTTACATATGTTTGACCAAAAAAACGTACCCATCAGAAGCATTAATCAAATACGTTTGCATATTAAATATTAATCCCAACAATACCAGTATACCACAGACCACAAACGACCAGTCTAAAACTAGAAAGGGTGTGTTAGAATTCAGATATCAGAAGGTGAAACCAGACTTTCCACGTACTCGATGGAGCGTATATTCCTGTAATTATATATCTGCTCTATGTGCTCGAAATCAAAAATCCTGGACATTGTCTCTAAATCATCAGGAGTTGCCAAACCGTTGAGTGTCTTATATGAATGTTTTGATGTGTCGTAGATAACAAGTTGCATTGAGCTATTTGTCATTACAATTTTTCCGTTACCCGAAATACAAATAGGGTGGAACGTGGTACCACGTTCCAAACCACCAAATGTGAATGAACGTACTCTCCTCCATGAGGAGTAATGTTCTTTCCACAACCAGACATCGAACACAACCATGTCAGTCTTTATAACCGTGCAAAGGCATCCGTCTAGGGATCCCAAATAAAGCCCTGCGTGAAGGAGTTCTTTGGGTGGGTTTATTTTCGAAAAGATCATATCCTTAAGATTGAGGGCCAAGATCCCAGTTGAAGTTGACCAATAAAGAAAGCCATTTAAAAATATACCCGCATTACCCAAAAACTGAAATATATCTCCTTTGAGGTATTGCGCCGGCATGCTCCACGAACTAGTTTTAAGATCGAAGACATCAAATTTAAATCGAACGGGAAGTTGGAAGATTAATTCAAATCTAACAATCTTTAAGTCATCTCCAGATGACCCAAATCCGACGACATGTGGTAGAAGGTGGTGGTAGATCAATAACCACAAGTGTCTTTGATGCACAAGTTAACGGATTGTATAGGATCAAATGACAGCGTCGTAACGACCACCCATCATAAATAGCCAAAAGCACAATGCCATTATCATTCAATGTTCCTACAATGCAAACTTGTGTACCTTCCTCCTGATGATGATGTTCTAGAGGAGAACGAACTCTGACCATGGAATCCTCGATTGGTACGTTGTCATCTATAACAACGAGAGGCCGTGGGAATGGCAAAAGGATCATTCGACGTGATCTCGACTTCATAAAATCGGGATCTGAAATTAGACGATTCCAATGCTTCGACGTGCATTTGAGCCGTTGTAAAGGCTTTCCCGGAAGCCGAGCAAGTATGTTGCGAAGAACGTCATCTCCTATATGGACTTTAGCCATAGATCCGAGAAGATGATCGATCGGCTAGCTAATGAAACTTGTTTATGAGGAAGAAAACCCTATCAATTATGTTCTTTTTTTCGTCTCTAAATAAAAAGTTTGCACTAAATGCGCATAAATTAGACTTTCAAACGAGTTTTGGTCCTTAAGTTTTTGCCATTTTAACCCTTTTAGTCCATTAAACACCTATCTGTTATATCTACATCTACTTATCTATTACTCTAGTATTAACCTTATTATACACATTTGTCACCTACTTTAATTTTTCCACGGATACATCAAACTAATTATCCCTTAAATTTAGGTATTTCAGTTATTCGTTTATACTAACGATCGGATAATATATAATCCAACGATCGGGTAATATATAATCCAACTTAAAACTTAATCATATATTGGTCAAACTAGTTTTTAGCTCGCGTGTTACGCGAGGTTTTGTGAGTTTTTTTTTTAATATTATTTTAAATATAAAATTTTTCATGTTAATTTAATTATTGGGTAATCGAGTTCATAAGTTCTGGTATGAAATTGAAACAAAACATATAAGACGAAGCTAATCAATTTATACCCATAATTTTGGGAATTTTTAATATATGATTCGCGTTTATTCTTCGTGAAATTGTGGTTGACTCCTATAACATTATTCCTAATTAATTAATCATTTAACATGTTTGTCTTGTGTTTGGGGATGCTAACTTTTAAGTCTTTAAAAGTATTATATTTGCACTCGTCGTCCGAAGGCCCATTGCGATGAAACCCGGTTGGCATCAAATTCAAAGTTGAGATCTTGCGACCACTTAGCCTAAATCGTAACTTCCCCTCCAATACCAATTAAGCTAAAAGTCATTGGCACATTTTAAATTAAGGGCTAATGGTACATAGAGGTGACGGGGTTGACTGATTTCTTTTTAGTAGTTGATGTGGTTTAAATTATTTATAAAACTATAAATGAACCAAAGTAGCTAGTGGCAAAATATATGTTTCTAGTTTGATAGGATCTGACCCTAGAAGAAATATGCTGTGTGAATGCAATTTAGACTATACGGTATGGATGTCATTTTATCTCTTACTTAACAGTGACACGTCAGCGCCACATCATACCTCACTTTAGTCAACTCTCTTCCATAATATCATGAAAATGGTCACCAATTTACCACTTTGATACATTTTCAAATAAAATATATATATATATATATATATATATATATAGGATTGATTTCTTTTGAGAACCACTTTGAGTTTAAGAACTCGAAAGAACTCAACGTAACAATTTTTTTTTCGAATTTTTTTTACACATGTGTAATACGTAAGTGTAAGTGATGTGCAAAAAATTACGGTATTTTTTTACACACCGAATCGACTTTTTGCACATGTGTAACTAACGTTTAAACTTGTGTAATTATCAAAAATACTTATTCTCTCTCATGCTTCATTTTTTAATTAAATTTAATCTCAGCCACATATTTCATATCATTTAATTAAATGTGTGGTTCAAAATTGAGTTCTTAAAGTTCTTAAAACTCAACATGGTTCTCAAAATAACCCTCCTATATATATATATATATATATATATAAGAGTTCAAATAAAAAACAAGTGTTTTGTGAGAAGTGTGAGAAGAACTTTAAAATAAAAAAAACCACATAAATATGACACTATATAAAATAAATATGAAACAATACAATTATTTAGAAACTACCAATCTCAACCACTAGATCATAGATTCAAGGGCCTAGATTTATTCTTGTTCTTCTCACAAAAATATTGTTTTTTACATTAACCCTACCGTATATATATATATATATATATATAGTTTAATATACTAAAAATTAATTATATTTTATGTTTGAAAAACAAACATTTTGATATATTTAAAAACGTTAAATTACATTTAATAAATTAAATAAAAAAACGTCAAATTTAATAGTTACATTTAATAAATTAAATAAAAAATCGTCAAATTTAATAGTTATATTACAAGATATATACATTTAAATATTAAATAAAAAACATAATATATTATAATATAGTTATAGATATAGTTTAATAAAGAAAAATATAACATCACCTAACCCATATTCTCAAGCTCCTCATCTTCTCTACAGGCTTCTTTTCTTCATCTTCTTCTTCTCAAACATTCTAAATCTTCAACTCACCAAACCCCCTAATATATGCTCTGATTTATTAAAAAAAAAAAGAAAGAAACAAGGTCTGATGCTTTCAACGGTGAAATGGGCGGTAAAATTTCACCCATAACTTCGCCGCTGGGCGGCACCGACAACAGCGAGGCGGTGTTTGCCGCCGACACCGCTCGCCACGTAAGCCATTGAGCAGCAAACCGAGATCCACACCGGATAGCATCGTTGACTATTTGATTGGGAATTGGGATTACATTAAAAAACATAGAGAAATCTGCAATTTGCCTCCCTGGAATAACCACCGAAAAAGAATTTACGAACTTTGTGTCACTATGTTTCTCCGGCGGGTTCTTCAGACTCCTGCCGTCAGTTGACTGTTGGTATTTTAGTAATCTTCTTTTAATAAATAATAAATAAAATATAATAATAATAATAATAATAGTAGCATCGTAACATCATCATCTTCATAATAATAATAATATAACTCATCTTCAAAATAATAATAATCATCAGCAGATCTCATCTTCATCATCATCAACCTTAAACCCACCACCAATTAATCCCTCTTAATCTTATCATCTTCATCATCAGTTTCATAACAATTAATCAAATCCTCAAACCCTAGATTTCATCACTTAAAACCCTCAAATCTCTCAAATCCCACCACCAATCGCTTCAAAAATTCAACCATCGCACCCATAAATCATTCCGATCAAAACCCCTAACCTCCGGCACCACGCCACCGCCGCCACTGATTCCGGCCAAAATCCTTCGGATCTTCGTCTTCGTCATCGTCTTTACATAACACTGTGGAGTCTTTATGGGTTGGATGTGGTGGGTTATTGTTATTGTTATGGTTTGTTGGTATATGTCGGGTTTTGTTGGGTTTTTGGCCGGCCGGCGAGTCGCCGGAGAGAAAGCCATGCTCGGTTTTTTTGGGTCTTCGTCTTCGTCGCTGTGGCTTATGTTGTTATTACATTGGGGCTTTGTCATGGTGAGGGTTTAATTGAATATTGGTGGGATTAATTTGATGGATCATGAACGGTGAAGGATTTGGTCGGTCGTCTACACCAAGAACACACACACTGGGTTAGATGATGAAGATGAAGATACAGGGGTAAATGGGTCATTTCAACAATTTTAACAGGTCAAAGGAAGGTCAACTAACGGAAGGAGTAAGAAGAACCCGCCGGAGAAACATAGTGGCACGAAGTTTGCAAATTCTTTTTCAGTGGTTATTCCATCCAGCGACGATATAAATCAGGGAGGCAAATTGCAGATTTCTCAAAAACATATGCACTGTCTTAAGATATTTGATACATCCTAATTTCAGAATCTATGTTACATTTAAAAAAAAGCTTGCAAATGCAAGAAATGTGAACAGCGGAACAAAATATAATATCCAAGCTGCAAAGTGCAAACGACTCGTTATTAACATTATGCGGTACAAACAATGACTAAGCTCTTGTCTTGTCGTATGTAGTTGTTGCTCTGACGCAAAAGCGGACAACACCAAGGCATCCCATTCATGTTATCAAGTATAACAAACAACAAAACACAAAAGAACTACATTTATAACCAATTAAAGAATACTGCACCAATAAAAAATTTATGGTTACGGGTCGGTTTCCGGAGAAGTCATCAATTAATTACAAAAATGTTGATAAATTTCTTAATTCTTAAAAAAAAGAAACATATATTAACTTTTTCAACAGTAAATAGAACAAAATTCCTTGTTCATGTATGCTCGTTTATTAAACAAACTTCAAACCAAATATTTCATGAACAGTTCAACGAATCTTCGTCATTTACAACCCTAAGATCAAATTTTAAATTAGTTGCAAATACCTAAGATGACACAGAATCCGAAGCCACCCGAACCTGAATTAAAGAATTCCTGAAAAAACCGAACCAAAAAAACCGAAACCTTTAATAGGTCGGTTATCATAGACCATCAAAGACTTTGATGGTTATGTTTCTGAAACAATTGGTTTCTTTGGAGTCTTTACCATAGACATTAAATAGATTCATTGAATTAATTTTAACACATAATGTAAAACCATATGCATTATAGAAATTTGAACATATAGTGAATGATACAGAAAAATAATATTATTACAAATGCATAAACTAACAAAAGCACTATGGTTTCTATTAGTGTCGTTTCAAACAATTTGAATAATTGAATACATTGACTAATAATCATAATCAGAAAATCAGAAAACCTAAAATCTTACATGAGATGTGGTAGCAGATCCATCGGTGGTCTGTTCAGATGAAGAATCAAAAGAACAGAGTGTTTTACCAGAACCTGGTGGGCTTTATATTAAATACCTTTAGTCTGTTTGATTCCAGTTGACTAGAAAAGATGAGGTGTCTTAATGGTAACTCAACCAATTCACGAATCTGAGCCACTAGTTTACGAACCCCACCTACATCATCATAACCTATCTCATCTAATCGGTCCTAGTAATCCCGTTTAATTGGTTCACTTTCACAAAAGATTTCAGTGTCAGGACCCAGCTCCATCTACGATAGAAAGTGAATTATTCAAAACATATAAACTAATTTAGGGTGAACATACCTTCGATTGGGATGATCATCTTGAATGAGAAATCACATTGAATCGCGAGACATGGGGGCGGATTACGGTTTACAAAACGTGGAGACTGATTTCGGAATGAAACATATGGTGTTGAAGAATGTGTTGTTTGAAATCCGGATCTGGCGGGTTTTCTAACCCGTGATTTTTAAACGGGTCAAATGAATTCCATGGATAAAAAGTGATTTAACAAATTATAATAAAAAGATACAATCTTGCAGGCACTAACAAAAATACAATCTTTCATGATTAAAATGCTTGGATTGCCATAACTTTACTTGAATATCCATAAATAAGAACATATAACTAAAAAGGCGTAAAAGGTAAAAACTCATTAAAAGATTCGTGGATAAAGAATGATTAACCCAATTACTGTAGGATACAAATCGGGCACAACTTGAGCATTTGTCCACAATTGCAACATGTCTGCAAAAATATAAACGTGCCAAAACAGGTCAAGTTAGATCGACCCCCAGTAACGAGTCATCTTTCAAGATTTTTTAGTAAAAAAGTACCATTCACATTAAAGCTTTGTATGTGTATATATTTTTTAAAATTTTCAATGTTGAATTAACGGGGCATACCTGATGTCCACAGCCAAAGGCAAATGGGGGCATAGATGTAATGTAACAGAAAATATCAACTAATATTACTCACTTTTAGTATAAAATAATAAAACTAAAGCTGATTTTCTTATGTAGAAGCTGGGATAGGCGGCGACTTAACCGAATCAAAACCCACGAAAATTGAAAGCGTATACCTGCGCCGTGCAACCCAGGACTTGATCCACAAGGTTTTAATCGATTCATCAACCTCCGGCAGAAGCTTCGACGCGTTCGATTGAATTGGATGTGAGAATTTGAATCTTTGGTATTGATGGTGGTGGTTTATCGTGGATGAATTGTAGAAACACGAATTGAAGAATGATTGAAATCGGTTTTGAAGAAGGTGAAAGAGGGTTTCACAAAAGGGTTAATTACCTTCAAATCGTTCCTCAAAGAACATCTAATTTGAGGGCTGGAGATTGCCAATGCAAACTCAGCTCTACAACCTAACGGAAAGAATCAAAAAAATATACACACACCAATTAACAAAATCTAATTAACGAATAAAAATCAACGCTACCATGATTGTGAACACGAATAACGAAATAGAATCCGCAGAATACAGAATCAATCGATGAGAGGGTTATTATGAAAGGGTTAAAAGAGATTTTATGACCCGTAAGGGCTATCCGGGTTACATGGTACCTATTACCCACGTAAATTGTTAAATTAATGAGAGCTTTTTATTTATAAATCAAGTAATATGGTGGTTCTATATGGGGTGTAGAGCAACGTGAGAACGACAAGTAGAATTTTATGGTAGTCAATTATATAAATACTACACGCGAGTTTATTTAAAATTTTGTATTTAGTTTACAATTGTATTTTTTTATAATTATTTGTTTTATTTTTCAACCAAGAGTTGTTTTGATTTTAAATGTAAATATCTGTTTGTTACGTCAATTGTTTTTTAACGTTTAGATTATTTCAATTGACATTAATAGGTTTGTAGTTAGTTGGAGTTGAAGTATATAATTGAGCTCTTCAGATTGAGACGGACATGTTTATAGTTTAAGTTTAGTTTGCTGGTTGTTAGTATGTTTGCATGGGCATGTTGTGGGTGTGTTTTGGATTTACTTGGGTTTATATATAGTTGGGTTGGTGTTTAAGTATAGTTTATGTGCTTATGATAATTTGTATGGGCCTGTTGTTACGAGTCTGATGATGATGGTATTACTCAACATACGAATGATGAAAAAGCATGAGGTAAATTCATATCAAACACAAGCTTTTATATTAATCAAACGTTTTCATCTTCTAATTTCAAGGAATAATTTTTTGCTCTCGTGAAGAATATAGAGATCATAATTTTTAATTTGATTGCTTTGGTTGCTTTTTTAATGGATTCATCTCATAATTGTAAGTTTCATTTGAACTGGGTATAGTGGTATAAAAACCCTCTACTCTATATGTAACTCAATCTACCAAATATAATAATAATAAAAAAAAAAACTATATTTTAGATCTTCTAAAGTGATTGTCAACAACTCGTCGGTGTCTTCACAATCAAAACTAAGTATAAGATCAAGATTTTTCCTGGCATTAATTAACAAAGGATATATCAATATAACATTCCTGAGCATTAAGTTCACTTCAACTTGTGTTTACACTTAATAATCGTAATGGTTTTATTTAAAAAGAACTATAATGTATTCCTCTTGATAGAAATCATATTTGTATCAGGATGAAAGAACTAATAACCGCTTTGGTTGTAGTGTTTAACGAATGCGGGAGGTGATCATAAGGGCGAAACTCCAAAAGGAGTGAGGCAAGTTAGTTCTACCCATCATCGATCGAACCATGTTTAGCAAAGTTCGATTCCTCCTCTCGCTCACGCCATTATGTTGGGGTGTGCCATGTGGAGTGAGCTGTGAAACAATTTCACGCTCTTTTATATGAGTAATGAACTCTGAGCTGAGATAGTCTCCACCTCGATCTGATCAAAGTATCTTAATGATTTTACCAAGTTGGTTTTCCACTTCGTTTTGAAACTCTTTGAACATTTCAAAAGTTTCATGCTTGTGTTTCATAAGATACACATAAGCATATCGAATATGATCATCGATAAAAGAAACAAAGTATCTTTCATGGTTTCTAGGCATGGTTCTGAAAGGTCCACATACATCAGTATGTATGAGTCCTAACAGATCTCTTGCTCGTTTACTTTTATTAGTGAAGGAGTTTTTGGCGAGTTTGCCAGCTAAGCAAGATTCACAATCGTCAAAAGAGTCCGGTCTTGTGGATTCAAGAATCCCTTCGGATTGGAGTCTTTAATTCTTGCCTTGCTTATGTGGCCAAGTCGGCAATGCCAGAAATGTATCATTGATGCCAGATCTGATACGTTTTTGAAAGATTATATATACGTTATTAATAGTTTGAACATTAATCTTATATATATCATTTCAAGGTTTAGCCTCAAAATAAAATATGTCGTTTAAGTAAGCAGAAATAGCTATTCCATTAAAACACGTACTTAAAACCTTGTTCAAACAGTAAAGAAACTGAAACAATGTTGTTGGTCCAACCAGGAGCATACAAATAATTATTCAAAAGAAAAACTAGGCTAGATGGACAAGTAAAACGAAATACTCCAGTTGCCAGAACTGGTCTCTTCTCATCTCCAACGATGAGTTCCATGCTGTCTTGATTCAGTTTCCTCCACTTCTCAGGCTCCTACAAGACATAAACGATGTGGAAACCACATCCGGTATCAAATACCCATGTGTTGCTAGAGACAGTGAAAAGTTTAATAACGTATATGGAAATACCTCGATAAGAGCCTTCACCATTGGCTCTCTTCATCTTGATCTCAGCAAGGTACTCGGGACAGTTTCGCATCCAGTGTCCCACTTGGTTGCACCGGTAGCACTTGGCTCCTCAGGGGGCGGCGGTGGTATCTTTGGAACCCCTTTCTAGCATTGGTGGCACGAGGGGCAACAATGGTAACATTCTTCTTGCCTTTACCCTTATAACCCAGGTTCTTGGGATTAGGCTTCTTGACACCAGCAGATCGGATCATCAGAACTTGATTGGTCCTTGAAGGAATGTTCATCTCAGCCGTCTTGAGCATGCTATGAAGCTCCGACACTGTCTTCACCCAGCCATTCATGTTGAAATTCATTACGAACTGGTCGTATGATCTGGGAAGAGAGTTGAGGATGAAATCAGATGCCATCTCATCGGGCATGGGATAATCAAGTTTCTTAAGCTGATCGATTTGCCCCTTCATCTTAAGAACATGTGCACTGACGAGAGACCCCTCTGCCATCTTGCAACTTATGAGTTGTTTCATGGTGTCGAAACGTTCTTGACGGTCTTGTTTCTGGAACATGCCCTTGAGTTACTCAAGCATCTCATAGGCACCAAAGTCTTCCAAGCTTTTAGCAAGCTCAGAAGTCATGGTGGCTAGCATAATACAGGAGACTCAGCCGAGTCATCCTTATGCTTGTCAAGAAATTTTCGTGCAGCGGCTGTGTTGTTTTCAGGCTCGGTTGGAACAGGTCCATCGAGAACATACAGGCACTTTGCCATGGTGAGAACAAGTCTCAAGTTGCGGTGCCATTCTATGAAGTTGGTACCGTTCAGTTTATCCTTCTCAAGGATAGTCTTAAGGGCGTAGGGTGAGATTTCGTTTGACGACATCTGATTAATTAAGTAAAAGTAAATCTAATTAGTATTTTCGACGTTGTAGTCCTATTATTAGTGACCCAATAACATTAATTAATTAGGAGTATGAGAATCTGGCTTCCAGTTATTAAAGGCAGCTGTAGCACATAACATTAATAAGTGGTTAGGCAGACTGACAACGATTGCCAATTGTAAATAGAGCACAACTCTCGGTTATGAGGCCTATAGAGACAACGATTGTCTGTATAGATACGTTTAGTCTCATCTTTGCCCACTTTAAGTCTCCAGACAGCTTTAGCACGTAACAGGAGAGTAAAGTAATAGTTGTCCTAGTATAGTGACGTGTGAAAGGGCCGGATGTGTCAACGAAACGCTTTCACCTTGATGGGATAGGCTAGAAAACAAGTGTGGTGTTGTAGCTCCAAACACTCGAAATTTCGCAGTATGCCTCAAGTGTGACTTGTAGTAGGATTGACATAAACTATTGGTTTAAAATTGGGATTAATTTTAAAATTACCAAATAGAGTAAAAGTCAAATTTTACCGTATTTATTATCGGGACGAATAGACGAACCCTTTCATCTCTCAGGACACTTAGTTTAAAAAATAACCTATTAAAACTAAGTTTGTCGCGATATAACTAACAAATTTTAAGTTAATAGAAAATCTATTAAGTTATTAGTTTTGGAAATCAAAACGCTTTTAATTTGCAAAACTTACTTGGTTAATTAAAATGTTTATTTTCAAATTTATTTGGTATAAGGTCGGCGATATTATAATCCTATTATAAACAATCCAAGCAACCACAATAGCAAATAATAATATGTAAATCCTTATGGCCAAATGGTGATCGGTCTCGCTAGAGCCAATTAGGGAGACCGATCGGGTCAAGGGGTTCACAACACAAAACAACCACAAGGATGGACTTCTTCGTGCATCCCGTTATCTTGCCCGAACTCCCACTAACTCCAAGAAATCATTGAGCTCGTCCTCGGTTATCTTCGCGTCTTCTTAATTACAAATTTATAAACTAACAATAATTTGCCCTATTACAAATTTGAACCATTTTTATGGCCAAAAGAAAACCAAAAAATAGATAATAACCGTTTACAACTTTTGAACCATCCATATGGCCAAAACAAGCTCAAACACCAAACACAACCAAACAAACATAGGTCGGGGCCGGATTTACATATTCAAAATAAATAAAATTTCGGGTCGTTTTGACTCGATCAAATAAAATAAACAAAACTTTGACCAAATCTAAAATTACCCAAAAACAAATCTAGATCAAAACTTTAAACGATTTAAAGTTTAAGATGTAGATCCGGTTTATGCGAACCGGGATCGACTCGTACGTTGTAACCGCGGCTCTGATACCACTGTTGGGTTTCAACGGTGGTTCGGAACGAAAACGGTCAAGTAATTTTTAACCCATTTTAGTTAAGTATTTTCGTTTCAATAAATATTAATCAATGTTAATATATATGTTAAAACGAACTATAAAACGCAGCGGAATATAAACGATTAACATGAACCAAAAACCGAAACCCAAAACCCGGATCCGATTACAACGTAACACGAGTTCAATTAAACATAAATGATAAACAACCATAGACAAAGTTTCAAGCTTTTATACCTCGGTTATCGAAACCGGGAAGACACCGAGGGCTTAACGAAACGTGCTAGACGAAACAACACAATCAAACGAATCCAAGCAAATCCGGCAGTGGCGGCGGTGGCGGATTCTGGTAAGCAGTTGGGAATTTCCGGTGGCTTGTGGAGACAACTGCGGTGACCAGCAAGTTCAGAGAACCAGGATACGCCGGCAGCAAACAACTACAACAATAATGGCGGCGTTTTTCCGGTCAGCGGAAAAACGTCTGGCGACTATTAAAGAAGGTAGTGGGCTGTGGTGGTGGCGCGGAATGACTGTAGCAGCTAAACAATGATGGTACAGTAACAATGAAGGTCACCGGAAGTCTCAGATGGTCGGAAATACCCTCGCCGGAAAACCGGGATACGCCGGAATCATACAACACTCGCCGGAGATGAGCTGCGACTTGTGGCTGAAATAAATGGAGGCACCAGCAGCTCGTCGGTAGTGTAAAGAGCGGTTGTGGTGATGATTGGACGGTGGCCCGGAGGTGGCGGCTGCCGGAATTCTTAAGAATGGTGGCTAGGGTTTTGTTATAAAGATGATTAGGTTAATATTATTATTAAACAGTATTCTATATATAGAAAATATTTACCTTAAACCTATTGGGCTTAAGCCCAAATACCAACCAAAGCCTAAACCACCATCTTAATGTGTCGGACTCAGTTAACGTTTAAGTGGGTTTATATATTTCGTTACCCCCGGTGTAACTTATACCGGGTCACATTTGGGTCGGTCCGCGTTAACTTGACCCGAACCGACCATTAAATACAACACATAAACCATTCATATATGATAAACCAGATAGGTAACCATGGTGATTCCTGAATCAAACGGTCAACCCTTACTATCCAAGTTTAAGTCAATTGAAGGTGTAGCAGAGATCTCTTTCTTATAAGGAAAGAGATCGATAGTGAAATCGATAGTGAAATCGATAGTGAAATCTTATTGACACATCTACATTACTCTTTTATTGACCATAAATCTAAAACACTTAAATCGATAGTGAAAGATATGTGTTATATTTAAAAGGAAATTAGTCTGGCCTTTAAAAACAATCAGAAAGTACATCTTGAAATAATACAAAGGCCCATCACTTTATGTCATATCTCTGTTTGTTTACTGTTTCTTCTTGCTTTTCTTGTCCTTTTTTTTTACTCTAAAGTCAGACATCATTTTCATTTAGCATTCAATTAATCTGTTTTAACTAAATCACTTCTGCCTAATATAAAGTTTTGGAGAAAATTTTAGTAGGTGCATAAAATAATATAAATAATGAATCATCATTAGCGACAGGTCACCCAAACGCACACTTCAAGTGTTAGGTTAAGGGGTGTGGGGGCTCTAATGGGGGCTCCAGCCAATAATATTATGACGTGTGGCAGAGAAAGAAACTGGATAAGGGGGGTGTTGGAGCCCCCGTTGGAGCCCCTGGCCCTGGTGTGGAGGGGCTCCAGCTAATATATATTTTTTAATTAATTCCACACCCCTCAACGGCTCTTTTTCGAACTCCAAGACACCTTTTATCTCTCTTCTCCCGCGACCAGCCTCACGCCTGCCTGGATTTCCGCGCTCGCGCCCCGGTGGTGTGGGGTTAACGCCCCGGGGCGCTAGGGGCGCGAGCGGAGGGGCTCTAGCGCCCCGGTTAGCGCCCCACACCCCTCATCCTTATATTGGGTTTAGTCTAACAAATAATATTTCAATGGTCAAACAACAGTAGACGGCTATGGTAACTGGTAGTGTACCTACTGCCTAGTTAACTTTTGGCATGGAATTATTAAAAGCTATAAAAAAAGGTGAAGTATATGAATCCAAAAGGATAAACATCATCTTTAATTCAATTTCCAACTAATGAAGTGTCTACATGGAACACAAAAACAACACATTCATAACCGATGCTAAACAGAGCATCCTTTTTATATAGTTCTAAAAAACAAAACGCAGAAACTTCAAGCCTACATTTCTTACCACAAAAAACAAAACGCAGAAACTTCAAGCCTACATTTCTTACCACACAAAATTCAGAATTGCATTTCTTCCACCACACAAACCCACTCAAACCTCAAACCCACACAAACTTCAAAACTACATCTCTTCCAACACAAACTTTGACATCGGTCCTCCCTCCTGCGTAACAAAGGTCAAATCCATACTAGCCACAATTATAAAATCTTTATCACCGTCAATACCAATCTTCCAAACTTTCCTAAACACATCTTTCACAGAAGCCAAAACATCGGTGTACTTTAAGTAGTCACTCGGAATCACATGAATCACTAACAAACCATCATCACTGATAACCGACCTCATCATTGGCAAACAACCCAATGTTGTCATTATAGATACAGGTGCACATAAACGATCCCCAACAAATTCTTTCAAATCAACAACAAGAATATCAAACCTTCCATGATTATTGTTTTGAAAAACAGCAATCCTACCGGTCACATTTGGCGGTGGGGCATGATACAGTTGAAGAATCAGCATTGGATCCAACTCATATATCAACACAGGGGATTTAGAGGTCCTGAAGCAACCAAGAATCATCTGATAAAATATCGAATCATTATCAACACAAACAACTTCAAGTGCTAAACTTGATACCACAGAAAGTATGTTCAGAAAAGTCCCCCAACGGATCCAAAAGCCAACCCCTTTCTCTGTTTCCTTTCTTTTTGATTAAACAATGTTTCGACACCAAACCTCATCGCCAACCAGCTTGAATCCACCATTTCTTTAGTATCCACCTTATGATCCACGTCTTTCTTATCATTCGTATCCACTGGAATGATATTACCATGGATATCAAACTGTATCAAACGTACCTCGGTATGGATGAGGTAAGCAGATTTAAGAAACCGCAATCTTCTCCTCCACTCCATTCTTCCACAAATAAACAAAAGTTCTTCAGTTATTGCATAAGCACCCAGAGGATCCTTATTAGACTCATCAGTAGTGGTTCTTGACACCAAACCATCAAAATAGTTGATGAACTTTAGTTCTACACCGGATGGAATTAACGGTTTCAGCATTGAAGATACGTACCTTTGCACATAAGTTTTCTCTGCGTCGCTTTGTTCAGCTAGATTGTAACGGTAGCTGTTCAAGTTACTGGTGGTGTTACCAACAACAAATAATCTTGATATATTGAAACAGGAATCAGTATCAGAAACTGATTATAAACAGAAAAGGTGAATACGCCCCAATCCTTTTATATTGAGTCAGAATGTTTGCATAGGATTTACGAATCCTTAAAACTTTGTGTACAATAATAAGAAACGGACACTCTGATTAAGAGTATACATGTGTCTGGATCCAAACATACATGGTGACTCGGCATTTCCCCGAGGCCATACATATCATCAACATGCCTCTGAAGGTCTACGGGACTGTTCAGAGAAATGATATTGTATATATAATTAATTGTACAAGGTACTTAGGGTAATTTGATCCCAATTTAGTTGGGTGCCTAATGAGTAGTCACAAAGGTATTATTGTTGGTTTCACAAAGGTATTGAAAAGAGATTTTAGAGTCAGCGTATAATAACCCAAACTTTTGTATTAGATAACAAACGAATAACCATAATTTTAATATAAATATTATTTTAAACTGAAAATGGTATAATTAATAATAATAATAATAACATCAACGGATGAGTGTTTTGAATAAAATATGAAATTTAAGAATTTGAGTTTGAGCAAGTTTACAACTTGTAACATTCCAGCGAAAACTTGAGCAACAAACAACTAACTTATTTAGGAATTTGATTGTGTTTATAACTTGTTTAATATATATAAACGATAAAGTTCCAATGAGATGGATTCATCAAACTTTAAATCTTAATCTCTATCTGTACAACACCACAACCCCGCCGGTTGCCGTCATCACCTCCGCCACCGTAGCAGTCGCTTTTGTTTGCCGCCAAGACCACCCGCTTTGTGAATTCGCCAGAAAACTGCACCACCACCGTTCCGTTACCGCCCCCTCCTCGCCATCACCCTCTGTGCTTCCGTATTAAACCGCCCCTGTTGCCGCCGTCACCGACGCCGCCATAGCCATACGCCGCTGCTCTCCGCCACCCTTGTTTAGTCCGCGTGAAGCCTCAGCGCTATAATCCGTTTCCATCGAAGGTAACCCCATATGGATTTATGATGTCTGTTTCATTCTATCGATTTTAACAAAGGGTAGGATTAACAAGTCTTAGCTAGTGGAGTTTAAAGATGAAGGTAAAACGTATGCTTAAAAATTTTCAGAACCAAACTCCTGGCCACGTATTACATACTAGCCATTGTTCTTGAAAACACCTCCATGGCACCATGAATTCACACGTAACTTGATCTTAATTTTGCATGGCACCTTGTTTTTGAAACCCAATATCCAACTACAAATTTTAAAACGTTATTTAATTAATTATTTATTTATTTTTTTTGTTAACTACTTGTGATCCAAAGGTATTGGTGACTAAATTATATAAATAAAAATGTAATTATCTGTTTGAGTTATGTTGAAAAGTTTGTAACATGAGGTTTAGTAGTTTTAACATATATAAATGAAATTCACGTAAACAGTTTTATGAATATTAAATAACTATTAAAGCATGTAGTATATATTACTGAAAACTGGGAAAAGGTAATTATAATAAGACAATTATATATATACGTATATAAAGGACATCACCAAATAAATAAAGAGTACATGGATATCAAAACATAATCTAAATTACAATAAAATTGTAGGTCCTCGTGAAGTTTAATTCAAGCTTAATTCTTATTATAGTTATCGCCATTCGCTTATAAGGTACGGTTTCTGTTTTCGTTTACTCTTAGCATTATTATATTCCGTTACTTCGTAGTACGGTTTCTGATTTCGTTCATTCGTAGTATTAATTATATTTCGTTACTTCCTAGTACGGATTCTGTTTCTTGTTACTTCATAGTACGGTTTCTGTTTTTGTTACTCTTAGTATTAATTATATTCTGTTACTTGGTAGTACGGTTTCTGGTTTCTTTCTCTAATAGTATTAATTATATTCCGTTACTTCGTAGTGCGGCTTTTGTTCTCGTTTACTAATAGTATTGAATCTATTCCGTTACTTTGTAGTACGGATTTTCGTTACGTGTCGGTTATATTTTGAGTTCAGTTATTTTATATAATATATTTTAGTTATATGTTTTTAGTTTTAGTACTCTGTTACCCGAGCATTTCTGACTTGTCGTTGGGGCGTCAACGACATGGCACTTATCGTGACAGTGCGTAATCAAAGTTCACGGCGTCTCTGAAAGTACTCATGTAGTACCTTGGCCACTTAGAGGCGTATAGATCGATCTTAGCTCCGACTCCTGACTCCTGACATGGCACTTATCGTGACAGTGCGTAATCAAAGTTCACGGCGTCTCTGAAAGTACTCATGTAGTACCTTGGCCACTTAGAGGCGTATAGATCGATCTTAGCTCCGACTCCTGACTCCTGACTCCTGACTTCTGTTTGAGATGGAACAATGTGTGCACGCCACCCACACCGTCTCTTTGGTGCATGGACTAGCTAGCTGTGTACCCCTCTGTTTAGGCTCTGGGTGTTTCCGTATTACACGACCTATTTATTTTAACATCATCGTCGTGTATTTTAGTAATTATATTTTGTTTCGCTATATTTCTGGTCCGTTTTGATATGTGTATATGCATTTGATTAAATTTGAGTATATTCAGATTTCGTCCCGATCGTGTATCGGATTATGTTTCGCATTAAATTATAGTTCAGTTAAATGTTACACGTTATATGTTACTCGTCACACATTATATGTTACAAGTTATATGTTTCTGGCTCTGGGTGTTTTTGTTATAGTTCTGATATATTTCCGCATGCGTTTGACCATGTTCTGACCAAGTGTCGGATCATACATCCAAATTTTATTAAGTATATGTTTAGGTAAAAAAGGTTGGTTTCGAGTTTGAATTGAAGTTCGTATATTTATTCTCTTACGTCTGTCCTTACCTATACTATTGCTCTTTCCGTTACTGGGCAATTTTTGGCTCAGCCGTGTTTTCTTGTTTTGTTTTTCTTATTTTGTTTTCAGGTAATCCGGGATTCTGGGAATTTAGTGATGAGAGATAAAAAAATGAAGTTCAAGCTTCTAAAAGTTAATTCATTTTGTTTAATAATATGACGTAGGTTGCATTAATTTTTGTTGTATTTTGGATTGTGGCGTTGATTTGATATCTGTAATAGTAACACGTTAGCCTGTTCCGGGTTGGGGTGTTACAGTTATGGTATCAGAGCTCAGGCTCTTTCCTGTAGAAAACTTATACAATAAATAATTAATCATGTGAGTTAATGGGTAGACGTCGGGTTAGGATTCCTCTTTTCGTTCTCCGCGTATTCCGTAAATCTTTATCTTTCAGCTCATACGCTACCTTACTTCCAGATGCCTCCTAGAAGACGTGTGAATCGCCAAAACGAGAATGATGCTGGAAACGACCCTCCTCTTGCGACCCTTGTTACTAACGCCGTCAATGCAGCTATTGCGGAAATAGTCCCTAACATCATACAACAGTTGCAGCAAAATAATGCCGGTGGCAACAATGCCGGTGGGAACAACGCCGGTGGCAACAACGCTGGAGGCAACAATCCCCCTGTTGGTATTCATGTCTGGCTTGAGCGTTTTTAAAAGCAAAAGCCAAAATCCTTTAGTACTGCTAGTTCTCCAGTAGAAGCTGAAAACTGGATCGCGCACATCGAGAAACTGTTTGAAGTGCTGGGTGTTGAAGATGTGTTTAAGGTTCGGTTAGCTACTTACAAGCTCGAAGATGACGCTCACAGATGGTGGAAGACACTGAAAGCTGCACGTGGTGGAGACAATTATGCTGCTACACTTCCTTGGAATGAATTCCGTACTTTGTTTTACCAACAGTATTTCACTGATGCTGATCGCAGTGAATATTTGAGAGAATATTCTTCAATTATTAAGGCTAATGATGAGCCCATCGTTGAGTTTAAAAATCGTTTCAGTCGATTGGTTAGTTTTCTTGGCCCAACTGTAGGCACGCAAGAACAACAGACCAACCATTTCAAGTGGGCCATTTGTGACCGAGATAGGAAGTTTATCTTGAACCTCCGTTTTAATGACATAAATGAGATAGTTGATGCGGTTAAGAACCTTGATAATGATAAGAAACACCGCCAGAAGTCTTTTGATGAAAGTCGTAAGCGGCCAAGAGAAAATAATCAGGGTCAATCTTCTTCTCAGGTTGGAACCGAACAGTCCCTTGTACCCCGAGACCGTAGACAGCGTACTGATGGGAATTTCAACAATCAGCCACGAAATGGGGGAAATCAAAATCAGAATCATAGGACCGCACAGAATAATATGCAACAACATCATAACCCCACCAGAGCTCAACCACTTAATCAACAAAACCGAAATACTCCTCTGTGTGGCACGTGTGGGAAACGTCATGGAGGTGCTTGTCGTCGAGCTGAAGGTCGTTGTTTTAGATGCGGAGATGCAGGACACATGATCAGAGACTGCCCTCAGCGGGACCCTAGAGCTAATAATGGAGAAAACGCTAGACCTGCCCAAAAAGATAAGTTCTGGGGAAATTGAAGCCATGAACCGTTTTGATTATCCGTATTTGTTTTCGTTTTAGTACCCCGTATTTCAGTTTATTTGGGTTTGATTTCGTGCGAATTTGGATTTTGTTAAGTTTCACACTCTGTTTATCTGTCATGTTAGAAGACTCTTATGTTTGGTATGTTTGAAGTTTAGCATATTTGGGTCGTGTTTCGTATCATTTATGTCAAGACTTTGACATCATTTTTTTTAGTATATCAACACGTCATTTTTTTTTTTTATATAAGTTTAGTCTTTAAGATGTGTAATGGAAGGACCGTTAGGACACACTCGTAAGGTAAATTGATGATTATGGTCGCGAACGTAACCATGAATTTACAGGTATGTATGTGTGCTACTAAAATCCATTTTGCAGCTTAATGTTCCTCTAATATTTAGATACGACATTGTCTTAAGTTTTCGCTATTATCTGCTAGTGTTACGTGTCTTTTATTATATATTTATTTATTTTTATATCAGTGTAGAAATGCATGTTAATATTCAAAATATGTTTTTGAAAATTTACGTTTTAAGTCTTGATTTTTTTTTAGTATTCCATTAGTTATCACTTTTTATTTCCACTTATAAGTCACATGTTTCAGTTATCTGTCTTTCGTTTTGGTTATTAGTTACACAATTTAGTCATAGGCTTTAGCTCATCAAAATTTATTTATTTTAGTTATTAGTTATCCACTATGTTATATGTAATTCTGTGTTCAAATGAAATTTTTGATTTCCGTTTATAAGAACTAGTATTATCCGATACAAGTTTTAGGTTACCCATAGTTTCGTTCAATATCATCATGGCAACGAGTCAGCTATTTCAGTTTGGATGGTTTTGATTTCATATTAATTCTGTTTTATATGTCCTAATATTTGTTTCCAAGACTTTGCAATTGTCATGTCTGAATTTATGAAAGTTTTAAGTTTGTTTCGTTTCCGTGATATCCGAAAGTATGTGTCACCGTCTTACAATTTCGAGGACGAAATTTTTTTTTTAAGGGAGTATAATTATAATAACCCAAACTTTTGTATTAGATAACAAACGAATAACCATAATTTTAATATAAATATTATTTTAAACTGTAAATGGTATAATTAATAATAATAATAATAATAATAACATCAACGGATGAGTGTTTTGAATAAAATATGAAATTTAAGAATTTGAGTTTGAGCAAGTTTACAACTTGTAACATTCCAGCGAAAACTTGAGCAACAAACAACTAACTTATTTAGGAATTTGATTGTGTTTATAACTTGTTTAATATATATAAACGATAAAGTTCCAATGAGATGGATTCATCAAACTTTAAATCTTAATCTCTCTCTGTACAACACCACAACCCCGCCGGTTGCCGTCATCACCTCTGCCACCGTAGCAGTCGCTTTTGTTTGCCGCCAAGACCACCCGCTTTGTGAATTCGCCAGAAAACTGCACCACCACCGTTCCGTTACCGCCCCCTCCTCGCCATCACCCTCTGTGCTTCCGTATTAAACCGCCCCTGTTGCCGCCGTCACCGACGCCGCCATAGCCATACGCCGCTGCTCTCCGCCACCCTTGTTTAGTCCGCGTGAAGCCTCAGCGCTGTAATCCGTTTCCATCGAAGGTAACCCCATATGGATTTATGATGTCTGTTTCATTCTATCGATTTTAACAAAGGGTAGGATTAACAAGTCTTAGCTAGTGGAGTTTAAAGATGAAGGTAAAACGTATGCTTAAAAATTTTCAGAACCAAACTCCTGGCCACGTATTACATACTAACCATTGTTCTTGAAAACACCTCCATGGCACCATGAATTCACACGTAACTTGATCTTAATTTTGCATGGCACCTTGTTTTTGAAACCCAATATCCAACTACAAATTTTAAAACGTTATTTAATTAATTATTTATTTATTTTTTTTGTTAACTACTTGTGATCCAAAGGTATTGGTGACTAAATTATATAAATAAAAATGTAATTATCTGTTTGAGTTATGTTGAAAAGTTTGTAACATGAGGTTTAGTAGTTTTAACATATATAAATGAAATTCACGTAAACAGTTTTATGAATATTAAATAACTATTAAAGCATGTAGTATATATTACTGAAAACTGGGAAAAGGTAATTATAATAAGACAATTATATATATACATATATAAAGGACATCACCAAATAAATAAAGAATACATGGATATCAAAACATAATCTAAATTACAATAAAATTGTAGGTCCTCGTGAAGTTTAATTCAAGCTTAATTCTTATTATAGTTATCGCCATTCGCTTATAAGGTACGGTTTCTGTTTTCGTTTACTCTTAGCATTATTATATTCCGTTACTTCGTAGTACGGTTTCTGATTTCGTTCATTCGTAGTATTAATTATATTTCGTTACTTCCTAGTACGGATTCTGTTTCTTGTTACTTCATAGTACGGTTTCTGTTTTTGTTACTCTTAGTATTAATTATATTCTGTTACTTGGTAGTACGGTTTCTGGTTTCTTTCTCTAATAGTATTAATTATATTCCGTTACTTCGTAGTGCGGCTTTTGTTCTCGTTTACTAATAGTATTGAATCTATTCCGTTACTTTGTAGTACGGATTTTCGTTACGTGTCGGTTATATTTTGAGTTCAGTTATTTTATATAATATATTTTAGTTATATGTTTTTAGTTTTAGTACTCTGTTACCTGAGCATTTCTGACTTGTCGTTGGGGCGTCAACGACATGGCACTTATCGTGACAGTGCGTAATCAAAGTTCACGGCGTCTCTGAAAGTACTCATGTAGTACCTTGGCCACTTAGAGGCGTATAGATCGATCTTAGCTCCGACTCCTGACTCCTGACATGGCACTTATCGTGACAGTGCGTAATCAAAGTTCACGGCGTCTCTGAAAGTACTCATGTAGTACCTTGGCCACTTAGAGGCGTATAGATCGATCTTAGCTCCGACTCCTGACTCCTGACTCCTGACTTCTGTTTGAGATGGAACAATGTGTGCACGCCACCCACACCGTCTCTTTGGTGCATGGACTAGCTAGCTGTGTACCCCTCTGTTTAGGCTCTGGGTGTTTCCGTATTACACGACCTATTTATTTTAACATCATCGTCGTGTATTTTAGTAATTATATTTTGTTTCGCTATATTTCTGGTCCGTTTTGATATGTGTATATGCATTTGATTAAATTTGAGTATATTCAGATTTCGTCCCGATCGTGTATCGGATTATGTTTCGCATTAAATTATAGTTCAGTTAAATGTTACACGTTATATGTTACTCGTCACACATTATATGTTACAAGTTATATGTTTCTGGCTCTGGGTGTTTTTGTTATAGTTCTGATATATTTCCGCATGCGTTTGACCATGTTCTGACCAAGTGTCGGATCATACATCCAAATTTTATTAAGTATATGTTTAGGTAAAAAAGGTTGGTTTCGAGTTTGAATTGAAGTTCGTATATTTATTCTCTTACGTCTGTCCTTACCTATACTATTGCTCTTTCCGTTACTGGGCAATTTTTGGCTCAGCCGTGTTTTCTTGTTTTGTTTTTCTTATTTTGTTTTCAGGTAATCCGGGATTCTGGGAATTTAGTGATGAGAGATAAAAAAATGAAGTTCAAGCTTCTAAAAGTTAATTCATTTTGTTTAATAATATGACGTAGGTTGCATTAATTTTTGTTGTATTTTGGATTGTGGCGTTGATTTGATATCTGTAATAGTAACACGTTAGCCTGTTCCGGGTTGGGGTGTTACACAGCGTTATTCACCAGCTTTCTGCTGACGTATTTTCCCACCCATGTCACAGGGAAACAAGAAAGGTTAGAGCAGACAAACAAGAAGGAATAAAAGATTGTAGTTGTAGTCATTAGATGCTATCTGATGGCTCAGATATTTTATTTGAAAATATTATAAAAAAATTTATGTTTTCTAAAGAAATGTATTGAAAACATTGAACGGGTATTTAAACCCGAGCTTTTAATAAGTTTTTAAAAGTAATAATATTTTATTAAAGACTTCCGCTAAAAATAAACTCGCAACTCTGATGTATTTAGAAAACAGGTACCAACTTGTGGTCACACGCCTAGGCTTTGAGGCGGGATGTGACAACAATACCCACGTGCTACAATACGATGTCAAATAACTATTCACATCACTATTCCCTCTGAACAGGGAACATACTCAGATAAAGTATTATTATTTTAATCATGGACCAACGGTCCAAAGCTTCCCGCCCATAAAGGTCAACTCTCTAGCAAACTGGAGGCTAACTAGTTTAGTTATAACTGGACGAAAGGCTTGCATCTCTCCCTCTATAAAAGGATGACTTAGCCATAAACAAGAACACAACAAGATCTGAGCAAAACACACACTCCCTTATCTTATCTTCTTCCTTGAGAAATATGCACTTTGCTTATTTCTTTCTTACTTCACAAACATCATAACTTCACCAAGAACTTCATCCAAAAACCGATTCCAAACATCTCGGCCTTGGATCTCCGGTGAGCTATAACAAACAACAATAAACTAGTGAACCTCTCTCTGCGTTTTGCAAACGTAGAGGGACACCACGACCTGCGTTAGTCTAACCGGAACCCCTGAATCCTGTTAGCCTAACCAGTCCATTCACTATCATTGGTCTTATTTTTGTTGTAGCAACATTTTACATCCTGAATATCAACGAGAGAGTTATAAGAAATGATATTTTTGCAGTATGGAATTTATTTATTGTTACTCATTCATTTTATGTTATGGTATTTGTTAGTTGTTAATTTAGTATTACTAAGACGTGGCTTTGTATTCCATAATGTGCAATAAAATATTTAGCAGTCACCAGGTTGATGCCTTAGATGTCATATGGGTTCATTTACACAAGTTTGTTACTGATTATAAAGTACTGTTACGCTTCGAACACTGTTTAGAGTCGTTATTTATATACAATGTACAAAATATAGTATCATCAACTTTTATGTGTAACAGGTAATTGTGCGTGTGACACGGTAATTCCTATAATTACCTACTGTACGTAATGAACATGTTTGGAATTTATGACCTCCAGGTGATGAATGATCATACATCCGTGTTAAAATGCCTGTGATAAATAATAATGATTAATTTTTATTAATGAGTTGTACGGATATTGATTTGAATTTTTGCCAGTTGTCACAACTACACTCCCCAATTTTGGAGAGTCTCGTTGCCCCACTCTAGCCAGACTATGTTGTCTTAACCGGGCCCACATTGATATTAGAGTTTTGCTTGGGCATTCCCTCAAAAAACCATATAATCGGCTGCCACCTGACAGTCACTGTGCCACCACAAGAGCGAGACTTTCTGGCATAACATACAGTGTGACGAAACACGAGTGGGCTCAGGATTCAAACTGACAACCTCACAAGACATACTAAAATATTTCATATTCATAATCCGTCAAAAGTCACACAAGTAAGAATCAAATTTTGAATCTTCACTAGATAACCCAAACCACTTACCACTATATCAAAATCGTCATAATCCACCGAAAACAAATATTGCAAATTCACCAAACAAAACACACCTACCATTAAATACACCACCAATAGTCATCATCTACTTCATCACCTACTTCATCATCATTATCATCATCCACGACAATGGCGGCAAAAACCCTACTACTACTCATAACCCTCATCACACTCATCACCTCAATCACCTCACTCTCCGACGACCAACCCACCGTCTACCAGATCCTCCAACAGTACGGCCTTCCCAGCGGCCTGTTACCCGACTCCGTCAAATCCTACACTCTCTCCTCTGACGGAAGCTTCGTGGTCGAACTGGACCAGCCGTGTTACATCCAGTTTGATTATCTTGTCTACTATGATAGTAAGATCACTGGGAAGCTGAGCTACGGGTCGATTACGGATCTGGATGGGATCCAAGTCAAGAGGTTCTTGTTTTGGTTCAGTGTTGATGAGATTAGAGTTGACTTGCCGACCTCTGAAAATATTTACTTCACTGTTGGGATTATTAATAAGAAGCTCGATATTGATCAGTTTGAGACGATTCATTCGTGTACGGATAACGCTCTTGCCGCGTGTGGCCAATCGTCGAAATCTGTTTCTTCTCAGGTATATTACTTGCTTGTAAACATTATATTTAGTTTAAGGTTAATTGTGATTAACCCCCAAATTTAGTATCCGTACTTTTGTTAGGTGGATGAGATCGGTACTGTACCGGTACCAAAAATAACGAAAATAAAATATGTATTGGTTCTGGTATTTCGGTACGAAATAAAATATCAAATTGAATGTTTTGTTTTGTTTTGGTTCTGGTATTTCGGTACGGTACTCGCGTTGGTATTGCGTTGTCGTTTTCCTAATATCTTTTGATTGATCAAGAAACCATAATACCGAAACCAAAAAATACGAAATGTCCCAAAAATTGTATGAATTTATAAATACAGATTTAACCATGTATTTGTATATTTGTACAGATATGTATGTATACATGTATATAAATGGTTAGGTTTGTTGTTTTCTTCAAAGTTCCAAATCTAACGAAAACCATATATTACAGATTGCAAAATTTTGAGTAGAAAACATCCACATTGCACGTTTATTTCTTTTGTCATTTGCCAATTGTTATGTTTATTATTCCTAGTTTTGTTTACTAATTGTGCTTGATGGTATATTCATTGACGGAAGTGGTGTTTATTTTGTTGGTTTACAGCTTCCGGTGACTTTTGACGAGGTTGAAATGCTGATCACCGAGTAGATGCAGGACCATGGAGTCATGCTGTAGACGGATAATAAGCTTTCTATATCTTTATCCTGTGTTTGAAGGTCAGAAGCCACTGGTTATTTGATCCCTGTTGAGCCTCTGTTCAGGTGTAAAAACTTTCGGAATCTAGTAATCTGTACTAAAAAGTGTATAATATCGTGTCTGTATCAACTTTCCACTATGAATGACTATGGTATCTATGTATTAGCAGCTCCTGAATGTGTTAGTGTTGTGTGTTAGTGTGTTACTAATTATCTAGAGATAATGTTCATTAACGTCCACTCAAATAAACTCGTCTATGTTAACGTTTGTTTATGCATTCATTTAAAATTTGTGGCTCATTACATGAACAAGAAAACCGGTTAGAGCCGAACGAACAAAATTAACAATTGCTCGAATATACTTTTAACAATTTTATAGTTTTAATAATTTCAAGTTTTAATTGCTTGAATATACTTTTTTAACAATTTTATGGTGTGCAAGTGAGATGGACCGACCCGAGAACGATACCCGAAATTCCTTAAATTGAAGACTGACTTACATTCAAAACTCGGTTAACCGACGAAGTCGGTCCCGGTTACCGGTTATACAGGGTAGACCGAATAAGCGATTCACTCACGAACACGTTTGAAATTAGGGCTGATCAGACTTCAATTCAACATACAATCTTCTTCGTCTACATCAATTTTATTATTCATCCCCATTTTAAAGGTAATTCAAAATTTTTAATTACATACTAATGTTTATGTTTTTACCTTAAATGATTAAATTGATGAAAATATATATGAATTTGTGGTATGGGTATAATTCTTGTTTGATTTTGTTATTATGGGTTCAATTCACTACAAACTTGTATTTCTACTGTATTTTTTATACTTGCACACCGACTGTATGATGAAATACCTGAATAAAGTTTTTTTTATTATACAGGTTCGGTCTTCATGCTTTCTCACAATTGAGTTCTTACATTAAAATTTTTTATACAAAACCTACCTCATCTCTGAACTTGCCAATTACCATCATGCCCCTCATCTTAAGTTTCTTGATCCTGTGTTCTTATTTGAATCAATCTCCACACTGAGTACCGAAAACAGATCCCTCAACAGCCAACATCTCATCATGCTTGAAGCACTTGACAGTGCACAATGTGACTCTTGAGACTGTTCCGACACGATAAGCTCGACCATAAATTTGTAAATAATGTTTTAATCTTACCCTTTCCAGCAATATTCTATCAAATCTGAGTGTTACTAGCCATTTCTTTTATTCAGGCTTGATATATCAACCAAACTTGTACTGACAACCTCCCGTTTAACGAAACAAGAGCCGTAACCTTCAACAGAGTTTTTTTTATACCAAAATAGGATGGTAGAAGAAGTATTTACCAAAATGGTTGATTTGAAAACTATTTACCAAAACAGGTGTTTTATTAGAAACTTATACATATTACTCACTTTCAGTCTTATTGAATAAGATTAATTGTTAATAAAATAATAATAATGTCAAATATATTACATTTATAAAATTAAGTGACTGGTATTTTTTTTAAATAATTTATATCAATATAATCATTATTATTATTGTTGTTAATATATTATTATTACATATGCTTATCTAGGGGAGGGTTATTTTGAGAATCATGGTGAGTTTTAAGAACTTTAAGAACTCAATTTTGAACCACACATTTAATTAAATGATATGAAATATGTGGCTGAAATTAAATTTGATTAAAAAATGAAGCATGAGAGAGAATAAATATTTTTGACAATTTTTTTTTCGAATTTTTTTTACACATGTGTAATACGTAAGTGTAAGTGATGTACAAAAAATTACGGTATTTTTTTACATACCGAATCGACTTTTTACACTTGTGTAACTAACCTTACACAAGTGTAAAAAGTCGATTCGGTATGTAAAAAAATACCGTAATTTTTTGTACATCACTTACACTTACGTATTACACATGTGTAAAAAAAATTCGAAAAAAAAATTGTTACGTTGAGTTCTTAAAACTCAAAGTGGTTCTCAAAATAAATCTATCCTATATATATCATACAATATATATATATATATATATATATATATATATATATATATAACACAACAAGGCTTCTTGATACTGATTCTACGCTTTACCCAAATGACTCGAAACAATTGATCATAAGCAAATTACCCGAATCGAAATATTCGTTGACAAGATCCTTCAACAACCAACATCTCATCATGCTTGAAGCACTTGACAGTGCACAATGTGACTCTTGAGACTGTTCCGACACGATAAACTCGACCATAAATTTGTAAATAATGTTTTAATCTGACCCTTTCCAGCAATATTCTATCAAATCTGAGTGTTACTAGCCATTTCTTTTATTCAGGCTTGATATATCAACCAAACTTGTATTGACAACCTCCCGTTTAACGAAACAAGAGCCGTAACCTTCAATAGAGTTTTTTTTATACCAGAATGGTTGATTTGAAAACTATTTACCAAAATAGGTGTTTTATTAGAAACTTATACATATTACTCACTTTCAGTCTTATTGAATAAGATTAATTGTTAATAAAATAATAAAAATGTCAAATACATTACATTTATAAAATTAAGTGGCCGGTATTTTTTTTAAATAATTTATATCAACATAATCATTATTATTATTGTTGTTAATATATTATTATTACATATGCTTATCTAGGGGAGGGTTATTTTGAGAATCATGGTGAGTTTTAAGAACTTTAAGAACACAATTTTGAACCACACATTTAATTAAATGATATGAAATATGTGGCTGAGATTAAATTTGATTAAAAAATGAAGCAGGAGAGAGAATAAATATTTTTGATAATTACACAAGTTTAAACGTTTGTTACACATGTGTAAAAAGTCGATTCGGTATGTAAAAAAATACCGTAATTTTTTGTACATCACTTACACTTACATATTACACATGTGTAAAAAAAATTCGAAAAAAAAATTGTTACGTTGAGTTCTTAAAACTCAAAGTGGTTCTCAAAAGAAATCAATCCTATATATATCATACAATATATATATTATATATATATATATATATAAAACAACAAGGCTTCTTGATACTGATTCTACGCTTTACCCAAATGACTCGAAACAATTGATCATAATCAAATTACCCGAATCGAAATATTCGTTGACAAGATCCTTCAACAACCAACATTTCATCATGCTTGAAGCACTTGACAGTGCACAATGTGACTCTTGAGATTGTTCCGACACGATAAACTCGACCATAAATTTGTAAATAATGTTTTAATCTGACCCTTTCCAGCAATATTCTATCAAATTTGATTGTTACTAGCCATTTCTTTATTCAGGCTTGATGTATCAACCAAACTTGTACTGACAACCTCCCGTTTAACGAAACAAGAGCTGTAACCTTCAACGGAATGGGATGGTAGAAGAAGTATTTACCAAAATGGATTATTTGAAAACAATTTACCAAAATAGGTGTTTTATTGGGAAATGGAAAATAAATTATAAATGCCAAACTCAAATTTATGAGAGAATTCCAACCGGCATCATTCTCTCTGTAAAACCTCATCCTCGAGCTTTGCCTTTGGGCCAAAGCCACTAGAGTCGAACACTCAAATGGAACATCAACTTGCCTCTCATCTATTATTTTCATGGACCGACCACACAAGTTAACTACACGATCGCCTCGCCCAACTCCAGATTTATACCACCTAAGTCGAAAGGAGCATTGAACCGTTTCTTGTTCACTGGTGAATTTTAGAAACCAATCCACCCATTTGTGATCCATCAACTTGATCACTTTTTAGCCCAGCATCATTTTGTTTCTTCACGTGATTATCCTCATTCAGTCCATCCACATGGAATATATCATTCTTTTTGTTTTTCCATGAGTTCACCGTAAGCCAAGTAGGATAAACTATGCATGCCACATCCAAATAAAACCTTCATGCAAAATGGCGGGTACAAAAAATTTTCTTACAGGGGCTGGAAATTTTTTAGGTTGATGCTCAATTGACTATCGGTATTTAATATTTAAATTTATTACGACTTGGTTCGGCCGTTTGGCCGGTTTAAATTGGTATATATTTTTTTCGATCCGGATCGGTTCCGGTCCAGTCACATCGGACCGTGTCATATAAAAATTAAGATAATTAAACAAAATGTTATATAACCAAAATAAAGTCCGTGAAATGTAATATTTAACAATTAATATTGGCTTTTGTCGTGACTATATACCCAATAACTTAACCTAAAAACCAGTTCATTCTTCCTTCTTCATCTTCACTTAAATTTTATGGCCTAAAATTGTTTTTCATGAGAGTCAGAAATTTACCGTAATGCACATGTACAATAACTTATTAATTTAATTCGGGTTAGGTCACATAATGTAAACATTGAAAGAAATTATTGAAAATTAATATAACATCTACTGAATGAAAACATAAAATAGTTATGAAAAAAAAAATAATACAACAGATGAAAAGCGAAAAAAATTGATTGTCAATCTAAACTATAGGAAAAAAAAGTATTAAATATAACTCATCTTCTTCGTTTTTAAGTTTTAAGCCCTACACTCCTCAGTTCTCCCGGCATCTTACACAGACAACGGAATTTTCCGGCGAGTCCAAAGCCTATATTTTCTTTTTTTTTTCTTCTTCTTCTTACATCCTCACTAGTTTTAAACTAGTTTTACAGGGGTCGGTCTCAAAATTTTACAGGATTCGATCGGGATTTTTAACACACCAATAACACTAAATTTAATTTTTTCACAGGGGTCAGCCGACCCCGTAACATTAGTGTAGGTCCGCCCATGATGCAATGGCCAACAAGGGGAACCGCCATAGACATTTTTCGTTCCCCGTAATTGAAAAAACTCCATCTTTTCTGTCGGTTTGTCCATGTTATGCTTGTTTGCTCAACTTCTAAGCCCATTGGATGGAGAGATGCACAAAAAACCCGAATTTGGAACCGGACCTGAAATAAAAACCCGAAACCGGTTTTTTTAATACTTGAATCCGTACCCGACCCTACCCGTAGGGTCGGATAGGGTATGCATTTTGGCACTAAAACCCGAACCCGAACCGGACCCGATTTGTACCCGGTAATACCCGAAAACTCATACCCGAAAAATACCTTAAAGATACCCGAAAAATGCCCCTAAAAAAGTGCAAACCTTTAAAAAATCCATCTATACCATCTATACCCGAAAAATACCCCGAAAAAAACCCGAAAAACCCGTAAATAGGGTTTTTTCAATACCCGATAATAGGGTATTCAAATACCTGGTTTTAGAATACACGGTTCTATACCCGACCCGAACCCGATGAATAGGGTATGGTTTTTAGAGACAATACCGAATCCGACCCGATTATTACCAATACCCGTTCATACCCGTACCCGGTCATACCACAACCCAGGTATTTATAAAACCCGATTTGTGCACCTCTAATTGGAAGCATGTTTAAGATTTTTTTTATCAGTTACTCTTTATTTTCATGTGTGCGCGCTGTTTGTTCTTTCTATTAGTTATTCCTACGTTTTTAAGTATCTTTTTCTTTTTCTAGAAATGATAAGTTAACGAAATTATATTTTAGTCTTACTTTCCGTACTTATAATGAATACCGATCGAATTCGCATTGACTCGTCTTCACAACGTTAGTGTTTTTGTTATTTATTTTTTATTTTTAAATATGTTAACTTTACGAAATTAGATTCTGGGTTTGGTTTAAGTACCATAACAAATGAGGCCGATACTGCCAAAATTCACATCAATTCGCCACTGCATCACCTATATTTTACCTTACCGACCTAATAGATGTCGTTTTTGATACGTTATATTTTCATACCATATTATATTTTTGTATTTATATATAAGAGCCTTTCTTATTTTTTTTATTTTCTGAGATGGCCATGGTGGAAGGGTAGGGCTTTACAGTTTGAAAACAAAAATTGATTAAAGGAAAGAGTGCCACTTGTCACAACTTAAACAGAATGGCTTTATTTGATTGAGACGTGGTAAAAAGAAAAAAAAAACAGACATATAATCTAGCTGGTCGTATGTAAATATGATCATGAGTTCACACGGAACAGAAGTAAAACCGAAATGATGATGACAACAATGGCAGCAAAAGCCCTACTGGTCCTAACGCTGCTGACAGTCAGCTCCTCAACAACTTTCTACGACGTTCTGGAGAGGTATGATCTTCCTAAGGGGCTGTTCCCGGACTCGATCAAATCGTACACAATTGTCTCACTTTTTGAAGGAACCTTCGTGGTTGAACTGGAGAAACCCTGCTATATCCAGTTCAGTCGCCGTATCTACTACGAAACTAAACGGATTTGGTTGGGATCCATTACAGAACCCTTTATACCAGGTATGATGTTGATGCAATTAGGGTTAACTTGGGTACTTATGATGTCTTCTTCCATATTTCGTTTGGTAATCTGTTGTTTTTTATCCGTGAGTTTGACAAGATTCCTTCGTGTACGCCGGCCTCTGCTCAATCAGCAAATCCTATTAATTCTCAGGTTGTTTATTATTATTATTATTATTATTATTATTATTATTTTTGTTTCGAAATGCAAGGTTTTTATAAAACAATATATAACATGTATGTACGTATTCATATGGATAATTACAAATTGCCAACATTTCATGTTTATTTCTTTTGTGAATTGGCACTTATTCTGTTTATCCCTATTTTTTTATTTTATAACCTTTTTTGACAACCATGAGAACTCATTTCCGGAATTGTCAGCAAGTCGATCGTCCCAGCTTGCACCGGCCACGTGGCATTCAATACTCTGTTAACCCATATTCGGACCTAACGCCTATCTGCTACAGGCAGATAGTAGTTAGTACTCTTTATAGTGGCCTAATACTATTTGAAAATGTGAACAAAATTCCTTACTACAGCTATATATATGCATGCAATTGCTTAGTACAGTTTTATAGTGGCCTAATACTGTTTTCACTATTTTTTTCCGCCATGAAATGTATTTGTTTTTGCACTAGTGTTGACCCCTTGACTTGCATTAAGGTGCTGCTATAGATTGTTTATAATAGTTAAATGTGTTTGGCTAACATAAAAACTATATATGCTTCGTGTTCCATTCATGACAGAAATAATTAGTTTCATTTTGTTGTCTTGAAGTTTCCAGTGACTTTTGACGAGGTTGAAATGCTAACAGCCGAGTAGATGCAGGACCATGGAGTCATGTTGTAGACGTAAAAGAGGATAATAAGGTTTCTGTAATCGAATGTGTGTTTTGAAAGTCAGAAGCCACCGGGTATTTGAGCCCCGTTGAGTCTATGTTCTAATAAAAGCTTTTAAAATCTAGTAATATATATGTTATAGAATTTGGTATTCAATCTTGGTTTTTCATATCATAACAAGAGGTTA
Organism: Bidens hawaiensis; assembly: GCF_021521415.1. Lineage (NCBI taxonomy): Eukaryota > Viridiplantae > Streptophyta > Magnoliopsida > Asterales > Asteraceae > Bidens > Bidens hawaiensis. Next base: position 99,087 of record NW_027492312.1, on the reverse strand, counting down.
AATACAAAATAAGATCCTAAGATCAAGGAGAACAAAAAGGAAACAGATAAACTAAACAGGCAACTAAATATGACAGCTAATATATCATAATAATTTCCTTTACTCCCCCTCAAGCTGGAGTGTGGAGATCTCGAACACCTAGCTTGCCAAGAAGATCACATAAAGGCTGAGTTCCCAAGGGCTTGGTAAAAAGATCTGCAATCTGTTGTTTGCTGGACACGTGAAGGGGCAAGATCTCACAGGATTCAACACGTTCTCGGACAAAAAAACAGTCCATTTCCACGTGTTTGGTGCGCTCGTGAAAAACTGGATTGTTTGCAATATGTTTGGCAGCTAGATTATCACAATGAAGAGGTGTAGCATCATGTATGTCAACTGTAAGATCCTTAAGCAGCGAACGAATCCAAAGAATTTCACTAACTGTAGTAGCCATAGCACGGTATTCAGCTTCCGCCGAGGAACGGGAAACTACTGACTGTTTCTTTGTTTTCCAGGATACCGGAGCACCACCCAAAAGCAGCAAATAACCCGTCCGCGAGCGTCTGGTGAAAGGACAACCCAACCAATCGGCATCACAATAACCGACAAGTTGGATTCCACCATCCTTTGGTATAAATATACCTTGACCAAGACTAGATTTTATGTAACGAAGCACGCGAAGAGCTGCATTCATGTGGTTATCTCTGGGATCGGAGACAAATTGGCTTAGTACATTGACCGCATAGGCAATGTCAGGACGCGTGGCCTGAAGATATAACAGTCTCCCGATAAGACGCCTATAAAGAGAGGCATCGACCTTGTGACTTTCAAGACATTTATCAAGCTTTAGATTTTGCTCCATGGGAAAACCACTGGGTCGACATCCAAGCTGCCCACAATCAATTAGTATATCCATGGCATATTTATGCTGACTTAGAACAATCCCATCTTCAGTCCGAGCAACCTCAATACCCAAGAAATACTTCAATGGGCCAAGATCCCTAATGCTGAAATTCGTATCCAAATGAGCTTTGGTTCTTTGAATCATATCTTCGTCATTACCAGTAATAACGACATCATCAACATAAATTAAAATTGCCACAAACTTGCTTTCATTTTGATAGGTAAAAAGGGAATGATCAGCATGAGATTGTTTATAACCAATATTTAGAAGCGAGACTGTGAACTTTTGATACCAAGTACGCGAGGCTTGCTTCAATCCGTATAGGGACTTTCTGAGACGACAAACTCTAGATTCTTCTGGATTGGAAAAACCTTGCGGTATCTTCATGTATACTTCTTCCTTTAAATCACCATGAAGAAAAGCGTTATTTACGTCCAATTGGTGTAGTGACCATCCTTTCTTGACAGCAACCGTGATCAGAGTTCGAATAGTAACCAGTTTTGCAACTGGGGCAAAAGTGTCATGGTAATCAATTCCCTCTATCTGAGTAAATCCTCTTGCCACTAGACGGGCCTTATATCTCTCGATCTCGCCATTGGGTTTGTATTTTATTTTGTAAACCCACTTCGAATCGATGGCGTGTTTCCCTTCTGGCAATTGTTCTAACGTCCATGTTTCGTTTTGTTCAAGAGCTTTAATCTCTTGCTGCATGGCATCACGCCAATCTTTATCCTGCATAGCTTCTTTGAAGGATTTTGGCTCATTTGAAACAGTAATGGCCGCTAAAAAAGCTTTGTGAGATTCCGAAAATTTGTTATAAGAAACATAATTGGAAAGAGGATGTACCGTAGAAGAAGTTCGATTGTGCACGGGTTTGGCGTGGTCTATGGATGGTGGTAGTGACACGTTGTAATCTTGTAGTCGGGATGGAGGCACCTTGATCCTTGTGTCCCGTGGAGCCAGAGGGTCAACATGAAATTCTTCAATGGCAATGTTATCCTCGATTTGTGTCTCTTCAATCGGTTCAGTAGTCTCAATGGGTTCGGTTTCCTGATAGAAATCGGACATGGCATTTTCTTCACCATTGTCGTCTTCCATATGCTTGGCATAAACATCTTCATGCCACATGGGGAGCTCAAAAATATCAGAAGTTGGATCCTTGGATTTGAGATAAGCAAATGGAAAATTATTCTCAACAAACTTGACATCACGTGAGACTATCATTTTTCCGTGCTCAAGATCAAAAATTTTGACACCTTTCGTTCCCTGTGGGTAACCCATAAACACTCCCGGTCTTCCCTTGAATTCGAATTTGTCACCTCCTGTCTCTATGCTGCTATAATAGGCTAAACACCCTAAAGTCCGCATGTGTTCATAGTCGGGTTTTTGTCCGAAAATGATCTCATAAGGGGTTTGGTTGTTAATAACCTTAGACGGAAGGCGATTAATGATGTAGACAGCCGCCTCTATGCATTCTCCCCAAAATCTCTTTGGAATGCCCCCGTTGAACATGAGAGCCCGAGCCGTTTCGAGGAGATGTCGATGTTTTCGTTCAACCACTCCGTTTTGTTGGGGTGTATGAGGACAAGTAGTTTCTGACAAAATACCCTCACGCGCATAAAATTCTTTCATGCGGTTGGAAGTGAACTCACCTCCATTGTCACTTCTTATCCGTTTGATGGTTTTTGAAAACTGGGTTTTAACCATTTGGTGAAAGTTTATCAAACAATCACTAGCTTCGCTCTTGTGCCTGATTAAAAAAATCCAAAGAGCCCTACTAAAATCATCCACAATAGTTAAGAAAAAACTTGCATGGGTTGTGGATGGTTTACGATATTTACCCCAAATGTCACAATGAATCAACTCAAAACATTCGGTAGTTTTAATAAAACTCTTAGGAAAAGGAGACCGTGTGTGTTTTGCTTTAGTACACGAATCACAAACATTGTTCTTAAAATTGAAAGAAAATTCTCTTAAAAAAGAAATATGCGATAACTTGGATTCAGATGCATGGCCCAGTCTTGAATGCCAAGTTTTTGCATCAACCTTCGTTGCCATAGCCTTCCTTTCTTGAGCCACCATCCCCATCCGATATAGACCTTCAACGCATTTACCCGTGCCAATCAACTTCCTCGAGTGTAAGTCCTGCATCACGCAAAAATCCGGAAAAAAACTTACAATACATTGTAATTCCTTTGATAGTCTACTAACAGAAAGCAAATTGCAATTGAAGTTAGGAATGTGTAAAACATCTTTGATTTTAATTCCACCGATTAGGGTGCAGTTCCCTTTAGCTTCTACCGGTATACTGTCGCCATTCGGTATCATAACAGGCGCCTCTCGTATGGCTCGAGTGCCATTTTCAAGAGACTCCTGTTTATGTACAATATGTTCGGTCGAACCCGAATCCCAGATCCAATAATCAGGTTCATTACGCTTACCAGCCATGTTTGCTTTACGAGTAGGTTCACCTTCTGTATGCTGCCCACTGCCACCAAGATGTTTCATGAGAGTTTGGTATTGTGCTTCTGTTAGGCCCGCTAGACTGGATTCGGTCTCAACGTGTGCAGCCTTCGGCTTCCCTTTGTCCATCTTACCTTTACTGGACCACCATTCGGGATAGCCTATCAATTTGAAACAGCCTTCCCGTTTATGACCATCTCTCCCGCAGTGAGAACAATGATCAACTTGTTTGCTTCGTTGAAAGCTGGAAGAACCTTCCCGTTGTCCTTGAGTTCTAAACGCAGCCGGCTCCACCTGTGTTTTTCTCATCATGGTGATTTGTTTCTGCTGTTCCTCTTCAGAAGCTAGACGATAGGCCTCTCCAAGTGTGGGAGTGGGCTTGATGGAAAGAACATGAGTTCTTATTGTTGAAAAATCCCTATCGAGACCCATCAAAAACTCATACAATCGTTCTTTGTCCTTGAATTCAGTGAGTCTTTTCCCAATGTTGCAAGTGCAATTTCCACAAGTGCATCGCGGGATGGGAAAGACAGATTGTATCTCATCCCATATCCCACGGAGCTTGGTATAATACGCCGAAACGGACGAATCATCTTGGTGGGTTATTGAGAGAGATTGTTTTAACTCATAGGCTCGAGGCGCACTCTCCTTCCCGAACCTTTCCTTCAAGTCATTCCATATTTCAGAGGAGGCGTTAGCATACTTCACACTCCCCCTGATGTCTTTATCCATCGCTGTCGTGAGCCATCCAATGATCATGGCGTCACAACGCATCCACAGCATGTAGTTGGCTGCCGCCTTTTCTGGTTTAGGGATCGTACCGTCCACGAATCCCATCTTGTTCTTTGCAAACAGAAAGTTTGTCATCTCCTTCGCCCAGTCACTATAGTTTCCGTCGGTTAAGGTTTCATTGACGTGCATCTGTTTGGGTAAGTCAGAAGGGGATAAATAATAGGGTGAGTTGGCGTCGATGGCTTCATTCTTGCCACTGCCGCTGGATTTATCTCCGGCCATCTTAGGTTACGAGCGGCGGTTCTTGAGAACCCGCTCTGATACCATATAGAATTTGGTATTCAATCTTGGTTTTTCATATCATAACAAGAGGTTAAATACAAAATAAGATCCTAAGATCAAGGAGAACAAAAAGGAAACAGATAAACTAAACAGGCAACTAAATATGACAGCTAATATATCATAATAATTTCCTTTATATGTACCAAGGGTGGACGGAGTGCCCACGGGATGGGCTTGGTACAGTCTTCAACCCGGCGGGAACTCTGCCCCTAAGGCTCGAACCTGAAAAAGAAAGCACTCCTCTCTACACCCCTAAATGTTCTAAAAAGAACTATGGAAATTCAATGTCACTTGCTAATTAGCATAGGAAGAAGAAACAAAGCAAAAAACGGTTTTCTTAATTTAAAGGAGTGGGAGGTTTTTACTACTCATATGAAATGGAGTCCAGTTTCAAAAGTGGGAGCCGATGTTTCAATGAGCCAATCGTCTAAACTGTAACATCCCAAATTCTGGATATTTATATCCAAAGGATTTTCATATATTAAATTCAGGAACTATAAAGTTCAAAATTAATGAAGATTTAAGTAAAATACGTTTTATAATGCTAGTTGAAAGAATGAAAATTGATATGTTAAAGATGAAATCTCTAATCTTTTGAAGACATTGAAGAGAGGATTGTGTATCTAACTCTTAGTTATCATAATTGTTGAAATTTATGTGGTAATTTATCCTATTGTTTAAATACCCTAGAACTTTGTTGATGGTAATGGATTTGATTTTAAATAGCAAATTATGTTGGAAGTTCTTCTTAAAATGGTTATTTATATTTGAGTGAACTGCGGTTTTCGTCCACGTGGTTTGTCTAAATCTACGGTTTTAATTTAATAGCTTCAAATTTGTGATTTTCGTCCATGTGTTTTCATTTCACTTGCAATTAAACTTGAATCCATTAACCCCGTTAAGTCTGGACATTAAACTCCTTAGCGTGCCTCTCACATGAGGGGCAGTTTTGTCATGTCTCTCCTTAAATAAACTTCAGTCCAAATTCGTAAGCCCTCTCGCGTGAGGGCAGGGGTGTATTTGGGGAGTAAAAGACAAAACTACCCCTCACGTGAAGGGCACTTAATGGGTTTAACGAGCAGACTTAACGATATTAGTGAAATCGGGTTTAATTGCAAGTGAAATGAAATAACAGGGACGAAAACTACAAATTTGAAACTATTGGATTAAAACTGCATATTTGGACAAACCACATGGGCAAAAACCGCAGTTCACTCTTATATTTTCATCATATTTAGATCATGTTAATGGTGCCAAAGTTTGGTTTTCTTATGTTAATTTGTGGTTATATATCATCATCTTGGTTGTTTGATTTGATATTATTTTGGATTCATGTTCATAAACTGGGGACTTAAGTTGTAGCCTTACATGTAGTTTAATGACGTTCTTGAATTGAATTAAGATAACTCGGTTCATATTTACTATATTTGATGTTTCTAACATCATACTGATGTAATGGACCAAAATCTAACAATTTCTCAGTCATCGAATATTGACCCTTACTAACTCTTGTAACAAGGTTGTGAATCAAGATATGATTTAAAATAGTATGTTTAGAACTTAGTAATAATGTTCATGGTTTCTAATGTTGAACATTGAAGTGTTTAAAAGGTTGAACGAAATCAAAGCGGGTCAATTAAGTTGGCAAATTTTGAAGTGGTGCTACAGGGGGCGTAGCTTACGCCCCACCCAGCATAGCCTACACCAATATGGAATTTTGTTATAGTCTTTAATTATGCGAAGTCTCTCCTATGCCATATTGAATGGGGCCTACGTTGGATTCGTTCGCTTGGTTATCTTGTCACGGTTTGGGGATGTTTTGATGCAAATCCTTATGTTATACAACTAACTTGTGGCGTGGTAATACCTTAGGTGCAACCTCGGATAAGTATCGTGGATGCTTTCTCTTTATTTATTTTTTATTTTGAAATCGGGGATAAAACACGAATAACACAAAGAAGTTGGAAATGTCTTTAATGGTTGTTTTGTTTAAAGTAAGAATCCAAAACTATCAGTTGCCAAATTTAAAAACGGTTATAAACGAAAGAAAATGTATTTTGGGACCTACTTTTCCGATACTTAATATAGTATAATAATGTTTCAATTTTGGAGTGTTACATAAACGAATGAAGACATCGGCTTCTTCGCAAGACCTTTTCTTGCAAGATCATTTCTCATAAGACCCTTTCCCGCAAGAGTTGAAGTTGAAAAGACCAACCCGCAAACAGAAAAGGCAAGCATCCTCAAGCGACGATCCAGATTTGATAGAAGTGATAACCGACTTCACAAGGAAAGGTCCATCAAGCTTGACGAAAGTAACATCGTGAAAAACAAAGCTGCACAAATTGTTTTGGAAGAACAGCAGCCCAACAAAGAAAAGAGGATTTGGATTTCATGTGTAAATCTCTCGTGAACTTGCTCGAGCCAGTTAAAGAATCAGTATTAGAAAAAAAAAAGAAATCACTAAACGTTGGAATGAAACTTCTAGTTTTTGTTTATGTTAGGGTGCTTGTTTTATTTATGTTTTTTTTATCTGTTTTTGAAGTCTTATATTTTTCTAATTAATATAATGTTATTTAAACTTTATGTTATTTTTAAGTTAAAAGAGTTTAGATATTTAGTTTTAGATAAAAGTGAAAGAAAAAAATGGTTGAAAGATAGATGAAGCTGAATTAGTGGCATTTCTAAGGTTGAAAGACGGTTAATGGCGGAATGACTAGACGCTAACGTGGACGAAAGAGAAGGTGAAAGATGGTTAGAAAGGATGGCACCCCCTTCTCTGGTCTCCCCTAAGAAGTGTATAATGTATGTATCAACTTTCAGCTGTGCAATGACTATTACATGGTGTATTATCAAGCTCCCAAATGTGTTAAAAGTGTGATCAATTATCTTAGAAGATTAAATGAATAAAGATGACAACGGTACGGAAATTACAAACTCAGGTTCCATGTCCATTACCTGAAACTTGATGTTAAAACTCATCGAAAACCCCGACTTGAATAATCTCTTTTGATGATTTCGAGTTTCTAGCAAAATTTAACTTACTATTTATATATCTTTTATACAAGATATTTGATTTTGATTTGGGTGAATAGGTTGAGAAGATATCATTTAAACCAGTCAAATACTTTTAAACCGGTCTCATACCCATTCCAAATGTTTAGGTTTCCGCGTCGGAAATCGGTTAACCGATCAAGAGAATCAAAATCAGAAAACAGAATAAAATTATGCAAGCCACAAAGATTTCAAAACAGGGCATAACAGCCACAAAAAGAGTTCAAAGATTCATGCTTTCTCACCATTGAGTTCTTACATTAACATTTTTGTACAAAACCTACCTCACCTCTGAACTTACCAATTACCATCATGCCCCTCATCTTAAGTTTCTTGATCCTGTGTTCTTATTCGAATCAATCTCCACACCGAGTACCGAAAACAGATCCTTCAACAGCCAACATCTCATCATGCTTGAAGCACTTGACAGTGCACAATGTGACTCTTGAGACTGTTCCGACCCGACAAACTCGACCATAAATTTGTAAACAATGTTTTGATCTGACCCTTTCCAGCAATATTCTCCCAAATCTGAGGGTTACTAGCCACTTCTTTATTCGGGCTCGATATATCCACCAAACTTATACTCAAATTATTTCTAATAATGCACAACCTCCCGTTTAACGAAACGAGAGCCGCAGCCTCCAATGCACGCGAGCTCCCCAAATGAACCTTACTATCAATGAACCTCTTCCAAGAACCCGATTCCTCTTCATAAACCCTAATCTTGCATCCATCCCGACAATCCAAAGCATAAAGATGCCCGTTCATAGAAGTACTCGGGTTCCTCCAACCACTAATCATTCCATTCGTTATCGACCCCCACGTGTTCGTTTCTGGGCTGTATGCCTCACTAAGAACCTCCCGGTGGGCCCCGAGCCCTTTCAAGAACCACTTCCCGTTATGAACCACCCCAATAAATGGCACCATAGCCGTGCTCATATCCGATATAAAGTTCCATCGGTGCTTATTCGGGTCATAAACTTCCGCAGACCGTAGGGTCCGGTGAATCCCCTCACACTCACCACCCGCCACATAAAGACAATTGTTAATCACACATGCGCCAAAAAAGTGTCGTTTTCGAAGCATATCAGGAGCTCGGTGCCACTTATTTGTTCTCGCACTGTAGAAAATGACCCGTCTCATAGAACCCTTAAGCGGGTCTTTACCTCCAAACAAATACAAATGACACCCGCTTAAAACCGCACATCCGAACCCGACTGCATAACCGTACTCCACCGGGACAGGTGGCAGCGGTTGCCAAAGTTGGTAAACCGGGTCAAATGCATGCCATGAAATCCGTCCATCACGATCTCGTTTAAAAACATAAACCCATTCTTCTGCCATCCCAAGACCCTTTCTAAGAGAATAAAAGTAATTACCCGAGAGAAGCCGGAACCATCGTTTACAGACTAACCGAAGCTTGTTGTGCTCGGCTCGTGGGACCCGGATCAGACATGCAATGGCCAGGTCGTCCGGGAGTCCAGATAAAAGAGGCGGCTGGACCCTGCTCCGTTCCCTACGCCCGCTCTTGGACTTGTGTGCACGCGGGTTGATATCGGGCTGGATACATAATTTTGACCCGGGAACAAATTTTCGGGCTCCTGCTACGGTTTTTAAACCCGCGTCGACTCTGCAGTAGCACGAAACCGACTCCACCTGAATCATTTATCAAATATATAATACCAGACAAATATATCATTTCATAAATTCATCATAAATAAGTAAAATTCAACATAAATATCCCAAAATTGATCAATAAAACCCACTGTGTCTGCAGGGTTGACTTACAGATTTGGTGTATTAACTTCATGAATAACATAATACAAAACTAACATTACAAAGAAAACACACAAACACACACACTAGGGTTCAACATACAATTTACCCCCAAATTCAACAATTTCAAAAACCCACAAAATTGAGTTGAAATTAACAAAAACCCACATCATGAATCAAGCATAATGCCAATATCTCTTAACAATTTCATCTGGGTATCCATGAAAACACCAAAACTGTAAGCAACAACTCACCAGTGGAGCTTGAAGACGAAAACCCCTTTGTTGAACACTTGGTGAACGTTGAGGTTCAGCTAATTGAGCCATCTAACTCACAATTGTACCAATTTCATACACACAAATCAAATAATAAAAGATTTGGGACCAGGGTTTATGTTTATCTTAGATCAAGAAAAATGACAGACCGGCAGTCTTGAAATCTGATCCTGGGGTTACAATAATCGAGACAAATCCAAAAGATCAAACAAAACAATACAAAACAAAACAAAACAAAGCAAACCCTTGAATATGTGCGATTGAAGCTAAGCAAATTGAATCGATGAAGTGAGAATGAGAAATGAATCAATCACATCTGGACCGGTGTTGAATTTGTTGTTAATTATGGTAGGTTATATAGTAGTAAATTGAATAAAAATCTAATTTCTGAATTTGGGAAATTAATAAATCTATACAATTTAATAAATAAAATTTTACTTGTGACATGTGTCCTCTAATTAGCCACCTCTTTCTCTCAAAATCCCGCCTCTCACCACACTCCTTTCATAACCCTAATCTACAACCACAATCACTCCCAAACCTCTCCTGTGCCAATCTATATCTTCTCTTCAGAAAATCTTTCGTAATGTTTCAATCCATCAAATCCCATTCTCAAAATCACGGGCGACCGAAACTTCCAATTTCATCTCCATCACTGCTGTCAAACTACAGCTTCCACGCCGTCGATGACTTTTCAAACGAAATCAAACCCTAATCAATCTGTAATCAGTATATCTAAATCCTCTCAATGCCAACAACCCTCATCAAAACTTAGGGCGGAGTCACCAACAATTGATTTCTCTCACATGGTACCTCTCTTTCTGTTAGTTTTTTATGTCTTTTGAAATTTCATTTAATTCAACTACTTTGTGAATTAGGGATTCGATTTTTATATGTTTCCGTTATATGATATATGCAGTTCCAAATATGATGCATTTTAACTCTAAACCTGATGTGAACAGGGGATATAAGGTACTCAGCCATCTTGATTAGTGTGATTACAGTGGTACATTATTGTTCACAGATATGCATTTCTTCTTTTTATTACATTAGTGCTTTGAATCTTAACAGTATTTTATGATTTCATAATACTTTGATTACAACAATATGGTTTACATAACAATAACAATAAAGTTTTTGTCTTTCATAAAAGTTTTCTTATGAAAGCCCATTATAAGCATTGATTGTTAAAAACTTATAATATTCAATTTGATTTCTATCGTCTCATTTTTATTTGAGTATATATTTAACAAATCTACAGATTTATTTTGATTATTTCAATACACTTCACACAATAAACGAATTTGTGGTTATTGCAGAGGATAGTAGTGTTTCTAATGATTACGGTTTCTATCGGTTGTTTATATATTCGCCGATCAATGAAATTGTTATATTAAGAAGAGGTACGTTATTATTCAACTTCAAGTCGTTACCATATAACATTTCATTTATGAATGTCTTGCGTATACTTTTTTTTTGAATTATTTAAAGTTACTTAATCAACATAAGCGATAATATTTATTCACACCAGCTTTCTAGAGAAAAGTATTGGTGAAGCAACATCCTCTCATCGGTTCGTTGGTATATCTAGGGTCTCGTCACTTGAAGAAGAATTTCTTAATGAAATTGATTTCGTCAACATTCGTGTAATTAATGAAATAAGAAAGGTATGTTCTATTATTTTGAATTAATGTTTTTATATTCAACTAAACATGTTTATTAACATACCATTAATGATATATGTGAAATCCCTTATTATTGCTGGTAAGATCAAAGATGTATGCATTAAAGAATCATGGTATTATTTTGGATGTGATTTATGTAAAAACGGAATATGAACTAATTTAGTCACTATTCAAAAGAGAGAAGATCCAGGTGATTTTGATCTCAATAAGGAGTACACCGTGTCAATGACAAATGCACTTAAACTACAGTATCATATGTTATTCCTAAGTTTTAAATATTTTCCTACTTATCTACAATACAACTTTTTCATATTCATTCCCTAGGTGGTATACTCATAAAATTGGTATGCTTTATTATTTAAAGTTATTACAAGTATTAATTTTTTAGAAACAAGATCCCCATAAGAGTCCAGGATTGCACGGGGACTGTGACTCTTGCTATGCTTGAACGGGAGGTTTATGAGCTTTTAGGACAAACTGTTATACAAGCCTTGAAAAACAAGAAAAGGTATACTGATTGTCGTTTTCAACCGTTTATAATAACTTTACTATACTTTATAATGTTTTCAGTAATTATATTTAGTGTTTTCCACAGTCGGCTGAATTTGCAAAGCTTCCTACTCATTTCAATATCTTACTAGAAAGAAAGATCGCCTTTAGAATCGAGATCAAGAACAATAATATTGATAAAGATGTCGATTTTTTTCAATTTCTAAAATGACTGAAGATCCAAAAACTATTTCCGGACTTGAAAAAACTCCATATCAAACATCATTATAATATTTCTTCATTTATATAATAAACCAGCCGTATGTGTGCAAGTAAAACATACCACCTTTTATGTCAAATGCAGGCTGACGAATCTGATTATGAGAATCTAACTAATGCATAATTGCTACCAAAAACTGATGTTACTTTGAAGGATATTAATTTTTTAAAATATTTGTTTTCTTTATTTTTTTTATGTAGGATTCTATTTTCTTTACTGCTAACAATGAACCCAGCTTTTCAATAATGATGATAATTTGGGCAAGACCGCAAGACTACCGATGTTGATTTAAAGAGAAGATTGACGCAAAGGGTGTGCCCGATGCAACTTGAATAGCAGACTGATGATTCCAAAAACTGAGAAGTAGATGCTGATTTTTTTATCGTTACAAATAAATTCCTTTTTTGTTATCCATTTTTCAATGTTGGCTCATTTACGTTTCTTTACAATTTGTTTTCTTGGGTTTTTGTTGATGTTTTCCTTTTATCAGATGTCTGGTTTTAAAGAGGCTGTTTTTTATTTGATGAAACGGTGTCTCTTTCAGAAATTTATGTTGTTTAAAATCTTTTAAGTTATATAAGATTTGATGTTGTATGATCATGAAATATTATGTTTGAAATAGTTAGGTACCAACAAACGATATGGTTCTCGAAGACACTATTAAACATATGATTTATGTTTGTAAATATAAGTTCTTTGAATTTTGTTAATATCATTATAGAACCAACATTATGCGCTTACTATATTGGCAATACTCTTAAAACCTTTTATATTTAATGTTAAACTCATAATTTATGGTATTATGGTTTCATGTTGTATGATATGAAATAATATCATAGCACCAACATTATGCTGTATGCATTTACTATATAATAAAATTTATAAAATTAATTTGTTAAACCCGTGTAATACACGGGTACATAACCTAGTATATAATATATATTTGATTTTGTAGTGATTGGGTAATGAACTCAAGACTTTAAAAGGGATTTGTTTTAAAAAATTACCTTGGTAGGTCAACGAAGTTTGGGTCTTTTTTAAGTCATTATTTTGTGATAATATAATGACAATATAATATAAAAATGTATTAAGTATTGTTAGCATTGATGTCATGATATTTGGATGTTGAAAGGGTCGTTTAGAGTTTATAGCTCTTTAGTTTTATATTGATCAATGTTTTTTATAATCGAATATGTTATGGTTGTTTTACTGGTTTATCTATTTGACCGGTTGAATGAGACTGAAAAACAAACGATTTCATAATTAATTTCAAAAAAAGTATTTACATGTTACATAAATTATACATATACTATATTTAACTAAAAGTTTTAAAAATAAATTGATTTTATGTCGAAAGAAAATAATAACCAGAAATTTTGGGACAAAGGAGCTTAAATGTGAGCGGAATGTATTTAGTTGATATATATGTATTGTTAGAGCGTAATTTTTTTTGTAAAACGACAATAATAGTTGTCTTACAAAAACCAATAAAAAATACCCAAACCTACTGAACCAAGCCGGTGGCGGATTTGATTCGTGATCTGGTTCATTCTTTAAACACTAAGTAATTGTATTTTGAAACTTTACTTGGCTTCTAAAGAAAGTTTATATATATTCTATAGAATATATGGATCACGTATATTAAAAAAGCCTTGTAGACGTAGTTTGGTAATCCTTTGCTGAATCATTAAGATGTAGTCCATGAATCATTCAACGTGTTTCTTAACCTTACACATTAAGAAACTTCACGAACCATTATTAGGTCTTTTGTTAATGAATCAAACACACCATATCTCTAACTAATTCATAAGTAGTCACTTAATAAAACCATTAAGAGACTGATAGACAGCTTATGCCCTATGTCGTCCGTATAATAATATTTTGTAAGCTACAATTCCTTTTAAAAGGATGTGATTTATACACCATAAAAAGAAACAGACTAAAATCAACAAACAGACCAAAATCAATATGGGATCAAACTAAACCATGACTGATATTATAAAGAAACTTAGATTGATGACAGAAACTGAGATTCTAAAACAAGTATATAAAAATAATGGTTTTTGTGAAGGCACATATCATGATACTACAACTTTTAAACAATGGTATAAGATGTCACATGGCATGCTCCATAAATACTTCACTTTCTAGTTTAAGACTTCAAGGGATATATGGCACGTATCATGATATTTAAAATACGGTATGAAGACAATTTTTAACCCGCCTCTCATGGAGAATTCATCGATGAGGGAAAGGATCTGTGGATAACACAATCGCTTGAGAAGGGTGCCCTTTGGGGAGATGTCCTAAGGAAAGGATGAGGCCGGGTGTGTTGGGTTGGCTAAGTTGGTTCTATTTCTATTATTGTTCTTTAAAATCTTTTTATGTGATATAGGTTTTTATTGAGTTCATGACTTGTATCATGTACAAGGTAACGATGCAAGAATGTGATGATTTTGTAGGGTTAGACCGTTAGAGATAAATAAGTGTTTTAAGGTATATGTGGAAATCGATGTGTTAGCTAACTAAACATGTCTATTGGTGCTATTAGGCCCTTGGGTTTGCGATTGGCCTGAGGATTAAGGGATATAACGTTGTGTGTTGGTTCGGATATGGCAAGGTTAATCTGACTTTTAAAATATTAAACAAAAAGTTGAAATAGTTAATATTTGATTAACTATTAAACTACAATTTTAGCTCATAATCACGAACCTTTAAAATTACTACTATTCTAATAAAAGGTCTAAACTCAACATGTGAATGATTTATAAGGGGAGGAAGAAATGTGTTGCTTATTTTTTCTCTTTTTTATTTGTTTTAATTTGACTTTTTTCAGTTATAGTGACTTATTCATTAAATTACTTACATTAAAAAAGGTTGATGACTTTGCATGATTAACTATTAGCTTAAACAACTACGAAATTATCAATTATTTTATTGTTTATTTTATGTGTATTTAATATAGTAAAAAATTGGTTGAAAACAATTCAACTTTCGGCGTCTCGCTTATGTATATGTTTTCTTTTATTAAATAAAACTTCAAATATATATAAATTTGAGTTTGTTCCATTTTCATGTTTTCATTGTTATTTGTTTTTATAAATTTCAACTATAATTCCAATTGGGGAGCGTTAAATAACCATGAGAGCTTAACAAACACTCGTATATTCATAGCTGGACCTGGGTCTTAGTAATAGTGCAAGGAGCCAAGGAGAATATTTGTACCGTCTTAAGATGGTTTGGGTGATCATGGTGTGTGGTTCTTTGTCCTTATAAACTGATCTAGAGTTGTAAATATACTGAAACTATATATACAATATTCAAAGCAATATATACATGTGTTTATATATTTATCTTAATTCACTATTTTTACTTTCTTCGAGCAAGGGGCTAAAGCCAAATACTTACAAGATGCAAAAAGACCACTCCAAGTTGGGTAGATTTGACTTGTTTTTTTACCCGAAAAAAGTGTTCATTTTATTTATGTTCAATAATTTATATGGTAAATAGCAGTAGAATTCAGTGTTCACTTGAATAGTTTTTCGTTTCTAACTTCCGGTATTGACTAACATGACGACAACACTATCTTAATTTTCTACTTAAAAATTAGTTTAATATTAAATGTCTTTCGAAGTTAGGTTAAAACATGTTTTTTCCTTGGATACAAAATCATTAATTAATAGGTGTAGAAAATGAGGGTCTTAGAAAAGGTCAAAAACCGTTGGTGGACTATATGTCAACAGCTACTTTGAGCCGGTCACAAGTCACAACTCCATTTGACATTATAGTCGTCTTATTTACAAGTTAGTAATTTACCATATTCATATTAAGAAAAGAAAAAACTGATAAAATTTTAATGTGACGATGACATGTCATATTCATTAGAGGGTATTTTAGGCATTATTGTAATTTATGTTTCTTCGTTTTCATTAAACATTGCCGTCTAAAATGATAAGCATGGTCCCACATGTAATGTAATGTAATGTAATGTTAATAAATACGGAGCAATAATCTTCAATATGAAAGGTATGATTATTTCGTAGTTAAACCAATGTTGTAAAAGTAGGTTTTCAAGACCGAGTTTCTTTAATTCCGCCTAGTTACTAAGAATTGACTAAAGGTGGTCAATCTTAGTCCGAATCGCAACTAGTCGGCGAACTTGAGCCGACTTTGGCATGTAAAAATAAAACATAACTCGTATTTCTTTAATATTAAAGAATAAATATATTTTTTTTACTTAATGACTAACAATATTTAGAATAAATTATTATTTAAAAATATATTTCTCTTATTTATTTGATCTTTACCTATTTTGTTATAAATATTAGTAAATGTATGATATTCGACTTCTATATAATATCCAAAAACTAATTTTCATTATATTTACTATGTTCGAGTACTCCGAGTACACCCAACTCCCCAGTCGGCCGCATAGGGTCTGCTTAGCGACTTTTGCAACATTGAGTTAAACCTCTTCAAGGAGTGGTATTTACAAAAAATCATAAAAATCCTTCAATTTTAAGAACTTATTTCGGTTTTGGACCAGAACCCTTTATGAAACCTCAACTGAACGAGAAGCCTGCATAATCAAACTAAATCCATAACCAATGACGGCTCACTATTTTTTCCAACAGGGTGGTTTTTATAGTGCTCGAATGTTTCTTAATTCGACGTATGAAATTTTTGTTATAGGATAGGTCGAGTTAGATGAGTAATGATAATTTGTTGTACAACCAGTAAATAAAATAAGAGCTACAATAAGGTTTTATTAGGTAATTATGACTATAAAAAGATAATGTAGAGTTCAATAACCAATTAGAAAGAATAAAAATTTAATTATCAATTGAATTGATGTTAAGTTAGCTAAATAATCCCGGTAGCCGGTCTTTAAAAATCTTAGAGCTATCATTCGAAAATTCAAGGTTTGGTCAAATAATAATACACAAAGACTTGTCATGGTATGGAAGAAGATGGGTACAGACACACTTGGAGAGCACAGTACAACGGAGAGTTGTATGTTGTGTTCAGGAAGGATGAATCGCTTCTGGAAAGGTGTCTGTTGATTCTCTTCCAATTGGTTGGACCATAGGTGGGATGATTTACTTCATGGATGAGATCTTTGGTGTTAAGTCAAGGATGGTCTGGCCACTTGCACCAACGAAAGAATAGAATAAGCGTCTAACTCATTCATGTATGCTACAATTAACTTTTTCTTTCTTTTTTTTTTGTGTGTGTGGGGGGGGGGGGTGTTTCGCTAAGTTGGTAGAGCTCCGTCGTTGCCATTAGGTTGTTGTGATTACGGGTAGGATGTTTAAAATTTGCGCATAAGCATGTAAATTATGAGTTTCGACCACCAATATAGTCAACTCTTGGTTGTGTGCATCAGCTAGTAATCTTTATGATAACCTGACACCGGAATCCCACTACCAAGGTTCTAGAAATGTTACTATTATTCAATTAAAAACTCAAGTAGATGCTACAATATCTTAATTCTCAATTGACTTGCTTCCATAACAAGCCATGAGTGATGGTAGTTCTAAGAAATTTCATTGAAACACTTTTATCATATATGCGAAGTGAATGATTTAATCAACCAAATAATAAACTTGTGTTGTTCAATTAGCCATAAAATTGCACGTAGTAAACAAGTTTCATTGTAACAAAGGTCTTATGTTTGAATCTTGTTATCGTTAATATTTTATCATAACATAGGTCACTTGTATTACATAAGTTATGAGTTATATCACGTATTTGCGGGTCTTGTGAGTTTTTTTGGTAACAAATTTATAGTTAACAAAAAATATATGCATACCATAATACCATATAATTGAACACTACATAAAAAGTCAGTCAATTGCATGAATAAAAAACAAAATTAATTTCTATAATTGCAATATATTACAAATACTCATGTTATATACTATAAATTTACTGTTTAGTAATGGACATTCGAAATTATTAAGAAATAGGAAAAAGTAAATATTTACATAAAAGATTCTCTTTAGGTGGTTTTCGAGATAATAATTAATTAAGAAAATGTAATAAAATAAGGGTGGTCAATGTTATGTACCCTTGCGTGCCCTTTTTACATCTATTATAGTATTTATATGAGTACACTCCCTTTTACATATATTACTAGTTGCGCGGCCCTAACGGGTCAACAACCCTTTTGTTAGTTAGATCTAAAAATTCTCGTAACTGATGTTTACTCGTATCAAAACTAACCTAGAATCATAATGTTAAAAAGTTTCTTTTGCCAATTTGGCCCGTTTGCAAATAGCATTCCCATAATCAAAAGTTTAATCTATGTTGCACTTGTAACATGTCTTGTGACATGTTCATGTTCTTATTCTGAAATCAACATTGAAATAAACTGGTGTGTCCTCTTCTCTCTCTTCTTATCACCCCAAGTGATTCCTATGTGTCTCTGTCTCTCTTGTTCCAACAAATTGCAAGCATATATATTTAAAACAAATATGAGTCTACTTTATCTTGGTGTGGACCTCGGTTTTAACAAAATATGAAACAGAGGGTAAATAAAATATAAACCTGAAGTAGTAAACGAATCACTAAATGGAGCTTTGGAAACGAATTTTAAAATCTGGTCTAACCATGGGTCGTGTTCCCTGGTTCAAATGAAGGAAGTCCAAAGTACTCAACAGGACTGGTTATGCAGCCAATTCCAGATACACTGATGTAGAGGGAATTCACATGCAAACAACAAACACAACCCAATTAAGATTCGACACAATTAAACAAATAAAATAAAAAGAAGCCTAAAAGGTACAAATCTCAATGCATAACCTACAACACATTATGCAATGTACTAAACTTGATACAGAAAGTACAAAACAATACTGCACACTTCACTTGAAATTGTATATTTATAAATTTTGTTTATTTATATGACTACTCCAAAAAAGTGTGCCCACTTTTTCTTAAGTATTCTATTCAGATTTCTTATTGGTGTTCTCACAAACCATCCTTTTTTTGTTAGTATTAGACGTTTCATAGGAGAGGGTTAGAGAGAGAACACTTTTGCTACAAGTGTTTTAGGAAAAACATATATATATACTTTTTCGAGATCACAGGTAATAAAATAAATTAAACATTTTTCTAACGCTAAAAGTTTTAAAATATAAGAAAACTAGTTGAAATACAATGTTTTTTCAACTCTTATCAAATTAAAAAAATTATAAATTAACTTTCGTTTAAGTTACGCATGTGTAAGTCATGTGTATGTTATATTTTCTACAAAAAGGTAGGTAAACAGTTAATTAAAAAAAACAAAGCAAATTAGTTCGATGGTCTTTTATGTAAATAACATACACATTTGTATTTAGATGTGAAACTTTCACATGATTTAATTTGTACTCGCTATAATTTGGTATCTGCAATAAACTTTACCCTCCGTCCACCACACTTGCATGCATATGTGTATACACATGTTTTAATTTAAGTAGAATATCATATAATGTATTCGTGAATAATTCTTTAACAGATATAATGAGTTATAAAATCCGAACCGATAGTCACATAAATATGTTATAGAGTGTCATGTTTAAAACAAAACTAGCATGAAACCCGCGCACGATGCTGCGGCGACAACAATTTGCAATGGGATACTTGTTTATGTTAGTTTATCAATCCTCTCGTGATACAGTGTATAATACTTATCCATACATGATCAATTTATTCTACAAAGAGAGATAAAAATGAAAAAAATAAAAAAGATTTGTGGCCAAAAAACAAACTCCTCAAAAAATTAATAAAAACTCATAACTCAAAATTTATATAAAAATGAAAAAAGTAAACAAAGGAAAACAAAAATGTTCCTCCCGTAGTTTCCTCGTTCTAATTTTTTTTTTTGAAAAAAGATCATTGTGTTTTTTTTTTTTTCGTCATTTATTGTGTAATTTTTTTATTGTCATTATGTCTTTTTTTCTTGATATTGTGTTATCCTACCCAATTGTGTTATATTTTGCTTGGCATTGTGTTATATTATTTTATTTTTTTATTTATATTATAAGTTATGATTTTTTTAATATATTTTTTTTAAATTTTTAAGGGTTTCTTTTGAGGTCACAAATACTAATCACACTTCTCATTTTGTCTCATTTTTAATATATTTTTTTTAAAATTTTTCCCTATACTTATGTTAGTTTTCTTAATCGTGTAATAATTTACAAAAGTTTATTACTGTAATTGTTTAATTGGTTCGGTTGGAACATGTATGCAGGCTTGTCAACGAGCGAGCCGAGCTCGGCCAAGCTCGAGCTCGACTCGAATACATGTAGAGCTAGACCATGGGAGCTTGAGCTTGGCTCACTCATAAATCGAGCCAGCTCGGGTCCACTCGAAATGGCTCGAACCCTTTTTATTGAGTTGTTTTTGGGCTTTTCATTAGTTTGAACTTAGCTATAAGATCTTAACAAGAGAACTATAACTCATATCCAAAATAATATTAGTTGGAGTTAATTTATTCATTTTATTTTGTAATTTAAATTATATTAAATGGGAGGATTGGTTTTATAAATTATGATTTGATAAAGTAAAACTGATGGCATCTTTATGAGTTTAAACATTTTGTATGTTCATAATGCATATCTAAGTTGTACTTTAATACTTCATTACCTTGTAAATTATAATCTACACACTGGTGTTGTAAATTTCTTATATCTAAACGTCGACAAAAACATGCACGTCGTAATATTGGTTTTGGTTTTTTTTTAAAAACATTATATATTTAAAGATATTGATGAAAAAAATAAATATATAGATTTATCAAATTATTGGTTAAAGATGAGGGGTTAAATATACAACAATTTATAAATATTACAAAAGTTATATAAAGTTTAAGGGTAATTATTGTAAATATAAAATGTGAATGAAAATTTATATATAAGCTTATAGTTGCATATGTATGTTGTACTTTAATGCTTCATTGATTTGTACATTATAATCTACACATCGGTTTGAATTTTTTTTATATCTAAACGTCGAAAAAATAAACACGTTATAATGATATGTTCAATTTTGTTAAAAACATAATATATTTAAATATATAGACGGAAACAAAAAAATAAATAAATTTGTCAAGTTTTCGGATAAAGATGAAGGGTTAGATGTATAATTATTCTCAAATATTACAAAAGTTATCTAAAATTCAAGGGTAATTATTGTAACTATATAAGAGAATTTAGTGTAACTATAGAATTAGAATGAAAAGTAACTATTAGTGAGTATTGAGTAAAGACATAAATGCCCTCAAATTTTGAAAAATATAAGCATATAAAATTGTACATTTTACATAATTAACGGAACCTCTTAAAATTTAGAGTAAAGTGTCATTTTAGCCCTTGTGGTTTGTCAAATAATGCGAATTTAGTCCAAAAAGTTTTTTTTTTTGCATACGGACCCTCCACGTTTCCCAGTTCTTGCCAATTACATACAAATCACTAACCCCGTTAAATTTTATCGTTAAATCAGGGGTAGACATGTCTTTTCACTATTTCTTTATTATAATACTTATTTCTGTAAACTGCGGTTTTCGTCCTTGTGGTTTGTCCAAATCTGCAGTTTTAGTCCAATAGTTTTAAGTTTGCAATTATTTTCCCCGTGGTTTCATTTCAATTGCAATTAAACTCGAATTCCCTAATCTCGTTAAGTTTGGTTGTTAAACCCATCAGTATGCCTTCACGTGAGAGACAATTTTGTTCCTTATTTATTTCCCTTTTTCCCCAAATACACCCCAGCCCCTCACGTGAGGGGGTTGCGAATTAGGGCTGAGGTTTATTTGTAGAGAAAAAAGACGAAATTGATCGTCACATGAGGGGCACGCAAATGGGTTAACGACAAGACTTAACAAGGCTAATAAATTCGGATTTAATTGCAAGTGAAATGAAACCATAAGGAAGAAAATTGCAAATTTGAAACTACTGGACTAAAACTGCAGATTTTGAGAAACCAAAAGGACGAAAATCGCAGTTTACTTAAATAAGTATTATAATAAAGAAATAGTGAAAAGACATGTCTACCCCTGACTTCACGATAAAATTTAACTGGGTTAGTGATTTGGATGTAATTGGCAAGAACTGGGAAACGTGGAGGGTCCATATGCAAAAAATAAACTTTTTGGACTAATTCGTATTATTTGTCAAACCACAAGAACTAAAATGACACTTTACTCTAAAATTTAAGAGGTCCTTCACTGATTTATATATACATATAAATTGATTATTATTTTTTGTTCCGACTTCCGAGTAAGTAATTACGGGAAGAAGCCCAGTTAAACCCACTAGATTTATAGCAATTGGGCCTTGGTTTGAAAAAAAAAAGTAGTGTTGGTTTAATTAAAGGAATTATAAACGTATAGGTTTAAAAATGACAGAGATTTAATTATTACAAACATAAATATAGTTAGTTTTTAGGATCATGTATGTTCCATTAAAACATGTCGAAGTGGACGACGAGCATTAATATTATGTGTTTTCCGACATTTCTTGGTAACACTAAAATTCTATTCTGGTGCCTTGTTCATAAGTAGGTGGATCTTCCTCGTCATCATCACTCAACAAATTAAATATGATATAACGTTCATTGTTACAATCATATTATCCAGTTTAATACATACATACATACATGCATTATACCATTTATTTATTACTTTCAATCTCCCAACATTTTGACGGGCCTCGTACAAATGGTCATCGAGCTTAAAAGACATCAAAGACTCAGTATCCTGTCTTGCAAACTCACAAGTCATATCGGTTGTGTAAATTCCATCATCTTGAAGACTTGTGGATGCGTAAAACTTTTATTGTTATTAATATTCTTTTAGAACGGTTGCGTAAAATTTTATACTTGTGTATCCCATTCATGATACAAACTACGTTCAAGGAAGGCGAGGATGACAAATGTTTTTGATATACAAACATATAGTTTACTAGAGTAATGATTCAACAAAGGATGCATAAACCAAAAAATTGGCCCACTAAAGAAAACTCAATGGGCCAGGCTCTTGGTCTCCTAAGTGTCAGTCCGGTACTTTACAATTTTACATGTAAGACTTTGTAAGTTAGTATGTATGTAACATGTGGTGTATTATACTATTATGTGTGAGTTTGTTATATATGTATACAATGTTTATGTGATATAAATACCAACAAAGAGTCCATAAGTCAATTTGGTGAATGATTTGAGACATTTGTTACCCACTCTAAGACCGAATTATTAAAAGCTTGACTCAGAACCAAAGTTAAACGAGCTTGAGTTCGATTAGTGGTAAAAATTTTAACCCGGACTTCATATACATAGCTTGATACGAGCCTATATAAATTATAATATTTCATAAGACATTAATAACACATTATATAATTACATAATAAAATATCATATCATGATAGAAATTCATAAAAATAACTAAATAAACAATGTATCGTGATAAAAACAACTAAATAAGTATTTAAAAATTAAAAATAATGTGATACAAATAATATTTCAATACAAATCTGTAAGGTTTAAAATTAAATTTTTTGACCACATAAAAATTTATAGAGATAAAGGTAAGACATCCAAAGACTTCAATTTAATGAAGGGAGGGGGGTGGTGGTTTGGTTCAAGTCTGACTTGAGAAAAAAAAACAGGGGGCTCAAGTTGGGTCACATGTGGTTTTCTTACTTATTGGTGGGTTTCCTCGTGAGGGTGGAACGAAGATGATCGGGTGAGGCAATTGTCAGTGATCCAAATTGGCCGCTAAAAAAAATACCCTTCAAGGTAGGGTCCTGTAAACTTTGGATACAAATTCTTACCAAAAAGAAAACTTTTAGAGACCACAAAGTCACAATCAACGCCCACAAATGAAAAAGGTGAAAACTTTACAGCAAATGCATATAAACAGCCAATGAAATGAATCACATGGTTACATTTACATATAAAAAATTCATGACCAGTTGCTCCCTCAACTTGGAGGAGTTGAAGTCAGAAAGTGGGTTCAAATCAACAGAATTGGAACCAGACCACACATTTTGGAGCATAAAAGAGAAAGTTGACCAAAAAGTCGAGCTTTTTTTTTTATCGAACACACGAGTCACATGGTTAGTTGGTTACATTAAACAATCATCATTATTGCAGAATCACCATTTGCCCATCAACTTGGAAGCTTAAAACAGTTGGAATCAAACCACACAATATGAAAAAAAAGAAGTTGACTAAAAAAGTCAACATCTTTACCTGCAGCAAGCCTAAAGGCTCAAATTACTAACAGAAAAACAAATTCCCATTAGCTTGGGAATTGGAATTAGATAATTGGAATCAATTAATCAAATAACAAAATTTAAACCAGAAAACATAAGTTGACCAAAAAAAGTCAACGTCTTCATTTTGCAAAAGATGGCAAACAGAGACTACACAGTTAGGATTCCCTTTTAAGTTATAACACAAAAACTATGAACAACATTCAAGAAAAACAAAGCTACTTTTAAACTATTAATCAAGAACTCTCATTGCCCTTTGTGAAACTATCCTATGCAGCAACCGGTTCTGCGGCGTCATCAACTTCTGGTGCTGAGGTGTCAGTGACTGGGACTGGGACTGGGACGAGGTCAAGACTCGGTGACGGTTGTAACTGAGTGTAGTGAAACTCAACTTGAAGCCTTTGATGAAGCGGTGTTGAAGAAACTAAACCTTTTTTCATATCTGCTTGCAGTTCTCTTATCGGAATGGCTGCCAAAAAGCGTTTTAGATACACCTTACAAGATTCTTTTCCCTCACAGATAACCATCTCGTTTTCCCTCGAACCGCTGACCAGGTCAACGGCTTTTGAAGTTGACTTTCTGTTAGAATCATCAGAAGCGGGTTCAGAATCCGGAAGTTGATAAATTATTGTGTTTCGGTCGAACTTCAAGATATAAGCTTGATTACACCCTTCAAAAAGCCTCTCCCCTAAAGTATCAATAATATAATAAGCATCGGAGTCGACTTTCAACACGAAAAAGTGGTCATTCCAGCTCACGATGTAGACTCGTGGCTGTGACTCGCGACTGATCTTATCCCACATGGTATCAAAAGACATTGCACCATGCAAAAAGTCAAAACTACCCTCTTGGATTTCGTCAGGGTGGAAAAACCCGATAAAAGATTTTTCAGGAACAACCAATAAAGGGCGTAAATTGGCTTCAAGAATGGTGTCAAGATCGAAATGTTTGTCGGGAAACTGGGCCCGGTAAACTTCATTTTCACAAAGGTTTCTCCATTCTAATGAGCCTTCGCTTATCAAAGAATCGAGTTGGGACTTAAGCGGCATGTGATCGAGGTTATTTTAGAACCAATCGGCTATCACTGCAACTAAGACGGTGCATGCACTCTCACCAGCGGCTCGTTCAGACCGTTGATCTATTGAAGCAAAGAAAACTTGTGTTTTAAGCTTCATGTGCGAGTCACGGCTGATTATTTCCCTCTGCTCCCAATTTCCAACCGCAAAACTATCATCTCCAAATTCAGATATTGAAGATTGGTCGTTTAACATACACCACTGTTCAAATAAAAAAGAATACATTAAAAAGGATAACTTTTTTATGTTAAAAATGAAAAACACAAAAGGGTTTTTAGTTTTACAGTTTTACCCCAAGAGATTGGTCGGAGCTGAGCTGGCGGCGGTCAAAGTCAATGTCATCACCACCTTCTTCGGCATATGCTTTCTTTAGAAGGGGCTCACCTTTACTTTTTGGTGATCTTAAATTCAGTTTTCTTTTCTTCCAAGGAAAGATACCGCGTTTTGGATTAGGAATCACATACGGTTCAGAATCAGAAGCGTTTGAATCATCATTTTGAGAGCAACCGACATCAGACTTTCTGTTACTGTAATACACACTGTCCTCATTAAGAGATGCTGTGGCACAATTAGCATATGCCAATGTACCATAGCTAAATGATTTCCTGATAGTAGTGTCATCATCTTCTTTGACTTCAGTTGACTCGCCTTCTTCAGATTCCTCAAGTGATTCTGAGTCCAATGGGTATGAGGAATAATCGCCTTCTTCACTCCTGCTATCATGATCATCTTCACCAGACGCTTTTCTTCCTCGTCTAATTGATTCGGTAAAGATTTTGACTTTTCTTAATCCAGCTTTCAGTGCAGAAAGCTCGTCTTTCTCTTCTGGTGAAGTTTCTGATATCTGACTCTGACTTTGACTTTCTGTCGGTTCTGCTGGTTCCTGTTCACCTCTCAACTCCATCAGACTTAGTTGTATCTGCAAAACCAATTTCACATCATCAACTCTTGAGATAAATAGATTGTATTGTTCAAGGATATTTTAGGTATTTTGTTTCTAAAAATATGCACCGACTAACATACAATTTTGACACGTGGAATAGTTCAGTAGATACGCATTTGCCTTTCTGAAAAAGTTTCGGTCTTTAAAGAAATAATGATGTGATTTTGTGGGACCTACATGCATATAACAATAAACGGCTACAAGTTATGAAATGTTATGATTTGAGTTCACATACATGAAGAGAGGGGCGAGGTTCGGTTGGTCCGCATGATACGGTGAGAGGAATAGTGAGGTCAAGATCTTTTTCTTCAGCAGCAGAAACAAATTCTGCAAGATTCAAAGATGCTGTTCCAATTATAGGAATCTTGTTTTTGGGTCCTGGGCTTAATCCCTGGATTAAGAAAACAATATACTATTAGCAAACAGTATCATAAATACTTGATTTAGAGATTCTCAACATCAGCTTCACTAAAAACCTCTAAACGAGATAACTGGCGTCACGTTTTAAAAGTGAGTATCTGATTAATATTCTGCAGTTAGCTATGCAACGAATCAGTTTATTGAAAACTAATAATCTGGTTTAGTGAGAAGTTGGATCCTAGATACATCATACAATACAACGGCCGGATTTACTAATTTATATTCATAATGAAGCAATTTATGATACGTATAATGCGACAAATTAACGGTACGTAATATGCGACAATCTAAATCTATGATCTGCGTCATCCGTATACGTTTCCACCAAAGTCAAAACGTCACTAACACACCAATCATATCTTGAGCTAAACTAGGGCTTTCGTCATCGTATGATATTGCAAAACTTATTTAAAATAACCACAATGACTTAGCACAATAACCTTAATAAAATCGGTCAAATTAGCATAATCTTCATTCCTTCGTTCTTAGCTGCATATCTTCTAGTCCAAAGAATCAAAAAGGGTATAAAACTTATAACAATTAAATCAAAAATAACCAAATTAACATCCTAATTTCACACAACTGGTTACAAAAATTCATATAAACATGCACAAAAATGCAATAAAACCCTAATTAAGGTAGATATAGTCATATAGCATATGTATATCAGTGTATGTATATAATCAACATCATGACAAAAAGGGAAAATATCCCAATTTTTAAAATGAAAAAAAAAAAAAATTACATTGAAGACAGTAAAACCAATCTCCCAAGGATTAAACACAACATTATTATTACTGTTGTCTTTAGAAGCTGCTGCAGAAAGTGTACAAACAGTTTGAAACTCTTCATCCCATTGAACGACACCGTTTGAGTCAACAACACCAACCCTTGTGTAATTCCTCTTAACTGTTCTTCTAAATGAACTCAAACTAATCTTGGCGCCTTTCCATCTAATCTCCACAACCCTATGATGATTATCATCCCGTGTGTCCGCATGCACAGGATCACAACACTCTCCTTCCATTGTTTTGACCACCAATTTGACCTTGTATTTCTTTGACAGAAGCGGTGGCCATGGCCTCCATTTGATCACATTCGCCACCATTTGATATGGGTTTGGGTAAAGATTGGATTTTTATTAATGGGTTTGAAGAGAAGATTCAAGATTGAATGTGGGTTGTGTCCGAATTGAAGAAAGCTGGAATGGTTTGAGAGATGAATATGCCGTTAATGTAGAGAGAGTGAGTGAGAATTAAGGTCAAAGAAAACACATACACGCGGATATTAAAAGCGGTGTGGTTAAGTAATAACTATAAGTAATAACTAGAATGGGTGTGGTTGAGTTAAGTTTTTTTTTTTCAAGAAAATCTTGTGTAATAAAATTACGAGAATAGTGTTTAATATCGTGAGGGTGATGGTTAAGAGGTTTTTTTAGAGAGGTGGGTTACCTACTTGATAGTGATTTTGGGTGAGTCGGACCTGGAGTGTCGATAATTAAAATCAGTATGGACGGTTGACATCCTGTTTCAGGAAGACTCACTCGGGTATTGTTGATATTTCTAAACGTTGTTAAAAAACTAAAATAATTATATTAAATAGGGTTATACTAAGAAGACTCCACACTTAAATCTGTATAGGGTGTTTCTTTCGTATTATATGTGTCGTATGATGTTGTGTGGTTTTTTAATGAGGCGAAAATGGTTATCGTATTATATGATGTTGCCTTTGATCACATCGATTATTTATGTCTTAGCCAAACATATCATATGGTCATACTATTTGTTGAACACCAACTGTTATTGCCTCTCATTGAGGCCTTGGAGAGGGATGGGTGACCGTCTCGGGCAAGCTTGAAATTTTTAATAGTTTTTATATTATTGTTTCATAATCAAATACAAAAAAATATATAACATGAATAACTATTTGTTATTATTTTGTTGATTATGATTCTTTTGGTGTTAATATTAGTTTTTTTCTTTGTTATTACAAATATCGCCTATATAGATTTGTATTGTTTTCTACATACTCATTTTTGATAGATTAATATTGTTTCTTACGTTTTCATGTTAAGATTATTGTGTGCACGAACATCTCCTTATATTATATATAAGTGTGTGTAATAAAAAAAGTTTGTATTCTTAATGTTTAAACCAAATTACCTAATTCATTTAAGGTAAAATTAAAATACAAAGGGAAACAAAAATAAGAAGTGTGAGAAGGATATGTGACTTCACAAAAAAGCCCCTTAAAAATAATTTCAAAAAAATAATAAAAATATCATAACTCAAAATATAAATAAAAAGCGAAAAAAATTAAAAAACTAAAATGTTTCCGTCATCATTCCCGTTAAAAAGAATTACAAAAAATAATAAAAAAATTGACGAAAAGACACAATGCCGAGATCAAAGACACAATAACGAAAATGAGCAAAAGACATAATTATAAATAAAAAGAGACACAATTTATCGCAAAATGTAACACCATGCTGAACAAAATACAGCACAGTGTTGAATAATATAACACAATATTAAGAAAAGAAAACATAATGTCAAGTAAAAAAAGACACAATCAATGACGGAAATAAACACAAAACACAATGATAAACAAAAAGACACAACCACTTACCATTTTTTGTTTTTTTGTGAGAACGAGAAAGACGGTGAAAACATTCTTGTGTTTTTACTTTTTTCGTTTTTTTATTAAATTTTGAGTTATAGTTTTTTTTTTTTTGAGGAGTTTTTTCGTGTGGCTACAAATCTATCTCATATTTCTATTTTTGTCTAGAATAACTTGACACATTCATTGAAGGTCATTTATATATAAAAAAATCTCAACCTAAATTATAAATCCTTTTAAAAATTTAATTATTTAAATCTAATCTTATTTTAGGGCTTAAATTTTTTAACGATTTGTTTAGGACGACCCCCCATCCCTCACATGACGCATATGATATTTTTGGTATGACATATGGCTCATAATTTTAGTTATATTTTTTTTTGCATGTCATAGTCATATACCATGTATATGATATGTCATTTTTCAACCAAACCCATTTAATGTTACCTAATAAGTCAACTCAAGCGGACACAAGCAATTTTACTTTTTATATTCTAGAAATCAAATTACTTATCTACTTCTATAATTTTATTGATCTTTAAATAATTCTGGATTTAAGACAGATTTTCATATATAAAATAGTTTTAGTTTTATACACCTTAAAATAGAGGAGACGTTTGAATTTTGAAATAATTCATTGTGTTAAATTAAATTTAAAATATTATGAAAACTTTAATAAAAAATATTTTATAGTTAATGTAGAATAGCCGGCTTGATAGAGGCTCATGCATCTTTAGTTGGAGGTCTCGGATTCAAAACTATAAAATTCAACTAATGGTTCACAAACGTTTGCTACTCCAGCTACTCTAGCTAAATATTAAATATCTGTATCTAATAAAATATTATCATCATGTGTTATACGTAGTTAGATGAAGCCAATCTCAAAATTGGTGAACGCATGGGAGGTATCCACGGGATAATAAAAAATTAGTAGGTTTGTGAACAACTTTTTGTGTTAAAGGGAACTGAATGTTCACGTAATTCTTTAATAGGCATGTGCAAATTACTTTTTTTTTTTTTTTGAAAAATGTAATTTTACTAAGCATTTGCCAAAAAGAGCACCAAAGAATGTTGAAAATTTCTCATAACGCAGTCCAAATAAGAATTATATCATACAAAAATATTACATATATAGAGAGTCGGTCATATACATTAAAAAAGATTAAAATTTTAAAGAGCGAAAAACTTCTAGAATGTGAAATTTGTAGACGCTTGAGTTTAAAGTGTCAGGTAATACATTGTCGTATAGATTGACGCTTGAGTTAAAAACAACGTATATAAATGTTTTTCAATGCAACGTTGTATGCACAAGTTTATCAACTTTGTAACATGTTTTAACAATATGGTAATTATGTACTCGAATTAAAAATACAAATACTCTCTTTTACTGTATACATTTTTATTAAAATAAATAAAGTATATAAAAGTTCATTAAGTTAAAATATATAGAAATAAATAAAGAGCAATAAATGTGTATATTCCCTCTATTCCAATTTCCAACCTATATACATCCATATAGTATGTATATGCTATGTGAGTTGCAAATTTTGATGATTCTTTCACTGAAATCGTTGTACAATATAATAAAGAACATAACCTATGCAAACATATTTTAATTATTCATGAATACGACATGTCATCGTCGTTATTTATACTCCAAAACATGTTAAAGAGTACACCGACACCGCTTCATTCAATGTCATGCAAATTTTCGAAAATAGGCTGCCAACAATTATTATCTGTACGTGTCGTATACGTATTTTGAGAATAAATTGGAAATATAAATTATTGGACAAAAGCGTTTGTATATTAAATTAATAAATGGTAAAATGTGATGAGTCGAGTCATTTTATAGGAACACATAATATGTTACATCTTAAGTAAATATCAACTCGACCAATTCGCATATCGCATATTTTGGACCATAAGGTTATAAGAAATGTTTCGTTTAAATTTTATCATATTTTGGGCATATGAAGTGCGAATAGAAAATGAAGTTAATGTTGATGAATGTAAAAGTTTGTATATTTTCGTGTGTTTAGAAATGAAAGCAAGAACACCATCTAGATGTTAGAAACGTTAATTATAATTCTATTTATATTGATGTGCAATATATAAGATTTTATATAAGTTCGTTGTCTCAAGATTTTTACTCATTGAGTTCGAGCTTAATGATTCCTCTCATTAAGATAAACGTGTCGAGCGAAGCTGACTCGTTTAAGTTCCAAGCTTGAGAACAAACCTAACCAGGCTTCAGGAAATTAGATCAAATTAAATCATGGGATTTGCTTCAGGAATCTTACATCTTAGAAGACTGTAGCATCAAATAAAGCTCTAATAATATCTATTATATGTGAATTAGTCATCCCTTATATTACAAGACTGATAATATATCAATAACACAGTTGCATCCACCGAAGAATGTTCGTTCATATATCAATTTTGAAAAGATTAAGTTAACAATTTTCTTTTACTCGCAAGATCCCATTTTCTTCTAAGAACAGTTTGAGCTAGATTATGTTTTCCCTCTCGGTTTAATCCATAAAATACATCACGAAAATTAACCGTACTTGGAGCAAACCCAACACTTAACATCTCAGGCAGAAGTTGCATGGCTGCTTCAGACTTGCCTGCCTTACATAAACACGAAATAAACATAGAATAAGTCTTGAAATCTGGCAATGGCCCTTCATTTTTCATCTTATGAAAAACATTCCAAGCATCATTAATCTTCCCGTTACTCACATAACCACGAATTAACGATGAATGTGTAACGATTGTGGGCTCACACCCGTCTTCTTTCATCTTCTCAAAAACCTCTAAAGCTTTAGATATCTCTCTTTCTTTGAAGAAATAAATTATTAGAGATGTATAAACATGAACTGTAGGAAAGATGTTGATCTGTTTCATTGATTCTATCTTCTCCAATGCATCTTGTAACCGCCTTTGCCTAAGTAGCACGTGAATTAAGCTTCCATAAACGTACCCGTTGAGGGTATTTTGGTATTTTTCATTAACCTCGTTTATCATCACCATAGCTTCTTCTATATTACCTGCTCGACAGAGAGCCCTAATACACAACGAGTAAGCTAAAGGAGTTGAAAATCCAAGTGTACATAGCACGTTGACACATTTTTTAGCTTCCGTCACGTTATTAACTTCACACAAACATTCAAGATATGTTTCTATCAACTCTTTATCGGGTACAAATCCAGCTTGAATCATCTCCATAAACACTTCGATTGCTTCATTTACCTTTCTACCCTTTTTCCCACAAAGGGAAATGATCAAATATTTATATGTACTATTATTTGGATTCAAACGTCTATCTTTCATTTCTTTGAACATTTTGAGAGCAATTTCGGTCAAACCTATTCGACCATATTGCAGAATCATAATAGTCAAAGTGTCTGATGAAACCGACAAATCTTTTCTAACAATTTCATTAAACAGGCTTCTCATATGCTTAAAATCCTTCCCTTTTCCAGCAATTTTCATAGCCATGTTATACGTCTCTGCAGTGTGTCTGTAACCGTCTTTCTTACCTACACATGTGAAAAACTGCAATGCTGCACCGCCGTGCAGGCTACATTTTCTCAGTACTTCCACAACTAAATCTGGTGTGATATAAAGATCACATTTTTGTAAGGATTCCTCTTTTGAGCACCAAGGCATTGAGGATGACACAATATCACAAACTTTGTGAAGATCATGGTCGGTAAAAGACTTAGCAGGCGGCGCACGTGTTACTACAGAATCAAGTGTAGTTTCGTCTTTTGGCTGTACCTGGACCGAGCTTGAATCAAGGGTGGTTACGTCTCTGTTACTGCTCGTACTTTGGATCTTTTTTACTTCTTGTATCTTCCCAAATTCTCCTTTTTTACCCAAATGAGATATGATCCAGTTGTATATGCTATCTGTTATAACTAACTTTAAACCTTTCATATTATTCAAAACATTAATGGCTTCATCATACCTAGAAATCTTACATAATTCCTTGATGAAAACCATATAACATTTACTAGTCAATTTCACTCCTTTCTTCTCCATATTCTTTATGATTTCCCAAGCTTCAGAAACACGGTTTTGTTGAACATAACCAGAAATTACAGCAGTTATTGCCACACTGTCTAACTCGAGTCCTGTTTCCAGCATCATATTATACACATCAAACCCTTTTTCAAACTCGTTGATTCTAAAAAGGTGTTGCATCAGCTCTGTGTAAGTAGAGACTGTAACCATTTGTCCACAATCTTTCAACTTGTGAAACAATTCGAGTGCTTTAGAGATTTCGTTTCTTCTTAAGTACCCATTGATAACAATTTCATAAATCTTGTTGTCAATAACATCTTTTCTTTTTAATATATCAACAATCTCTAAAGCATCAGTGATCCGACCCGCACGACACATTCCCTTCACCAACATCTCAAAATGTTCAGCCTCCATTGCAATATCTTTGTTCTTCATATCCTTTATGACTTCTAATGCTTCTGTTATTCTACTTGAAATGCAAAAGCTTTTAAGCATACACGTGTAAACTTCTTGTTCAGGGATTTGGGAAATCTTTATCATGTCACTAGCAATCAAGCGGACAGCATTAGTGTCTCCAGAATGTGCTAAACATTGTAACAACAGTTTGTATAACGCTTTATCCGGTTCCATTTGTTTCGACACCATCTCCTTGTAGAACTCCATCGCAATGTCGGATTTTTTACCATTACAAAGTGCACGCAGCATTACTTTATACACCGCCAAATCAGGTTCAAAACCCGATCTTTTCATGTCTTCAAATAGCAACAAGACTTTCCCAATAACATTCGACTTCCCGTATTGAGAAATAAGAATAGTCCATGTCTTAATATCTTTCCTACACGAGTTATTCTCCATTTCATTAACTAATTCTTCAACCACTTCAAATTTTCTAGATTCTCCAAGTATATAAATCATCGTATTGTACGTTGCAGTCGTGACAAATGATCTATTTTTAAGCTTTACCCAATTAAAGAACCATAAAGCTAAATCAGGCACTTTAAAGCATCTCTTCAAAACCTTATCAACAACATCGGAATCTAACTCGGCACGCATTTCATCCAACCGTCTCTCAATCAATGCCTCGCTCTCTCCGCCCCTTAAAATCTGTGTAACCTTATGCACTACAAGACTCACATCCTTTTCCGAAACACGGGTTGTTCCGATTTCCAAATCTTGGTTCATACAGGCATTTCCACAAACACCTTGTGTGCATTCCAAAGAATCTCTCAAATCATCACTCCCTGAGTTTATTATTGGAAACCCTTTATTGTTATCCACCTTGAAGTCATGGGTTCCTATAATTTCAGTGATTTCATCAAAAAGATTTGCAAATTCTTTCTTTTCTTTACCATTTTTTATATGGTCTTGTTGGGTGTTGTTCCGATATGGGTTACAGGTGGGTTTAGTGATGATTGAACAATAGCTTAAAGATTGTAGATTTATGACATGAATGGGTAATAGATTAGCACTCGAGTATATTGATCGGAATCTACATAAGCATTTCATACTGGTGATGAACTGATCAGCTTTGGGTTCAAATTTATGGTTTTTTATTCTTTAGTTCTTTACTTATTAAAATCCTCAACATATAAAAAAAATTGTAAAGCTAGTAAAATTAAACAATTTAAAAACTAGTAAATTAATTATGTATGTTACACTAAAGATATATAAAAGACACGTACTTTTGATCATTTTTTAAAGACAAAATGGCAAAACAGGTCATTTATGTTTTCATGGTTTTTCAATAGTCGTCATTTAGAAACCTTAATGGTGGAAATCATGTTCTGTGTTTCCAAAATGTTGCACGTTACGTCCTTTTTTACTAACCCAGTTAGATTTTTTCGTTAACTCTTATCACATGGGATGCACGTGAGGGTAAAAATGTAATTTCCCCTCCTAGATCATTTCCCCCCTTTTATAACACCCCCCGTCTTTTCATTCTCATTTTTAATCCTTCATCTTCTTCACCTCTTTGTCTTCTCCGACGCTCATCTTCCACGATCATCATCATCGATCATCTATTCCATCTAAAAATGACCTGGGAAATACGCGAAACTGGGGAAGATTATGATGTTGACCTAATATACGGTAATGGCTTACTGAAATTACGATTTTTTTCTTTGATAATTAGGTTTTTTTTGGGCATTTTACTTACAAAGTTATGGTATTTTGCAGCTGGTTATCCAAATATTTTTAGCTTAAAGATACATCACGGTGGTCGATTGACTAGTCCTCCAAATCGCACATATGTAGGAGGCACTTTTAATTCCGTGGACCTGATTGACATTGACAGGTTCTCCATTCACGAAGTTAGTGAAATGATGAATGTGTTAGGGTATTCCACTGTTGATATTATCTTATATCAATTTTTACATCCAGAGAAAGGATTAGATGATGGTCTTGAAGACCTGTGTAGCGACCAAGATGTGCTGAGGTTAGCTACACATGTGGAACATTATAAGCTCATTAATGTATATACTCAACATGGGGTTAAAGATATTAACGAGTTTTGGTCTTCACCTAAGCCAAAAAGGCATATCATTGTCTATTGAAAAAATTGATGAGCATGGACCTTATGCTATTGTCCCTATTGGGCAGTCAAGTGGTGCTGGGAAGTCAATTGATTTTGGGCAGTCAAGTGGTGTTGGGAGGTCAATTGATTTTGGGCAGTCAAGTGGTGTTGGGAGTTCAATTGATTTTGGGCAGTCAAGTGGTGTTGGATTAGAGGTGGATGTTGGGTTAAAGGGTGATGAGGTGGATGTTGGGTTAAAGGGTGATATAGATGTTGGGCAACAGGTTGATAGTGGACTAGATGTTGATAGGCTAGATGTTGATTGTAGGGTAGAAGGTGATAGTGGACTAGATGTTGATGTAGATGTTGGGCAACAAGTTGTTGGGCCAGAGGGTGATTGTGGGCTAGATGTTGATATTGGGCCAGAGGTTGATGTTGGAGCAGATGTTGGGCTAGATGTTGATATTGGGCCAGAGGTTGATGTTAGGTTGATGTTAGTGCATATGTTGGGCTAGATGTTGGGCCAGAGGGTGAAGGTGGGCTAGATGGTGATATTGGGCCAGATGGTGAGGATGAGGATGTTGTGCTACAGAGTGAGGTTGATAGTGATATTGAGGGTGGGGTTGAGACTGATAGTGAGGGTGAATATGATAGTGATGATAGTGACTTTAAAGGTAAGTTATGTGAGGATGATAGTGATAGTGATAGTGACCGTGACTTCAATGTGAAAACAAAGGTTGTGCATAAGGGTGAGAATGATAGTGATAGTGATTTTAGAGGTGATGAGTGCAAAATTACTGAT
Source organism: Bidens hawaiensis (assembly GCF_021521415.1). NCBI lineage: Eukaryota > Viridiplantae > Streptophyta > Magnoliopsida > Asterales > Asteraceae > Bidens > Bidens hawaiensis. The sequence continues at coordinate 62,447 of NW_027492312.1, read as the reverse complement.
GATCCTGAAGTTGATATGAGGGAGTACACTAATAATGTTGACTTAGAAGTGAAAGATAAGAACCCTGACCCTAAAGATATAAATATACAAGATGAAATTATTGACAATGACAAAATACCTAGTGGGTCAGAATCTGACAAGAATGAGACTGGTATTAGAAAACACCACTTGCCTACTGTTAGAAGGGCAAATGCAAATAAGGATAAGGAATCTAGAGTCAACTTTTTCATAGGGCAAGAGTTTGGGACCAAGCAAGAAGTGAATTTGTTGGTTAAAAGACATTCAATTGAAAGTAGGAGGAAGCTGTTTTTTGCAAAGGATGATAAAGTCAGATTAAGGGTACAATGTGGTGGTAATTTACCAGATTTTGATATTGATGATCATGGAGTGCATATTGACAGTCAACCAAAAGCCAAAGGACATGCTGGTAAAACAAAGAGAAGTGAAGGGGGTTCTTTAGAAAAAGGGAAACAAAAGGTTGTGTTAGGTAAGACTAAGGGCCCTATTAATGTTGGTGGTAGGGGGGAAAAGACAGACCCAGACAAATTTCAATATCCCTGGTCAATGTTAGTTTCGAATCCAAAAGGTGTTGAATCTTGGGTGTTGAGAAGATTAAATAATGAGCATAAATGCCTTCAAACAAGGAAAGTTAGTGCTTGCACATCCACCTTTTTATCTTATCAACTACTAGATCAAGTTCACTCCAACCCTGAAATACCTGTCAAGTCTGTGCAAGAGCAATTTCAAATACAATACGAACTAGGAATTTCCAGATTAAAAGCATACAGGGCTAGGGCTAAAGCCAAGAAAATGGTGCAAGGGGATTACACAACACAGTATGGTATGCTTAGGGATTACGTGCTTGAATTGAAAAAACAAAATCCAGGTACCACTGTAAAAATTCAGGTTGAGGAGGGCACAGACACAAATCTACCAACTAGAAGGTTCAAAAGGATCTATGTTTGTTTTGGTGCTTTAAAGCAAGGGTTTAAGGCAATAGGGAGGGATCTACTGGGTCTAGATGGTGCATTCATGAAAGGGCCATTCTCAGGTCAAATTTTATCTGCAGTTGGAGTTGACCCAAATAATGGAATCTACCCAGTTTCTTTCGCAGTTGTAGAGACAGAAAATCTCAGCTCTTGGACTTGGTTCCTAGAAAACTTAGGAGATGATCTGAATTTGGGTCCAAACGCATGTTTCACTTTCACGAGTGATAGGCAAAAGGTATGTTATTAATTTTGTGTTTGTTTTTAAGTCATAACTTTCTTGTACACTGCACTATATCTGGATTTAAGTTGTAACTTTCTTGAACAGGGCCTTCTTCCTGCTATTGAAAATTTGTTTCCATGTGCTGAGCACAGATTTTGTGTAAGGCATATTCATGAGAACTTCAAAGCAACTTATAGAGGGAAGTTGTACAAAGATATGTTATATAAGTGTGCTCATGCAACAACAATTCCTGAATTTGAGACAGCAATGGATGAGTTGAAAGCATTAAACCCGGATGTCCAACATTCATCCTAAACACTGGTCTAAGTCACACTTCTCAGGTATGCACTTTATCTCTTTAATGTGTCAACTACTTTGATTTGTTCATAGGGATGGCAGTGTCTGATATGTTGATTAACAACATGTGTGAAGTTTTTAATGGTAAGATTGTGGAAGGCATAGACATGCCTATCATATCAGCACTTGAATACATAAGGGAATACTTAATGAGAAGGATAGTGAATGTTTTGGAGGTTATAGACAAGAGTGAAGGGTTGCTTACACCCACTGCCACCACTGAGTTGCAAAACATCAGGACAAATGCAGCCCATTATACTGTTCAGTGGAATGGGGGAGATCTATATCAGGTTAGTGGCAGACCAGGTAAGCAAAGAGTTGTTGACTTGGTTAAGAGGACATGTACATGCAGAAGGTGGGAGCTGACAGGTACGCAATTGTCTATTGTATTTTATTATGTAGTTAGTTGGGTAGTTGGGTAGTGTTTGAACTATGTTATATATGCAATCCAGGTATTCCTTGTGAACATGTGGTGGCAGCAATTTGGAACAAGGCTCTTAATGGTGAAGGGTTGGTGCAGTGGTAAGCTGGGTTAATCCAGTGCATAGAATGGACACATGGAGACAAGTTTATTCTTTCAAGATCAATCCAATCAATTTCAGGCCCTTATGGCCAAGGTCTCAAGTGCCTACAGCTCTTACTCCTCCCAAACATAACAAACAAGTTGGTAGACCAAAGAAGGCTAGGAAGAGATCAGCATTTGAGTTAGAGGACTTGACTCAAGGTGGTAAGTTGTCAAAGAAAGAAACCAAAGGAGCTTGTTCAAAGTGTGGCAATACAGGACTGAAGAAACACTAAGTGACCCCAGGCAGATTATGGATGATCTGGGGGTTAAGTAATGTTTCCCACGAGGGTTAGGTCCGGCAAAGAAGGATGTTCTTCAGATGACTTGCAAAACAGACACCGTGAGCTCGTCACTGAGAGGGGGGGGTTCCTCCTTGTGTGTAACATCCCGAAATTTCTAAGGTAATATTAGTTATATTACTTATTAATAGATGGAAAGTTTACTCGGGTTATCAGGAAATAAATAATATAATAGGAGTTGGTATGGGTCGGGCTAGTGTTGGGTAATGGATGTGGGTTGTGGACTTGGGTTAATTGAGATGGGTTAAATGAGAATGGGATTTTAGGGATATAAATACCCCCAAAATCCCAAAATATCTCATTTCTCACCAACTCCCCAACACACACTCCATACACACTCAAAACACACACATTCTAACCGATCAAGATTCGAAGCCGAGACCCGAGATTTGTTGATAGATCTGAGTTGGTAAGGTAAGAACTAATCCCGCAAAGCTAATATTACTGAAAATGGTTAGGATTTGACGGGTTAACCGGACCCGAAACCTTACTGCCCAAATCGGACCCCTAAAACGTCGATTTTAGGCCGATTTGATGGTTGGGGTTTGTAGGCGCTGATCATACGGTTCCGTGGGTACCAAAATCGAGTTATTTGGCTAAGAAACGAATGAGTTATGGGCAAACAGATCTGCAGCGCGACAACTTCGCCTGCAAGATTAAGTTCGCCTGATGAACTTCGCCTTCAAGCGTAACTTCGCCTTCAAGCGTAACTTCGCCTAAGGATAACTTCGCCTACGGCCAAGTTCGCCTAAGGATAACTTCGCCTGAAGCCAAGTTCGCCTAAGGATAACTTCGCCTGAAGCCAAGTTCGCCTAAGGTTTAACTTCGCCTGAAGCCAAGTTCGCCTAAGGTTTAACTTCGCCTGAAGCCAAGTTCGCCTAAGGTTTAACTTCGCCTGAAGCCAAGTTCGCCTAAGGTTTAACTTCGCCTGAAGCCAAGTTCGCCTAAGGTTTAACTTCGCCTGAAGCCAAGTTCGCCTAAGGTTTAACTTCGCCTGAAGTGAGGTTCGTTTAGAAAATAAAATAAAACCTAATGGAAAATGTGTTAAGGCAGTTATCGAAAATAAAATTTTTCCAAGCTGACCTGGCAGCTCGACCCCAGCCAGGGGCTCTGCCCCTTGGACCCTGCTAGGGGCTGCCGCCCCTAGACCCCGCTGCCAGGGGCGCTGCCCCCGGACCCCCGTTCGTTGTGGGTCATATAAAGATAGAAATACATTATGAGAGGTGATAGTTAATTGATACGTGTAACTTGTTCAGTCAGCCGAGCCCAGTTAAGAGAAGGGATTTACAGCTATCAGAAACAGAAGCAGAGTTCAGGTGAGTTTCTAGCCCCATTTATGTGTTATGTTTTCGGGGCTGTGTGCATACTCAATGTGATAGTTAATACACTTATCCTAAGAGATAAGTGTATGCCTTATATGGATAATGTGAAATATATGAATGATTGCTTGATGGTATGTGAACGATCTTCGGATATTGCACGTACTGTCAGGTTGTAAAGCTATGTATAAGGTAGGAATGTTATGAATGAATGATTGCTTGATGGTACGTGAACGATCTTCGGATATTGCACGTACTGTCAGGTTGTAAAGCTATGTATAAGGTAGGAATGTTATGTATGAAGGATTGCTTGATGGTGCGTGAACGATCTTCGGATACTGCACGTACTGTCAGGTTGTAACGCTATGTGTACGGTAAGTATGATACGTATGCTTATGTGTATGAACGTGATAAAGTAATGAAAGAAAGAAATGATAATGTATGTCGTGTATGGTATATGTGATAAATACGATTGATTGCTTGACGGTACGTGAACGATCTTCGGATATTGCACGTATCGTCGAGGGAAGTGATTAGCTCCTTACATGGATATTAAATAACAACTTATAGATAGGGTTCCTTCAATGGAAAGTATTATGTTCCTTCAATGGAAAGTATAGGGCTCCTTCAATGGAAAGTATAGAGTTCCTTCAATGGAAAGTATAATGTTCCTTCAATGGAAAGTATAGGGCTCCTTCAATGGAAAGTATAATGTTCCTTCAATGGAAAGTATAGGGCTCCTTCAATGGAAAATATAGGGTTCCTCCTATGGAAATTATATATAGTATGGTAGTGGTAAAGGTTCTTTTAATAGATATTACGTGATGATCCTCCCATGGATATTTATACGAGGTTAAGGTAGAAATGTGTGTCTACGGATACGTTATGGAATGTATGAGAATAAAATTGTATGTTGCCTGATTAACTAGAACTCACTCAGCGTAGCTGACTTTCAGTATGCACGCAGGTGAGCTAATTACAGAGTTAGCATGAGGATGACACACGGCATGGATTGAACGGCTGGCATCTGAAGAAAGAAGTAAAGATGTTTTAAATATAAAGCTTTGTGTTATGGTATCAAAGAAAAGGTTTAACGTTTTGTAACAAATGATTGATGTTTTATATTCCGCGAAAAGTTTTATTAAACTCTGATTTGAAGGACTGTGTTTATGAGTAAATCCGACGCTAAAGTAGGGTCACCGGGTTCGGGGCCTTACATTGTGACCACCCTCCGGCGTGAGAATCAGACTAGATTGCTCTGAATATAAGTATATATTGAGAGAAATAGCTAGTGAAGGTAAGATACAAGATAATAATACCGTTCCAAGGTGTTGGAGTATTTATAGCCGAAGGTAGGTTTCCAAGCAGGTACAGCCAGCTGTATAATATTCCTGTTCTACCAACTGTGGGCTACGCACGTGCCATGCCAGTGGTTGGTGGGTAGGCAGCGGCTGATAGTGTGTACTGTTCCTTTTCCGCTGGCTGTGTACTATTCCTTTTCCACCAACTGCAGGCTATGTGCGTGCCATGACAAGGGTTGGTGAGTAGGCAGCGGCTAATAGTGACAAACAGTACTAGAGCGTGCTCCTCCTCGTACTGTTGTCGGTGAGCTGTCACCCTGTGATTGGTTCATGGGCTGCTTTGGTCAGATCTTGTCTATTTTGTCCATACCTTGGCAGGTATAGTACAAAAGATCTTCCAGAAGCGTACGGACTGGCTCATTTGGGCGGGAGTATTCCCGCCTTTCTCATTCCTTCAGGTGACACTGAATTATTGAGAGTTAGTGCCTTGTGCGTGTAGCCTTGCTATTAGTGCGGGTAGCCTTCTCTGATGGCTTATATCCGCAGCTGCGGGAACAGGCGGAGTACTTCACCATTGGGAGGCTTTTCCTGCGGGAACAGCTGGCGTACTGCGCGTAAGGTCTTCATCTCTGAGCATGGTGGGTCCTGCGGAACCAGTTGGTCCTTGCGCAGACGTCCCTCTTCAAGGTGAGTCTTGCGGGTCCAACTGGGCTCCGCTGGGACCTACCTCTTCAAGTCCCCCCAGTCCAATGTTCTTCTCATGAATTGTTAATAAGTGAGGTGAACTTTTGGACTTAAACAAGGGTTTTTGAAAAGGGTTTTTAGTTCTAAGGTTGTCCGTGGGGTTTCTTCCCGCGGTTTCCCTAATGTCACGTGCAGAAATTCCCGACTTTTCTGCTTGGTCTTTGGGTATGATGCGGGTAGGTGTGTAGCCTCCTTGTAAGTCAGGAGCGTTGAGTTTCACTTGTGTAGATTCTCCACGAGGTTTTGGTAGTTTTAAACATAGTGATCAATTATGTTAAACAACCAATTCCATCTTGGAGCTTCAAACAATCTAGTTCTCAACGTTCCCGCTATGCGAGGATGTTATTTCCCTTTCCGCAAGCATGGCCTATGTGAAGGGTTTCGCCTTGACACTGTACTCGCACTCGTCTTATGGTTACTTTACTTCCAAGGTATTCTTGGCTTCAGTTCCCTGCAGGTGCTAGGTATGTGAAGGGTTTCGCCTTGACGCTGTACCCGCACCTGTCCTACGGTTTTTTGGTTACCAAGGTATTCTTGGCTTCAATTCCCTGCAGGTGCTAGGTATGTGAAGGGTTTTGCCTTGACACTGTACCCGCACCTGTCTTACGGTTTTTTGGTTACCAAGGTAAGGGGGTATATTCCCTCTTATTTTTGAATCTTTGAATCTTTTTGAATTTCTTTGAAATTCGAAGAGTTGGTGAAAGGATAAGAACAGTCCAAACTGTTGAAGGGACGTTAGTGTCCGACGGTTTCTTCTGACAGTTTCAGGACGTGCAGGAAGTTATGACGATGTGACAGTATATGGTCATTCCAGACGCTTTTTCAAGCGCGTGGGCGCGAGTTTTCGGGCGCGTGGGTGCGGATTTTACGGCGCGCGTCCTGTCAACAGCTGTTGCCAGCTTGCTTTTTCCACGTGTCATAGTTTCATTGCACCTGCTCTTTTCTCTCTCCTCCGCATTAAATTCATCGCATTCATTGCGATGAGTATATAAAGGGGGAGAGGGTTCATGTTAATCCACACTTTCACTTCTTTCTTCTTCCTCTAAGCGATTTCCGGCGAATACTCTAACTTTCTGTCGAGCATTCTCCTGAAATCGTTCTTCTTTACCTCCAAAACGTGTCGTCTACTCATGATCTAGAAGCTACCGCCGAGGAGTCTGACGTGTACGTCGAGAACCCGACGTCTACGTCTGATAAAGACGATAAGAGCACTGCTGGCGAATGCCAGTGTGCTCTTCCCATCGAGCTTTATCAATACATCGTCAGGAAGTTCATGCTCGAGCCGTTCGAGCCTGAGTTTCCTGAGCCTCACCAGACGGTGTATGATGCCCCAAGGGCAAAATAGGGGTATATGCCGCCTTCTTCGTCTATGGGAATCTCAGGTTCCCATTGACGAAGTTTGTATACCGTGTTCTGGATAGACACGGTGTGCACCTGACGGAGGTACACCCAATGGCGATCGCCAAGATCCTCCATTTTGAGTGGGTGTGCCTCATTCTTGGCGTGGAGCCCCATGTCGACCGCCTGATGACCTTCTACTCCTGGAGGTGCATCCAAGGCTGGTACACCCTGGTCACCCGGATCAAGGGTTTGAAGATCTGCGCTACCGAGCGCAGTCTTCGGTCTTGGAAGCGGGAGTTCTTTTACATCTCTGCCCGTGTCGTCCCCATAGCAATGACATTCAAGAATGGGAGAGCACTCCCCAGCCTTCACGCCTCCAACTACCAGGAGGCGGAGTGGTTTTCCAAGATTTCCCGGATCCAGACTCCGGTTTACCGCTTTCCGGAGTCCGGGATGGTGATGCTCGGTATGAGCCGGGTGTGGAAGGATGCTGGGGCGGAGGCGCCACAGATTCCCATCGTACTTGAATACGGTTTGAACGTTATCCCTTACAGTATGCTCCGTCTTCTTTGTTGATTTTGGGTTTTCTTCTAACTGTTTTTCTTTTTATTTCAGAGGGGAACGACGTGCAATCGCTCCTGCATCCGCGGGAGGCTGACGGTCCCGCTCGGTTGGGTACTCGTGCTCTTGACGAGAACGAGTTGCCCATCCTTGCGCAGACGTCGGATCGGTTTGTGGAGGCCTACCCGCCAGGCCACGAGATACTGAGCGCCACGCGGACAGGTAAAAGATTATTTAACCCTCGCCCTCTGAATGCTCAAACCTCTGCTGGAATTCTTCAAATCTTGTCATCTTCTGATGAGGAATCCGCAGATGGTCCTTTCCTCACGCGGAAGAGGAAGGTTGCTGGCGGGAAGGGCAAGGCGAAGGTTGCCTCCACAGCCGAACAGGGGAACCGGTCCGAGTCGGAGACCGAGAGTGAAGAGGCGGCGGGGAACCCAGGTGGTGGTGAGACCACTGCTCCGGAGGCTGAGACGGTTGTCACCTCCGAGCAGCCCAGGACGACGACGGTGACCGGTACGAAGAGGCCGGCTCCATCGGGTTCGTCCCCGCCTGTTCGCACCTTCAAGCTCTAAAGGACTCGTAAGTGTAAACTTAACTTTAACTTCATATCTTTCCGCCATTACTTATATATCGTCTTCTTGCAGGCGTGGATGCTACTGCATTCCAGGGTGGAGCGGGGAGGAGCACCTCTGGACCCATGACGGTAGGTTAGGTCAACCTACCCGAGGCGATGACCCAGGCGGCTGCGCCTGCTTCAAGTGTTGGTTCGGTTGCTTACTCGGTTGAGGCAACTGTTCCAACTGTGATGACGTCTCCGCCGGCTGTCAGTGCCATATTCACTGATTTCTTCACTGAGCCGGCGGTGAGTTTTTCTGTGGATTCTTCCGCAGCCGCGGCCACGGTTGTGAGTTTACCTCCGGTGAGTTCACCTCCGTTGGTTTCCACCGCGACAGTCTCCACCATGCCTCCTCCGGCGCCGGCGATTACGGCCGGTCCTTCAGGTACGTTCGGGGTTGGGGCGTCTAGCCAATCCTTGCCTCCTTCCCGTCTCCTTGACCTTTTGGATGGATATCCCTTAGGTTCAGGTGATGGGTTTGGTGGCTATCGGCCTGTTGTCGACCCTACAAGTGCGTAGGGTTATTTTGGCCTGTATCCCTTTTATCATTTATTTTGCTAACTGTTGTTTTATTGCAGTTCGTGATTCCAACGAGGTGTACGCTCCTCGGTGGAATATCCGCCGGGGAACGACCCTCCGGACTGCTGAGGAGTGCGTCGAATGGGCGCGCCTCGCTTGTGGGGGAGGCCATGGCCAGCTACCAGGAGGGTAGGCTGTCCAACGAGCTCCGAATCCTCCTTGCCCGGATGCAGCCGCGCGTCGAGCTACTTTGTCGTGAAAACGACAAGTTAAAGATGGCGCGCAGCCTGGAAGTGGCTCAGGCGCGGGCTATCCGGGAGGAGAATGCGAAGCTTGCCGCCGTTGCTGCGGAAAAGGAGAAGGCCTTCAAGGCCCAAGAGGTTGAAGTTCAGGCCCGGCTCGAGGCCCGTTCCAAGGCTGCCCAAGCTGTTAATGAACAGCTTCGGCTGGCCAAGGAAACTGCACGGAACGCAACCGAGAGGGCCACCAAGGCTGAAGCTGTTGCTGAGCCTCTACGCATTGAGAATGAGGAACTTAAAGCCAAATTAGAGAGGCTCCAGCAGGCTCATGATGCCTTGGCCATGGAAGATGCCAAGAAGCTCCAAGAGATCTTGGACCAGAGGGGGGTGCTTGACCACACTGAGCGTAAGCTAAAGGGCGTCGAAGAGGCTGCGGCTAAAGATGTGTTGCTTGCAAACCTTACAAAGAACGAAGCCGAACGCGCCCGTAATGAAGCCCAAGCTGCCCTCCAGGAGGCTCTGGTTACCAAGGAATGGCTTCTTCGAGAAGCGTTGTCTCAGGTATACGCAGTTTTACAATTTGTTTACGCTTTTCCTTAGAAGAGTTTTTGATATACTTCTGTTTTGTAGGTTGTGCATCGGGTCTTTACGAATACATTATATGACGATGCGATGAGCGCAGCCCTCAACGCTTCTCATGAGGATGGGGAAAAGGCTGGCTTCCTGCTTGGTCTAGGGTTTGTTGAACAAGGCATCCCGCCTTCCAACTTCCCTCTTTACGATGTGGATACTGAAGCTGCTTATGACCAAGCAGTGAATCAGTATGCTGCATTCCCGCATCCGGTGGTGGAGAAGGTGAACGAGATTAGTGCTGCTGATGATGGGCTAGCTATCCTCAAGGCCTTCCTTGAACCACCACACTCTACTGATGGTGCGGGTCCAAGTGGGAGTGATCCTGAAGCTTGATCCTTTAGATCCCTCTCCACCGTTAGAGTAGATTTTGATGTTTGTATAGATTTCTAATCTTGTATGCGGGTATGTACCCAGCAATTCTTGTAATATTTGAATTTTGATGGAATAAAGATTATTTGTTAATGTCTTGCCTTGTTTATTTCACTCATATTTTGGTTTAACTTAACAATTTCTTGAGTACTTGGATAAGTTAACTTTTCAACGTGGCAAATAATAAGTTAAAGTTTTGCTTCCTCTTTCGTGATTGTGCGGGTAAGACCGTCACTTTCACTTAGTAGGATGGCTAAAATTTACCTATATCTGACCTGCGTGGAGGTTTTCCTCATCTTTTCCTTAGAAATTTTCTAAGTATTTTGAATAAGTTAACCTTTCGACGCGCGGTTGTCAATAGGTTAATGTTTAGTTTCCTCTATCATGATTGTGCGGGTAGGACCGTCACTTTCATTTAGTGGGATGACCAAACTTCACCTATAACTGACCTGCGTGAAAGTTTTCCTTATCTTTTCCTTAGAAATTTTTACCGTTTTATGTGTTTATACGGGTTTTGCCGCCTTCCACACGCAACGACTTACTTCTTCCCATATTTATGCGGTGAATACCGGCATCAGTGTGGGAAGTTCATAAGTATAAAGGTAAGGCTATCAACACAATGTGATAAAGGAGAATCATTTCCATTAGAAGTGGCTCTAGGCCTTTTCTTTACAAGTTTGGAATTGATCTACATGTAACATTTGCGTAATTGAGCTCCGTTCCACGTTCTTGGGATGGGAGTGCCATCGAGCCTTTTGAGCCGGTATGCGCCCTTTCCCAAAACTTCTTTGATAATGTACGGTCCTTCCCAGACCGGTGCCAGTTTTCCTGGGCGCTCTTGGTTTGAAGCCTCGTTGTTACGCAATATGTAGTCTCCTACATTGAAGTTGCAGAGTTTTACCCGCGTGTTGTAGTACTTTTACATTTGTCGCTTGTAGTTTTCTTCAAGCGCTGCGGCTAAGTCTCTGCGTTCCTCGGTTAGCATAAGGTCTAACCGTCTTTCCGCATCATTGTCCTCTGGCTGAATCAAGACTCTTGGTGAGGGTAAACCAATTTCGACTGGGACCATGGATTCAGTGCCATAAGTGAGGCTGAACGGGGTTTCTCCCGTACTGGCCTTTTTCAGCGTTCTGTTTGCCCAAAGGACGTGTGGAACTTCGTCCACCCAGCCGAATCTGTGTTCCAGGAGTCTTTTCTTTATGCCGTCGACGATGCTCTTATTTGCTCTTTCCACCTCACCATTACCCTGCGGGTGTGCCACTGAGGTAAAGGTGTGGGTGATTTGAAGTTCTTCCAGCCACTTTTGTAGCTTCTTGTCAGCAAAGTTGGTGCCGTTATCGCTCACCAAAGTTTGTGGAAGTCCAAAACGACAAATAATAAATTCCCAAATAAATTTTTTAATATGTTTTGCGGTTGTTTGGGCTAAGGGTTTTGCTTCTATCCACTTGGTGAAGTAGTCGATGGCTACCACTAGGAACTGAACGTTTCCTGTTGCTGTAGGAAATGGGCCTGTCACATCGATGGCCCACTTCTGAAATGGCCATGAAGAGGTGACTGGAACAAGTTCATTCTTCGGGCGATGCGTGTTGGGTGCGTAGAGTTGGCAAGACCTACACTTTCTGATATATGCCAGCGCATCCGTATGCATCCCCGGCCAAAAGTATCCCGCGTTGTTTAGCTTAGCTACGACAGCGCGTGGGCCTGCGTGTACTCCACAGATGCCCTCGTGCACCTCCCTTAGGAGGTAGCCAGCATCTTGGTTGTCCACGCATCTTAGGAGTGGGCCAAGAAAGTTACGTCTGTAAAGGATGTCATCTATGAGTTGATAGTTCAGTGCTTTACAACGTATTTTTCTTGCCTGTGTTTTTGACTCTGGTAGTATACCCGCTGCAAGGTAATTTATTATCGGTGTCATCCATGTTTCTGTGCTGGTTTGGATGACACAAATTTCCTTGTGCGGGACTGATGGTGCTCCAAGGAGTTCAATGCGGATGTCCTTTCCCAAATGGGTGAAGGCTAATGATGCAAGCTTGCTTAACGCATCCGCAGATTTGTTTTCGCTACGCTTGACGTGTATGACTTTACAATCATTAAAATCGCGCATAAGGGTTTTTGCTTGTGCGAGGTACAGGGCCATTGTGTCGTTCACGGCCGTGTACGTCCCATTTATTTGGTTGGCTACTAACATGGAATCCACGTGGGCTTCCAAGTTTTTCACTCCCATCTTACACGCAATTCTCAGCCCGGCCAAGAATGCTTCATACTCTGCTTCGTTATTCGTACTTGGAAAATCCAGTCGAATAGCGTAAGTGTATTCTTGGCCTGCTGGGTTGGTTAGTTTCAACCCTGCGCCTGAACCCTCGTTGCTGGCTGCTCCATCAGTGTAGAGTCGCCAGACATCATTGATGTCCTGTGCTGGGGAGGGTTGAGCCTCCTCCTGGCACTCTTTCTCCCGTGAAGCGGGGACTTCTGCAATAAAGTAGGCCAAGACCTGGCCTTTTATGGCTGGTCTCGGCTTGTACTTTATCGCATATTCCCCCAACTCAATTGCCCATTTGGCTAGACGTCCCGATAACTCGGGTTTGCCTAGAACGTTTGCAAGTTTGAAGTTGGTGAGAATGGTGATTGGGTGACCCTGGAAATATCGTCTTAGTCTGCGTGAAGCCTGTACAAGTGCTAAGACTAATTTTTCCAGGGTAGAGTACCGGGTTTCTATGTCTGTTAGGACACGGCTAACATAGTAAATAGGCATCTGGATACCTTTTCGCTCTACTAGCAGGACTGCCCCGGTTGCTCTGTCTGTGGCGGAAAGGTATATGATTAATTCCTCCCCCGCTTCTGGTGCTGTGAGCGTTGGGAGTTCGATCAAGCGTGACCGAATTTCCTGAAAAGCTGCTTCCGCTTCTGGTGTCCAGCGGAAGTGCGTTTTCTTTAAACAGTTTCTCAATATTGACACGAATGGAAACGACCTATCCGCATGGTTTGACAAAAAGCGGTTAAGTGCGACTAGGCGTCCATTCAGTGTCTGAGCTTGCTTGATGGTAGTAGGTGATTCCATTTTGATAATGGCTTCGACCTTTTCAGGGTTCGCTCTGAAGCCATCTTTAGTAACGATGACTCCTAAGAACTTCCCTTCTTCCATCCCAAAGGAACACTTGCTCGGATTGAGCTTCATGTTTATCTTTCTGAGCGTGTTGAAAGTTTCTTCGATGTCTTTCAACATCACTTCTGGCTCAGGGCTTTTGATGACCAAGTCATCCATGTAGACTTCCAAGTTCCTCCCAATTTGGGCATGAAACTCTTTGTCCATCAGGGGTTGGTATGTGGACCCTGCATTCTTAAGTCCGAATGGCATCATTTGATAATAAAATGTGCCATCGGGCGTCCGAAATGCGGTTTTGTCCTGATCATCTACGGCCATGTGGATTTGATGGTACCCCTTATATGCGTCAAGGAAGCATTTAAGGCGAAACAGTGCTAATGAATCCACTTTGAGGTCAATTTCGGGTAACGGGTAACAATCTTTGGGGCATGCTTTGTTTAAATCTTTGAAATCTATGCACATGCGCCATTGTTTGTTAGCCTTCGGTACCATAACGGGATTTGCAACCCATGTTTGATATCTACTAACGCGTACGATGCCCGCGTCAAGGAGTTCCTTGACTTGGGTTCTACACGCGTTAGCTTGTTCCGCCCCCATTACTCTGCGCTTTTGTATGACTGGCGTAAAAGCCGGGTCACACTTGAGCTTATGCTCTGCCTTACTTCGAGGTACACCAGTCATGTCAGCTGGTGTCCATGCGAGGATATCAGCGTTTTTCTGTAGTAAGCGTTTGAGTAAGGTGCGCGTAGGATCAGTGATTGTTGGGCCAATGGTAAAAGCTTGGTCAGGGTATTTGCCATTGAGGGCCCATTTTTCTGGCTCGGTGATGGTTGGTTTAGCCATCTTTGGTTTGGGTTTAGATGAGACAGATGCGATGCATACCTGTGGGATACCGGTGATCATCGCTACACCCTCAGCAGTTGGCCATCCCATCATGCCGTGGACTGAAGATACCACGGCGTTGAATCTTGCCATCTCGTCTCTCCCGAAGAGAATGTCGTATGTGTGGTGTGGCTTCCTCATTACGACGAAGTCCACGTCTTCTGTGCGGGAGTATTTCCCGTCCGTGAGAATGACGGGGAAAGATAGGATACCCAGGGGGGTGTTTGTGCACCTCAGCTTCTTTCCATGAGCATGGTTCTGTCGTTCGTCTTTTTCTTCCTCTGATGTTGCCATGAACCATATGGATGCTGATGTCAACGGGCTTTCGTCCGTTGCCTTTATACCGGTTATCATTCCTCCCTCCATTCTTGATTGATGCCACAAGGTGTGCAAGTCTTCCATCCTTGACGAATGTTTCAACAATATCCTTCAAGGATGTACACTCCTCTGTATTGTGACCCTTTGTCCCGTGGAAGTCACAGGATTTGCTCTGATCCGCATTAGGTCGCTGCCGGATCATTGGAGCTTTTGGCCATGGGATTATTTCGGTGGCAAATATCTCCGTGACGCTTTTGGTGAGTGGCGTCCACCGGTGTTTTCGGCTTGAAGGGTGCGTGTTATCCCTTCCGCCAACAAGAGGGCGAGAGCTGGATGAGGTGTCAAAGTTTACCCTTGACTGCCAAATACCTAGCTTCCTCTTTTTGTTCTGCCGGGCCGTCCGAACATTGTTTTCTCTGGTCCTCTGCGTGTAGAGGTTTGTGTTCTGGGGAAGATCCCTACCCAGTTCCTTCTCTGTTTCGGCAAAGCGCTTGGCCGCCGTCATGATGGCATCCCATGTGGATGGCATGCCGTCCTTACCCGTCAACTTGCGGATAAGCTCTGGGTACTCTGCGCCCTGGATAAAAGCGGCGCGAACAAGATCTTCGCTTATGGTGCCCAGACTCAGCTTTTTGGAATTGAAGCGAGTGATGAAGTCTAGTAAAGATTCATCTTCCTCTCTCACGCAGTTGAGGATCGTCCACTGCTCTACAGTATATTTCCTCTGTTGACTGAAGTGTTGGCTGAACTTGTGTTGAAAGTCCGCCCAATCATAGATGTGGTGGACCGGTAAACGATCAAACCACGCCCTGGCCTCTCCAACTAGCGTCATCTGGAACATATAACACCACGTGGGTTCCGTCCAATTGCTGACGATTGCCCCCGCTATGAATCTGTTCAAATGATCGTCTGGGTCGGATATACCATCATAAGTGCCGATGTTGGACATCTGTTTGGCAGTTATCGGGGCGATTGCTTCCGCAATGTCCCTTGCAAACTTGGATGTTCCCGCATTTGCAGCAGTTGGTCTAAAGGTTTTGGAGAAGTCACGTGGGTTTCCCCCCGCGCTCCTTGGTTTGAAGGTTTTTCCGAAATTCCTTCTCGGTTGGAAGTCAGTTTCCTTACGCTTCCCTTTCGCCCTTTGG
Organism: Bidens hawaiensis; assembly: GCF_021521415.1. Classification (NCBI taxonomy): domain Eukaryota; kingdom Viridiplantae; phylum Streptophyta; class Magnoliopsida; order Asterales; family Asteraceae; genus Bidens; species Bidens hawaiensis. Next base: position 46,924 of record NW_027492312.1, on the reverse strand, counting down.
CGAGGGTTTGCGTCAGTGTCGGATTCCTCCCGATCATCGTCTGAGTATTCGCACTCACTGCTCATGTTGAGCTGTTGTCGAGTGCTTCCGAATTCGTCAGCCTGTTGGAGTGAACGCAAGCGTTCATCCAACTCAGCTTGGAATTCCTTCTGACGTGCTTCGGCCCACGCTTTAACTTGAGGTGGTGCGGTCCCCAACCAAAACCGTAATAACATAACTATAATATGATACAAAAACAATCATAATATAAAATCTATTCATAATCAAGTAATGAATACCAAAACATACAATTGAATGGAATCAGGGATGAGATTTTTTCTATCAATCGATGAAAAGATGCGGAAGATATAAGACTATTAGGTTTTGAAAAGTCCACTTGAAACCTTGAACCGCCAGATGATAAAAAAACACATGGTAGTTAGGTCATGATAAAAACCCCAATAAAACCCTCTACGTATTCTAAATGGGTACTGAGTACCCGTAATACCGGTACCTAAAATCAGTAAATTTGAATAATTGTACTAATACGGAATAGACGGGTATGGGTGCAGGTACATGCAAGGATACAAAAGCCGTTAGGCGGACCTTAGACGACGGACTTGGTAGTTTGGATATTATATATGTGTCAAATATCATAGGTTTACTAATATTTATAACAAAATAGGTGAATGTCATTATAAATAAGAAGAATACATTTTTAAATAATAAATTATTTCTAAAAAAATGTTAATTACGAATTGTGTTTTATTTTTTAAAGTTAAAATCGGCCCAAGTTCATCGATTAGATGCGATTCTGGCTAAGGTTGAATGTCTTTGATCGATTCTTATTAATTAGGCGGAGTTAAAGAAACTTGTCTCGGCGAAATACGTTGTAGCCACTCGGTCTTCTAAACCTGCTTTTACAACATTGGATGCATGTACCGGTACCGAACATGTATGAATATGTGTATTCGGGAAAAAAATCTCATCCCTCGAGGGTTGTGACCATTACTTGTTTATAGTTTACATGCATTAGGGTAATAAGAGGTTTGTGACAAGGTCTACTTTATTTAATAAATTATTTGTTTTTGTTTACTTGCATTAGGGTAATAAGAGGTTGTGACGAGGTCTACTTTATGTAATAAACTTATTTGTTTTTTAACTACAAGTGTGACAGCTCATTAACATTTTGTACGTTAAGACAAACAGACACCCTTTAGGGGTTTTTGGGTGAGCTTCTAAAACTTTTTTTTTTCTTTTTGTTATTTGTTTATTGAAAAACAAAATGTGTTTGGTAAAACCAGTGTTTTGAAACCCGGCCGGACCGGTCCTCCGACCGGGACCCGGTCTCTATACTGGGTCGGGTCAGGTATTCAGGCCATTTTTTAAAAACCCGGCCGGGTTTTGCGGGTGGTGGTCAGCCCGGACCCGGCGACCCGACGGGTGAACCGGCAACATGCAATTCCGACTATAATTCCGGCCACAATTCCGGCCGTTGTTCATCCGCCACCTCTCAAAATAAGCAGGTTTGTGAAAGAGAAAAAGAAATAGGGGTGTGTTTTGATCTTATATTTATTTATTTATTTATAATGTAAATAACTTTACACACGGTTCTAACCTAACCTCCCATTTTCAATTTATTATTTATTTATTATTATTATATTACATATTAGTTTTGTTTATATATGTTTTAATTATATATATATATATATGGCGTTATCCGGGTCAAATACCGGTCCGCCCTTCCGAGTCGGTCCGACCTTTGACCCGGTAAGACGTCCGGGTCAACGTCCGGGCCGGGTGTGAAAACATTGGGTAAAACTCCTTCAAAAGCTTTAAAATGAAGCTTTTTTAAAAGTGGTTTTTGTTTTTCAAAAAACAAATAAACAAAAAAACAAATATAAAAGCTCACTCACACTCATGTCATGTGATGAGTTGGCTTTCAAATAATTTTAACTAGTAGATTCTTTGGCGCGTTGCGCTATGGTTGTCTTACGCATGCAACTTATTTACTGGTTTACTCAAGTTATAGATTTGCAATTAAACCGGGTATGAGGTTGAAGATATTGCTTAAAATAAACACGCTACTAAGCCCTTATTCATAATGTCCTGCTGTGGTTTAAAGCCTCTTGGACACCCTCCTTATATATATATGTGTGTGTGTGTGTGTGTGTGTGAGAGAGAGAGAGAGAGAGAGAACGGCACCGGTCGTACCAAGGTCGCCCCCTTTCCGCACACAACATGACCGCTCCCAACTGTGGTGTTCCGCATCCCTAAGATATGTGCGACCATAAGGTGGAGTCTAAAAGAGCAAAGAAGTATGTTGTCAAGAGTAAAAATTGTAGTTTGTCACTGTAGTTTTCCTTGATGAATGATGTATAGTTTTATAGTGGGCTTCCAATCTTAACAACCAATCAGTAGCCACAACAAAGTTGTTTTTTTAATAGCAAAAATCTAAAACTCTGAGGACTAAACATGCAAATATCAGAAGTATACTCTAGCATTTAGTTTTCCGTTATAATAATAATAATAATAATAACAACTGATTATATTTTTCACTAAAGTCCTCAACATATAATTTTTGTTTGAAAAGCTAGTAAATTAAATTTGTATGTTAAAGACACTAAAAATATCTAAATTACACGAACTTCTGATATTTTTTAAATAACGACTTGCAAATATTTATCAAGCCACGTGACATATTAATACGAAGGTGCAGTTGGGGACTGGTGGTGTGACTGGCCACAAATGCAAGTGGAGCAAGTCAGGTGGTCCAATTCACGCACACTTGGTTTGACCTGATACAAAGGCGTGGTCTAACACTGGTTGCTAAATTGGAGCAACGGGATTAGTGGGGCCCTTTGACTTCATATGAATCATTTAATTTATTTTTCGTTATAATATTCACATTATTAAAAAATAAGCGTGGTTAATGTTTTGTTAACCTAAGTTTATTATTAGTAACAAAACTGAAAGTTGAAATTAACATAAGTTAGATTGTTACCAAGGGTGGGATTATTAAAATGTTGCACGTTACGTCCTTTTTCACTAACCCAGTTAGATTTTTTCGTTAACTCTCATCACAAGGGATGCACGTGAGGGTAAAAACGTAATTTCCCCTCCCAGATCATTTCCCCCCTTTTATAACACCCCCCGTCTTTTCATTCTCATTTTTAATCCTTCATCTTCTTCACCTCTTTGTCTTCTCCGACGCTCATCTTCCACGATCATCATCATCGATCATCTATTCCATCTAAAAATGACCTGGGAAATACGCGAAACTGGGGAAGATTATGATGTTGACCTAATATACGGTAATGGCTTACTGAAATTACGATTTTTTTCTTTGATAATTAGTTTTTTTTGGGCATTTTACTTACAAAGTTATGGTATTTTGCAGCTGGTTATCCAAATATTTTTAGCTTAAAGATCCATCACGGTGGTCGATTGACTAGTCCTCCAAATCGCACATATGTAGGAGGCACTTTTAATTCCGTGGACCTGATTGACATTGACAGGTTCTCCATTCACGAAGTTAGTGAAATGATGAATGTGTTAGGGTATTCCACTGTTGATATTATCTTATATCAATTTTTACATCCTGAGAAAGGATTAGATGATGGTCTTGAAGACCTGTGTAGCGACCAAGATGTGCTGAGGTTAGCTACACATGTGGAACATTATAAGCTCATTAATGTATATACTCAACATGGGGTTAAAGATATAAACGAGTTTTGGTCTTCACCTAAGCCAAAAAAGGCATATCATTGTCTATTGAAGAAATTGATGAGCTTGGACCTTATGCTATTGTCCCTGTTATGCAGCCAAGTGGTGCTGGGAAGTCTATTGATTTTGGGCAGTCAAGTGGTGCTGGGAAGTCAATTGATTTTGGGCAGTCAAGTGGTGTTGGGAGGTCAATTGATTTTGGGCAGTCAAGTAGTGTTGGATTAGAGGTGGATGTTGGGTTAAAGGGTGATGAGGTGGATGTTGGGTTAAAGGGTGATATAGATGTTGGGCAACAGGTTGATAGTGGACTAGATGTTGATAGGCTAGATGTTGATTGTAGGGTAGAAGGTGATAGTGGACTAGATGTTGATGTAGATGTTGGGCAACAAGTTGTTGGGCCAGAGGGTGATTGTGGGCTAGATGTTGATATTGGGCCAGAGGTTGATGTTAGAGCAGATGTTGGGCTAGATGTTGATATTGGGCCAGAGGTTGATGTTTGGTTGATGTTAGTGCATATGTTGGGCTAGATGTTGGGCCAGAGGGTGAAGGTGGGTTAGATGGTGATATTGGGCCAGATGGTGAGGATGAGGATGTTGTGCTACAGAGTGAGGTTGATAGTGATATTGAGGGTGGGGTTGAGACTGATAGTGAGGGTGAATATGATAGTGATGATAGTGACTTTAAAGGTAAGTTATGTGAGGATGATAGTGATAGTGATCCTGAAGTTGATATGAGGGAGTACACTAATAATGTTGACTTAGAAGTGAAAGATAAGAACCCTGACCCTAAAGATATAAATATACAAGATGAAATTATTGACAATGACAAAATACCTAGTGGGTCAGAATCTGACGAGAATGAGACTGGTATTAGAAAACACCACTTGCCTACTGTTAGAAGGGCAAATGCAAATAAGGATAAGGAATCTAGAGTCAACTTTTTCATAGGGCAAGAGTTTGGGACCAAGCAAGAAGTGAATTTGTTGGTTAAAAGACATTCAATTGAAAGTAGGAGGAAGCTGTTTTTTGCAAAGGATGATAAAGTCAGATTAAGGGTACAATGTGGTGGTAATTTACCAGATTTTGATATTGATGATCATGGAGTGCATATTGACAGTCAACCAAAAGCCAAAGGACATGCTGGTAAAACAAAGAGAAGTGAAGGGGGTTCTTTAGAAAAAGGGAAACAAAAGGTTGTGGTAGGTAAGACTAAGGGCCCTATTAATGTTGGTGGTAGGGGGGAAAAGACAGACCCAGACAAATTTCAATATCCCTGGTCAATGTTAGTTTCGAATCCAAAAGGTGTTGAATCTTGGGTGTTGAGAAGATTAAATAATGAGCATAAATGCCTTCAAACAAGGAAAGTTAGTGCTTGCACATCCACCTTTTTATCTTATCAACTACTAGATCAAGTTCACTCCAACCCTGAAATACCTGTCAAGTCTGTGCAAGAGCAATTTCAAATACAATACGAACTAGGAATTTCCAGATTAAAAGCATACAGGGCTAGGGCTAAAGCCAAGAAAATGGTGCAAGGGGATTACACAACACAGTATGGTATGCTTAGGGATTACGTGCTTGAATTGAAAAAACAAAATCCAGGTACCACTGTAAAAATTCAGGTTGAGGAGGGCACAGACACAAATCTACCAACTAGAAGGTTCAAAAGGATCTATGTTTGTTTTGGTGCTTTAAAGCAAGGGTTTAAGGCAATAGGGAGGGATCTACTGGGTCTAGATGGTGCATTCATGAAAGGACCATTCTCAGGTCAAATTTTATCTGCAGTTGGAGTTGACCCAAATAATAGAATCTACCCAGTTTCTTTTGCAGTTGTAGAGACAGAAAATCTCAGCTCTTGGACTTGGTTCCTAGAAAACTTAGGAGATGATCTGGATTTGGGTCCAAACGCATGTTTCACTTTCACGAGTGATAGGCAAAAGGTATGTTATTAATTTTGTGTTTGTTTTTAAGTCATAACTTTCTTGTACACTGCACTATATCTGGATTTAAGTTGTAACTTTCTTGAACAGGGCCTTCTTCCTGCTATTGAAAATTTGTTTCCATGTGCTGAGCACAGATTTTGTGTAAGGCATATTCATGAGAACTTCAAAGCAACTTATAGAGGGAAGTTGTACAAAGATATGTTATATAAGTGTGCTCATGCAACAACAATTCCTGAATTTGAGACAGCAATGGATGAGTTGAAAGCATTAAACCCGGATGTCCAACATTCATCCTAAACACTGGTCTAAGTCACACTTCTCAGGTATGCACTTTATCTCTTTAATGTGTCAACTACTTTGATTTGTTCATAGGGATGGCAGTGTCTGATATGTTGATTAACAACATGTGTGAAGTTTTTAATGGTAAGATTGTGAAAGGCAGAGACATGCCTATCATATCAGCACTTGAATACATAAGGGAATACTTAATGAGAAGGATAGTGAATGTTTTGGAGGTTATAGACAAGAGTGAAGGGTTGCTTACACCCACTGCCACCACTGAGTTGCAAAACATCAGGACAAATGCAGCCCATTATACTGTTCAGTGGAATGGGGGAGATCTAAATCAGGTTAGTGGCAGACCAGGTAAGCAAAGAGTTGTTGACTTGGTTAAGAGGACATGTACATGCAGAAGGTGGGAGCTGACAGGTACGCAATTGTCTATTGTATTTCATTATGTAGTTAGTTGGGTAGTGTTTGAACTATGTTATATATGCAATCCAGGTATTCCTTGTGAACATGTGGTGGCAGCAATTTGGAACAAGGCTCTTAATGGTGAAGGGTTGGTGCAGTGGAAAGCTGGGTTAATCCAGTGCATAGAATGGACACATGGAGACAAGTTTATTCTTTCAAGATCAATCCAATCAATTTCAGGCCCTTATGGCCAAGGTCTCAAGTGCCTACAGCTCTTACTCCTCCCAAACATAACAAACAAGTTGGTAGACCAAAGAAGGCTAGGAAGAGATCAGCATTTGAGTTAGAGGACTTGACTCAAGGTGGTAAGTTGTCAAATAAAGAAACCAAAGGAGCTTGTTCAAAGTGTGGCAATACAGAACACAACATAAGGACATGCAAGCAGGCAAGGTGATTGGTCTTCTGGAAGATTGGGCAGGATGTAAGAGTGATTTGTCTTTTGGAATATGTTTTAGTTTATGTATGTGTTAATGTATTTTTGGATGTTGGTAATTTGGTGTTTTGAACTTGGATTAATGACTTTAGGACGATAATTTGGTGTTTTGAATTTGGATATGTAATGACTGGTTGAATGGTAGATGTAATGACTTTATTTGAATGGTTTATGTAATGACTTTGGTAGTCTCTTTATTTTACTTTATGTAATCCCTTTCTAGTGAATGTCTTTGATTAATTGAGATAATGACTTTGGTTGATGTTTTTTGACTTTATATTGCATTCACATAGTGGTTATTGCATTCAGTATGTCTAGTGCAGTCCCATTTTGGTTATATTTAGTCAACATATGTCTAGTGCAGTCAAAATGTTTCTAGTGCAGTCAAAGTTGGTTATTTAATGTCAACATATGTCTAGTGCAGTCAAAATGTGTCTAGTGCAGTCAAAGTTGGTTATTTGCAGTCAAAATGTGTCTAGTGCAGTGCAAATGTGTAGTCAAAATTAACAATTGGAACCTGATTAACAACCAATACAACCTTAAAAGGGCAATAAACCTTAAAAAACTTACATTAGGATGGTGTCATTAGTCAACAACAACAACAATCAACAATAAAAGACAACACAAACACCTTATTAACCTAAACAAAAGCTACATTCATCTAGAAAAAAAGTACATAGATTATGAAACATATCCAACTAGCAATCAACATCCTTTTCATTTTGCTTGCTTTGTATCCCAGATTCTTGTTTGCTTCCTCAAGCTTGTTCTTAGCTTCTTCAAGACTATTATTAGCTTCCTCAAGACTGTTCTTAGCTCTGAGAAGACCAGGTATGATGTCCATGCACCTTTGACACTTTTTATGGTCAAACCATCCAATAAATTTGCAATTTGAACCCTAATTTCAAGCAAAAACATATAATTACTCGTGTTAAGCACATTCACAGAACCCTAATTCAAGAAGAGAAATAGAAAATTGTACCTAGACAGGGCATGAGTAGAACCGACGTCCTGGATTTTTATCCGTCCAAGAGGTTTTAATCACGGCTTCTTTACCACACTCACAGAACACCATCATTCACGGCTCGTAATTCCCCCAATTTCCCCCAATTTGATAACGGTTGGTAACCCTAATTTCTAATCGAAGGAGGGAAAAGACCGGGGGGGGGGGGGTGTTATAAAAGGGGGGGAAATGATCTGGGAGGGGAAATTACGTTTTTACCCTCACGTGCATCCCATGTGATGAGAGTTAACGAAAAAATCTAACCGGGTTAGTGGAAAAGGACGTAACGTGCAACATTTTGGAAACACAGAACATGATTTCCGCCATTAAGGTTTCTAAAGGACGACTATTGAAAAACCATGAAAACATAAAGGACCTGTTTTGCCATTTTGTCTTTTTTAAATAACGACTTGCTAACTTATAGCAAGCCACACGACATATTAGTAAGAAGGTGCGGTTGAGGCCTGGTTGTGTGGCTGGTGACCCAAATGGAGGTGGTGCGGTCCCCAACCAAAACCGTAATAACATAACTATAATATGATACAAAAACAATCATAATATAAAATCTATTCATAATCAAGTAATGAATACCAGAACATACAATTGAATGGAATCAGGGATGAGATTTTTTCTATCAATCGATGAAAAGATGCGAAAGATATAAGACAATTAGGTTTTGAAAAGTCCACTTGAAACCTTGAACCGCCAGATGATAAAAAAACACATGGTAGTTAGGTCATGATAAAAACCCCAATAAAACCTTCTACGTATTCTAAATGGGAACTGAGTACCCGTAATACCAGTACCTAAAATCAGTAAATTTGAATAATTGTACTAATACGGAATAGACGGGTATGGGTGAAGGTACATGCAAGGATACAAAAGTGTTGCTGCATGTTTTGTGACCGTCGCTATGCAATTCTGTTCAGCCGAAACGATGTACGAAGTTAGGACAACTTCGCCTAGAACAACTTCGCCATAGGCGAAGTTGTAACAACTTCTGCCATAGGAGAAGTTAGAACAACTTCGCCTTGGGCGAAGTTGTAACAACTTCGCCTACAGGCCCAAGCCCGTGAAGTTGTTTATATATATATCTGTGTCTTGTTTAGGTTTGAGTATCCAGAAAAAGTTAGAGTTTTGTGTTCAGTTTATTTGTCTAGAGAGAAACCGAGAGAGAGAGAGTCGTGTGGGACGACCCGAGGTAGAGCTCACCTCGGGTCGGCCGTGTTTCTGTTTATGTTCGGTATGTAACGTTGTTTTGATTATTATAAAAGATCTGCAGATGTGTTTATCCCATTCGTGTGTTTGTTCGTGTATGTGTTTGTGTGTAATCGTGTTCTTCGTCTTCTATACCATAAATGAGTCTAGGAGGATTCCGCACTCCTAGACCTCGTGCGGATCTCGTATCGATCGGCGACGCCCCGCGGGGGGGGGGGGGGACTTACAAGTGGTATCAGAGCCTTAGGCTCTTATGCTATGGTTCGAGATCTGCGTTTTGGTGTTTCTGGCATGTTTCTGATCGTTTCTGGCCGATCAGCGCCGCAGGCGAAGTTATGGGGATCAGGCGAAGTTGTCGCTTAAATTTTAGGGTTTAGGCGAAGATATAAGGTTAAGCGAAGTTATTCACAACTTCGCCTACCTCACAAGTTCGCTTATCTCAGGCGAAGTTATCTGTCAGGCGAAGTTTTGGACAGGCGAAGTTATGGACAGGCGAAGTTGACTTTTAAGCGAAGTTAAAAAAAAAAAAAAAAAGTGTTTGGATTTTTCGTCTGTATGGCCAGGTGTACACGATTATTGTGAGACCGAAGACGTTGTTCCGTCAACGAGTGAATCTTGTTATCTTTTGGTCTTACGTGTGAACAAATACGTGTCAACTCTGGATATGGAGTTGAGTTTGTGAATGGGATATTGATTGAAATTGGATATTGACACATATTTGGGTGTTTGTGGGCAATGAAATTGTTGTTGTTCGAGGTTGACCAACTGAAGAAAGTCAAATTGAACTGAAGGTTTTCGTCATTACTGGATTGCGGTCAGAGCATATTATTTATGTTATTTTCAAGGCGTTCGAGAATTGGATACTGAAACGTGATGCTTATTTATTAAAGTGAAAATTCTGGAACAAGTTGGATTTAATCGGGAATTAAAGTGTTTATGTTCTTGATCGTTATCCCTGGTGATTGAAGATGCTTCGGATTAATTAATGGTCATGTGTGTTAGATTCTGTCAAGATGGTTTTGTGATGAAATTGATCACTTGATGTTGAGTAGTTGAAGATTAAACCTTATCGTATGCCGACGTGTTGGTGAAGTTGTGGAGGGAGCCCAACTTCACGTGTTGGTGAAGTCAGAAGGACTCACGTGATTGGTTGAGATGATCAATTAGGCACGGGGATGCATGCATTTCAAAGACCTCAATCTATTTAGTCGGAGAAGCTTACACTGAAGGGGAGATCTGATATGGAAGACGCTGGGTGATTGGTAGATTTGTGAAGCTACACGACAGTTTCAGACACGGCTGGTTGAAGAGCAAACAGAAGATCATCAGTTAAGAGGGAGTCTGTTGGTGCATGTTTTGTAACAGATGATCTTTTGTGTTTGTTAGAATTGAGAGCAACGGTCAAAGGGGAGTCTGTTGGTGCATGTTTTGTGACCGTCGCTATGCAATTCTGTTCAGCCGAAACGATGTACGAAGTTAGGACAACTTCGCCATAGGCGAAGTTAGAACAACTTCGCCTTGGGCGAAGTTGTAACAACTTCGCCTACAGGCCCAAGCCCGTGAAGTTGTTTATATATATATGTGTGTCTTGTTTAGGTTTGAGTATCCAGAAAAAGTTAGAGTTTTGTGTTCAGTTTATTTGTTTAGAAAGAAACCGAGAGAAAGAGTCGTGTGGGACGACCCGAGGTAGAGCTCACCTCAGGTCGGCCGTGTTTCTGTTTATGTTCGGTATGTAACGTGGTTTTGATTATTGTAAAAGATCTGCAGATGTGTTTATCTCATTCGTGTGTTTGTTCGTGTATGTGTTTGTGTGTAATCGTGTTCTTCGTCTTCTACACCATAAAAGAGTCTAGGAGGATTCCGCACTCCTAGACCTCGTGCGAATCTCGTATCGATCGGCGACGCCCCGCGCGGGGGGACCTACAAAAAGCCGTTAGGCGGACCTTAGACGACGGACTTGGTAGTTTGGATATTATATATGTGTCAAATATCATAGGTTTACTAATATTTATAACAAAATAGGTGAATGTCATTATAAATAAGAAAAATACATTTTTAAATAATAAATTATTTCTAAAAAAATGTTAATTACGAATTGTGTTTTATTTTTTAAAGTTAAAATCGGCCCAAGTTCATCGATTAGATGCGATTCTGGCTAAGGTTGAATGTCTTTGATCGATTCTTATTAATTTGGCGGAGTTAAAGAAACTTGTCTCGGCGAAATACATTGTAGCCACTCGGTCTTCTAAACCTGCTTTTACAACATTGGATAAATGTACCGGTACCGAACAGGTATGAATATGTGTATTCGGGAAAAAAATCTCATCCCTCGAGGGTTGTGACCATTACAGTTTTTTTCCACATGGCAACCAACTTTTTTTTTTTGAATAGTTAATTTTTTCCCCACCTTATTTTATATCTATATCTCAGTTAACACTAGAACACATAATCATTTGACTGAAAGTAACATACATTTATTATTAAATCAAGCTAATGATTATACGTGGCAAACAACTTAAACCCCTTACAAACCTATCCCTAAATTCTAAACTAAACCTGAAGGCTAAACCAAGATTTTTTTTAAACGGAGATGTTAGTTAAGCATTTTGTTTTTTTATTTTTTCTGGTCTTATAATTTCTCAATTATTTTTATGATTTGTTTAAGGTTTTTTCTTACAAAAATATTATGACTAGGTGATCGAGAGTGTTCCAGAAGGATGTGAGAAAACAATTGAGGGTTAGGAAGGGGTTCTCTAGATTCTCACGTTTTTGAAACCTTTAGTTGGGAAATATCGTCCACAACATTCTAGTGTCCCAGCCCACTCATGTGGACTTTGTTTGTCTATTACCTAACATGACAAAAAAACGTTTAGTTAGTAGCCACATGTTCCAATTTCTTATCTTTAAGACTTAAACGATGAAAAAATGGTGTACATAAATTCGGGCAGGTCTTTATCTTATTAAAAGACAAAAACCCTTCTAATTTAAATAAAGAACTCTCTCAAACAGTATCTCAACGTATTTGTTGATTGATTGCAGTTGAGGTAGAAGCAAAAATGGCCTCTAATCGGCAACCGCAAGTTTTAGAAAAATGCGGTATCTCACCACCGCCCAAAACCGTCGGCGAAAGATCAGTGGCGCTTACTCTCTTTGACACCGTACATATCCTTTTCAATCCAATTCATCAGCTTCTATTTTACGATTTCCCTCATCCCAAATCCCATTTCGTCGAAACAATTATTCCAACGCTCAAACACTCGTTGTCCATAACGCTTCAACACTTCTTCCCATTTGCGGGTAACTTGATCTTCTTTCCAGCCGCAAATGACCCAGACGTTCCTAGAAAACCCGAAATCCGTTACGTAGAAGGAGACTCGCTCGCCTTTACTCTCGCAGAATGCGATCTTGATTACAACCAACTCAAACAAAACCATCCGCGGGAATGTAACAAGTTTTTCCCACTTGTACCGCTACTAGAAACACCGTTTAAAGAAAATGGTGTTGTGAAAATCCCGGTTTTTTCGATTCAAGTTACGGTATTTCCTAACTCAGGGTTTACGATCGGGCTCACGAATCATCACTCGCTTTGTGACGCACGAACAAGGTATGATTTCTTGATGGCGTGGACTTCGATATACAAACATGGTACGGATGAGTTGTTCTTAGCTCGTGGATCGCTTCCGTTTTATGATAGGGTTATCGAGTACCCGAGTTCTTTAGATGATTTTTTCTTCAGTTTACCGCCGATTAAATCTATTAATGAAAGCTACAGAGTACCTCAGCTTGATCCCGAAACGGATAAACTTCGATACACATTAGTTTTGACTCGGTCACAAATCAATTGGCTAAAGAAATGGGTGTTGGATCAGCTGCCAACACTGGAATATGTATCATCTTTTGTTGTAGGATGTGGTTTTGTGTGGAGTTGTATAGCGAAATCGCGTTTTCAAGTTGAAGGAGCGAAGGGCGAGTATAAAGTGGAACGGTTTTCGTGTGTTGCCGACTGGAGGACTCGATTAAATCCACCGGTTCCTCAAACTTATTTTGGTAATTGCGTGGGGCCGTGTGTGGCGACGACGAAAACAACCTTAATTACACGAAGCAACGGGTTTCCAACGGCGGTTGAGTTAATAGGGACGGCTATAAGGGAAACTGTAAACAGTAAACAAGGATTGGCTAAAGATTCTATGTCATGGATAGAGAAACTCATGATACAAGTCCCCACAATGGTTGTGGCTGGAACACCAAAATTCAATGTTTACGACATCGATTTTGGATGGGGGAAGATGGAAAAGTACGAGACTATATCGCTTGAGTATGGCGATAAGTTATCTGTTAATGTAAGCAAAGACTCCCCGGAAGATCTTGAGATTGGTTTGTGCCTTAGCCCTAAACAAATGGACGCGTTTATTTCTATATCCGAAAATGAACTAGAAAGCATACTTTCGCATAACCTATAATTCTTAATGTATAACTGTTTTACTTGTTTACAGTTTACATGCATTAGGGTAATAAGAGGTTTGTGACAAGGTCTACTTTATTTAATAAATTATTTGTTTTTGTTTACTTGCATTAGGGTAATAAGAGGTTGTGACGAGGTCTACTTTATGTAATAAACTTATTTGTTTTTTAACTACAAGTGTGACAGCTCATTAACATTTTGTACGTTAAGACAAACAGACACCCTTTAGGGGTTTTTGGGTGAGCTTCTAAAACTTTTTTTTTCTTTTTGTTATTTGTTTATTGAAAAACAAAATGTGTTTGGTAAAACCAGTGTTTTGAAACCCGGCCCGGCCCGGCCGGACCGGTCCTCCGACCGGGACCCGGTCTCTATACTGGGTCGGGTCAGGTATTCAGGCCATTTTTTAAAAACCCGGCCGGGTTTTGCGGGTGGTGGTCAGCCCGGACCCGGCGACCCGACGGGTGAACCGGCAACATGCAATTCCGACTATAATTCCGGCCACAATTCCGGCCGTTGTTCATCCGCCACCTCTCAAAATAAGCAGGTTTGTGAAAGAGAAAAAGAAATAGGGGTGTGTTTTGATCTTATATTTATTTATTTATTTATAATGTAAATAACTTTACACACGGTTCTAACCTAACCTCCCATTTTCAATTTATTATTTATTTATTATTATTATATTACATATTAGTTTTGTTTATATATGTTTTAATTATATATATATATATATATGGCGTTATCCGGGTCAAATACCGGTCCGCCCTTCCGAGTCGGTCCGACCTTTGACCCGGTAAGACGTCCGGGTCAACGTCCGGGCCGGGTGTGAAAACATTGGGTAAAACTCCTTCAAAAGCTTTAAAATGAAGCTTTTTTAAAAATGGTTTTTGTTTTTTCAAAAAACAAATAAACAAAAAAACAAATATAAAAGCTCACTCACACTCATGTCATGTGATGAGTTGGCTTTCAAATAATTTTAACTAGTAGATTCTTTGGCGCGTTGCGCTATGGTTGTCTTACGCATGCAACTTATTTACTGGTTTACTCAAGTTATAGATTTGCAATTAAACCGGGTATGAGGTTGAAGATATTGCTTAAAATAAACACGCTACTAAGGCTATTCTCTATGGTGGGGGCATCGAAGCCCCTCCACAGTGTCACGTAATCGCCACTAAAGAAACGGGGCTTCAAAGCCCTTATTCATAATGTCCTGCTGTGGTTTAAAGCCTCTTGGACACCCTCCTTATATATATATATGTGTGTGTGTGTGTGAGAGAGAGAGAGAGAGAGAGAGAGAGAGAACGGCACCGGTCGTACCAAGGTCGCCCCCTTTCCGCACACAACATGACTGCTCCCAACTGCGGTGTTCCGCATCCCTAAGATATGTGCGACCATAAGGTGGAGTCTAAAAGAGCAAAGAAGTATGTTGTCAAGAGTAAAAATTGTAGTTTGTCACTGTAGTTTTCCTTGATGAATGATGTATAGTTTTATAGTGGGCTTCCAATCTTAACAACCAATCAGTAGCCACAACAAAGTTGTTTTTTTAATAGCAAAAATCTAAAACTCTGAGGACTAAACATGCAAATATCAGAAGTATACTCTAGCATTTAGTTTTCCGTTATAATAATAATAATAATAATAATAACTGATTATATTTTTCACTAAAGTCCTCAACATATAATTTTTGTTTGAAAAGCTAGTAAATTAAATTTGTATGTTAAAGACACTAAAAATATCTAAATTACACGAACTTCTGATATTTTTTAAATAACGACTTGCAAATATTTATCAAGCCACGTGACATATTAATACGAAGGTGCAGTTGGGGACTGGTGGTGTGACTGGCCACAAATGCAAGTGGAGCAAGTCAGGTGGTCCAATTCACGCACACTTGGTTTGACCTGATACAAAGGCGTGGTCTAACACTGGTTGCTAAATTGGAGCAACGGGATTAGTGGGGCCCTTTGACTTCATATGAATCATTTAATTTATTTTTCGTTATAATATTCACATTATTAAAAAATAAGCGTGGTTAATGTTTTGTTAACCTAAGTTTATTATTAGTAACAAAACTGAAAGTTGAAATTAACATAAGTTAGATTGTTACCAAGGGTGGGATTATTAAAATGTTGCACGTTACGTCCTTTTTCACTAACCCAGTTAGATTTTTTCGTTAACTCTCATCACAAGGGATGCACGTGAGGGTAAAAACGTAATTTCCCCTCCCAGATCATTTCCCCCCTTTTATAACACCCCCGTCTTTTCATTCTCATTTTTAATCCTTCATCTTCTTCACCTCTTTGTCTTCTCCGTCGCTCATCTTCCACGATCATCATCATCGATCATCTATTCCATCTAAAAATGACCTGGGAAATACGCGAAACTGGGGAAGATTATGATGTTGACCTAATATACGGTAATGGCTTACTGAAATTACGATTTTTTTCTTTGATAATTAGTTTTTTTTGGGCATTTTACTTACAAAGTTATGGTATTTTGCACCTGGTTATCCAAATATTTTAGCTTAAAGATCCATCACGGTGGTCGATTGACTAGTCCTCCAAATCGCACATATGTAGGAGGCACTTTTAATTCCGTGGACCTGATTGACATTGACAGGTTCTCCATTCACGAAGTTAGTGAAATGATGAATGTGTTAGGGTATTCCACTGTTGATATTATCTTATATCAATTTTTACATCCTGAGAAAGGATTAGATGATGGTCTTGAAGACCTGTGTAGCGACCAAGATGTGCTGAGGTTAGCTACACATGTGGAACATTATAAGCTCATTAATGTATATACTCAACATGGGGTTAAAGATATTAACGAGTTTTGGTCTTCACCTAAGCCAAAAAAGGCATATCATTGTCTATTGAAGAAATTGATGAGCTTGGACCTTATGCTATTGTCCCTGTTATGCAGCCAAGTGGTGCTGGGAAGTCTATTGATTTTGGGCAGTTAAGTGGTGCTGGGAAGTCAATTGATTTTGGGCAGTCAAGTGGTGTTGGGAGGTCAATTGATTTTGGGCAGTCAAGTGGTGTTGGATTAGAGGTGGATGTTGGGTTAAAGGGTGATGAGGTGGATGTTGGGTTAAAGGGTGATATAGATGTTGGGCAACAGGTTGATAGTGGACTAGATGTTGATAGGCTAGATGTTGATTGTAGGGTAGAAGGTGATAGTGGACTAGATGTTGATGTAGATGTTGGGCAACAAGTTGTTGGGCCAGAGGGTGATTGTGGGCTAGATGTTGATATTGGGCCAGAGGTTGATGTTAGAGCAGATGTTGGGCTAGATGTTGATATTGGGCCAGAGGTTGATGTTTGGTTGATGTTAGTGCATATGTTGGGCTAGATGTTGGGCCAGAGGGTGAAGGTGGGCTAGATGGTGATATTGGGCCAGATGGTGAGGATGAGGATGTTGTGCTACAGAGTGAGGTTGATAGTGATATTGAGGGTGGGGTTGAGACTGATAGTGAGGGTGAATATGATAGTGATGATAGTGACTTTAAAGGTAAGTTATGTGAGGATGATAGTGATAGTGATCCTGAAGTTGATATGAGGGAGTACACTAATAATGTTGACTTAGAAGTGAAAGATAAGAACCCTGACCCTAAAGATATAAATATACAAGATGAAATTATTGACAATGACAAAATACCTAGTGGGTCAGAATCTGACGAGAATGATACTGGTATTAGAAAACACCACTTGCCTACTGTTAGAAGGGCAAATGCAAATAAGGATAAGGAATCTAGAGTCAACTTTTTCATAGGGCAAGAGTTTGGGACCAAGCAAGAAGTGAATTTGTTGGTTAAAAGACATTCAGTTGAAAGTAGGAGGAAGCTGTTTTTTGCAAAGGATGATAAAGTCAGATTAAGGGTACAATGTGGTGGTAATTTACCAGATTTTGATATTGATGATCATGGAGTGCATATTGACAGTCAACCAAAAGCCAAAGGACATGCTGGTAAAACAAAGAGAAGTGAAGGGGGTTCTTTAGAAAAAGGGAAACAAAAGGTTGTGGTAGGTAAGACTAAGGGCCCTATTAATGTTGGTGGTAGGGGGGGAAAGACAGACCCAGACAAATTTCAATATCCCTGGTCAATGTTAGTTTCGAAACCAAAAGGTATTGAATCTTGGGTGTTGAGAATATTAAATAATGAGCATAAATGCCTTCAAACAAGGAAAGTTAGTGCTTGCACATCCACCTTTTTATCTTATCAACTACTAGATCAAGTTCACTCCAACCCAGAAATACCTGTCAAGTCTGTGCAAGAGCAATTTCAAATACAATACGAACTAGGAATTTCCAGATTAAAAGCATACAGGGCTAGGGCTAAAGCCAAGAAAATGGTGCAAGGGGATTACACAACACAGTATGGTATGCTTAGGGATTACGTGCTTGAATTGAAAAAACAAAATCCAGGTACCACTGTAAAAATTCAGGTTGAGGAGGGCACAGACACAAATCTACCAACTAGAAGGTTCAAAAGGATCTATGTTTGTTTTGGTGCTTTAAAGCAAGGGTTTAAGGCAATAGGGAGGGATCTACTGGGTCTAGATGGTGCATTCATGAAAGGACCATTCTCAGGTCAAATTTTATCTGCAGTTGGAGTTGACCCAAATAATGGAATCTACCCAGTTTCTTTTGCAGTTGTAGAGACAGAAAATCTCAGCTCTTGGACTTGGTTCCTAGAAAACTTAGGAGATGATCTGAATTTGGGTCCAAACGCATGTTTCACTTTCACGAGTGATAGGCAAAAGGTATGTTATTAATTTTGTGTTTGTTTTTAAGTCATAACTTTCTTGTACACTGCACTATATCTGGATTTAAGTTGTAACTTTCTTGAACAGGGCCTTCTTCCTGCTATTGAAAATTTGTTTCCATGTGCTGAGCACAGATTTTGTGTAAGGCATATTCATGAGAACTTCAAAGCAACTTATAGAGGGAAGTTGTACAAAGATATGTTATATAAGTGTGCTCATGCAACAACAATTCCTGAATTTGAGACAGCAATGGATGAGTTGAAAGCATTAAACCCGGATGTCCAACATTCATCCTAAACACTGGTCTAAGTCACACTTCTCAGGTTTGCACTTTATCTCTTTAATGTGTCAACTACTTTGATTTGTTCATAGGGATGGCAGTGTCTGATATGTTGATTAACAACATGTGTGAAGTTTTTAATGGTAAGATTGTGAAAGGCAGAGACATGCCTATCATATCAGCACTTGAATACATAAGGGAATACTTAATGAGAAGGATAGTGAATGTTTTGGAGGTTATAGACAAGAGTGAAGGGTTGCTTACACCCACTGCCACCACTGAGTTGCAAAACATCAGGACAAATGCAGCCCATTATACTGTTCAGTGGAATGGGGGAGATCTATATCAGGTTAGTGGCAGACCAGGTAAGCAAAGAGTTGTTGACTTGGTTAAGAGGACATGTACATGCAGAAGGTGGGAGCTGACAGGTACGCAATTGTCTATTGTATTTCATTATGTAGTTAGTTGGGTAGTGTTTGAACTATGTTATATATGCAATCCAGGTATTCCTTGTGAACATGTGGTGGCAGCAATTTGGAACAAGGCTCTTAATGGTGAAGGGTTGGTGCAGTGGAAAGCTGGGTTAATCCAGTGCATAGAATGGACACATGGAGACAAGTTTATTCTTTCAAGATCAATCCAATCAATTTCAGGCCCTTATGGCCAAGGTCTCAAGTGCCTACAGCTCTTACTCCTCCCAAACATAACAAACAAGTTGGTAGACCAAAGAAGGCTAGGAAGAGATCAGCATTTGAGTTAGAGGACTTGACTCAAGGTGGTAAGTTGTCAAAGAAAGAAACCAAAGGAGCTTGTTCAAAGTGTGGCAATACAGAACACAACATAAGGACATGCAAGCAGGCAAGGTGATTGGTCTTCTGGAAGATTGGGCAGGATGTAAGAGTGATTTGTCTTTTGGAATATGTTTTAGTTTATATATGTGTTAATGTATGTTTGGATGTTGGTAATTTGGTGTTTTGAACTTGGATTAATGACTTTAGGATGATAATTTGGTGTTTTGAATTTGGATATGTAATGACTGGTTGAATGGTAGATGTAATGACTTTATTTGAATGGTTTATGTAATGACTTTGGTAGTCTCTTTATTTTACTTTATGTAATCCCTTTCTAGTGAATGTCTTTGATTAATTGAGGTAATGACTTTGGTTGATGTTTTTTGACTTTATATTGCATTCACATAGTGGTTATTGCATTCAGCATGTCTAGTGCAGTCCCATTTTGGTTATATTTAGTCAACATATGTCTAGTGCAATCAAAATGTTTCTAGTGCAGTCAAAGTTGGTTATTTAATGTCAACATATGTCTAGTGCAGTCAAAATGTGTCTAGTGCAGTCAAAGTTGGTTATTTGCAGTCAAAATGTGTCTAGTGCAGTGCAAATGTGTAGTCAAAATTAACAATTGGAACCTGATTAACAACCAATACAACCTTAAAAGGGCAATAAACCTTAAAAAACTTACATTAGGATGGTGTCATTAGTCAACAACAACAACAATCAACAATAAAAGACAACACAAACACCTTATTAACCTAAACAAAAGCTACATTCATCTAGAAAAAAAGTACATAGATTATGAAACATATCCAACTAGCAATCAACATCCTTTTCATTTTGCTTGCTTTGTATCCCAGATTCTTGTTTGCTTCCTCAAGCTTGTTCTTAGCTTCTTCAAGACTATTATTAGCTTCCTCAAGACTGTTCTTAGCTCTGAGAAGACCAGGTATGATGTCCATGCACCTTTGACACTTTTTATGGTCAAACCATCCAATAAATTTGCAATTTGAACCCTAATTTCAAGCAAAAACATATAATTACTCGTGTTAAGCACATTCACAGAACCCTAATTCAAGAAGAGAAATAGAAAATTGTACCTAGACAGGGCATGAGTAGAACCGACGTCCTGGATTTTTATCCGTCCAAGAGGTTTTAATCACGGCTTCTTTACCACACTCACAGAACACCATCATTCACGGCTCGTAATTCCCCCAATTTCCCCCAATTTGATAACGGTTGGTAACCCTAATTTCTAATCGAAGGAGGGAAAAGACCGGGGGGGGGGGGGTGTTATAAAAGGGGGGGAAATGATCTGGGAGGGGAAATTACGTTTTTACCCTCACGTGCATCCCATGTGATGAGAGTTAACGAAAAAATCTAACCGGGTTAGTGGAAAAGGACGTAACGTGCAACATTTTGGAAACACAGAACATGATTTCCGCCATTAAGGTTTCTAAAGGACGACTATTGAAAAACCATGAAAACATAAAGGACCTGTTTTGCCATTTTGTCTTTTTTAAATAACGACTTGCTAACTTATAGCAAGCCACACGACATATTAGTAAGAAGGTGCGGTTGAGGCCTGGTTGTGTGGCTGGTGACCCAAATGGAGGTGGTGCGGTCCCCAACCAAAACCGTAATAACATAACTATAATATGATACAAAAACAATCATAATATAAAATCTATTCATAATCAAGTAATGAATACCAGAACATACAATTGAATGGAATCAGGGATGAGATTTTTTCTATCAATCGATGAAAAGATGCGGAAGATATAAGACTATTAGGTTTTGAAAAGTCCACTTGAAACCTTGAACCGCCAGATGATAAAAAAACACATGGTAGTTAGGTCATGATAAAAACCCCAATAAAACCTTCTACGTATTCTAAATGGGAACTGAGTACCCGTAATACCAGTACCTAAAATCAGTAAATTTGAATAATTGTACTAATACGGAATAGACGGGTATGGGTGCAGGTGCATGCAAGGATACAAAAGTGTTGGTGCATGTTTTGTGACCGTCGCTATGCAATTCTGTTCAGCCGAAACGATGTACGAAGTTAGGACAACTTCGCCTAGAACAACTTCGCCATAGGCGAAGTTGTAACAACTTCTGCCATAGGCGAAGTTAGAACAACTTCGCCTTGGGCGAAGTTGTAACAACTTCGCCTACAGGCCCAAGCCCGTGAAGTTTTTTATATATATATGTGTGTCTTGTTTAGGTTTGAGTATCCAGAAAAAGTTAGAGTTTTGTGTTCAGTTTATTTGTCTAGAGAGAAACCGAGAGAGAGAGTCGTGTGGGACGACCCGAGGTAGAGCTCACCTCGGGTCGGCCGTGTTTCTGTTTATGTTCGGTATGTAACGTTGTTTTGATTATTATAAAAGATCTGCAGATGTGTTTATCCCATTCGTGTGTTTGTTCGTGTATGTGTTTGTGTGTAATCGTGTTCTTCGTCTTCTACACCATAAATGAGTCTAGGAGGATTCCGCACTCCTAGACCTCGTGCGGATCTCGTATCGATCGGCGACGCCCCGCGGGGGGGGGGGGGGGACTTACAAGTGGTATCAGAGCCTTAGGCTCTTATGCTATGGTTCGAGATCTGCGTTTTGGTGTTTCTGGCATGTTTCTGATCGTTTCTGGCCGATCAGCGCCGCAGGCGAAGTTATGGGGATCAGGCGAAGTTGTCGCTTAAATTTTAGGGTTTAGGCGAAGATATAAGGTTAAGCGAAGTTATTCACAACTTCGCCTACCTCACAAGTTCGCTTATCTCAGGCGAAGTTATCTGTCAGGCGAAGTTTTGGACAGGCGAAGTTATGGACAGGCGAAGTTAAGGAGGGGCGAAGTTGACTTTTAGGCGAAGTTGACTTTAGGCGAAGTTAAAAAAAAAAAAAAAAAAAGTGTTTGGAGTTTTCGTCTGTATGGCCAGGTGTACACGATTATTGTGAGACCGAAGACGCTGTTCCGTCAACGAGTGAATCTTGTTATCTTTTGGTCTTACGTGTGAACAAATACGTGTCAACTCTGGATATGGAGTTGAGTTTGTGAATGGGATATTGATTGAAATTGGATATTGACACATATTTGGGTGTTTGTGGGCAATGAAATTGTTGTTGTTCGAGGTTGACCAACTGAAGAAAGTCAAATTGAACTGAAGGTTTTCGTCATTACTGGATTGCGGTCAGAGCATATTATTTATGTTATTTTCAAGGCGTTCGAGAATTGGATCCTGAAACGTGATGCTTATTTATTAAAGTGAAAATTCTGGAACAAGTTGGATTTAATCGGGAATTAAAGTGTTTATGTTCTTGATCGTTATCCCTGGTGATTGAAGATGCTTCGGATTAATTAATGGTCATGTGTGTTAGATTCTGTCAAGATGGTTTTGTGATGAAATTGATCACTTGATGTTGAGTAGTTGAAGATTAAACCTTATCGTATGCCGACGTGTTGGTGAAGTTGTGGAGGGAGCCCAACTTCACGTGTTGGTGAAGTCAGAAGGACTCACGTGATTGGTTGAGATGATCAATTAGGCACGGGGATGCATGCATTTCAAAGACCTCAATCTATTTAGTCGGAGAAGCTTACACTGAAGGGGAGATCTGATATGGAAGACGCTGGGTGATTGGTAGATTTGTGAAGCTACACGACAGTTTCAGACACGGCTGGTTGAAGAGCAAACAGAAGATCATCAGTTAAGAGGGAGTCTGTTGGTGCATGTTTTGTAACAGATGATCTTTTGTGTTTGTTAGAATTGAGAGCAACGGTCAAAGGGGAGTCTGTTGGTGCATGTTTTGTGACCGTCGCTATGCAATTCTGTTCAGCCGAAACGATGTACGAAGTTAGGACAACTTCGCCATAGGCGAAGTTAGAACAACTTCGCCTTGGGCGAAGTTGTAACAACTTCGCCTACAGGCCCAAGCCCGTGAAGTTGTTTATATATATATGTGTGTCTTGTTTAGGTTTGAGTATCCAGAAAAAGTTAGAGTTTTGTGTTCAGTTTATTTGTTTAGAAAGAAACCGAGAGAAAGAGTCGTGTGGGACGACCCGAGGTAGAGCTCACCTCAGGTCGGCCGTGTTTCTGTTTATGTGCGGTATGTAACGTGGTTTTGATTATTGTAAAAGATCTGCAGATGTGTTTATCTCATTCGTGTGTTTGTTCGTGTATGTGTTTGTGTGTAATCGTGTTCTTCGTCTTCTACACCATAAACGAGTCTAGGAGGATTCCGCACTCCTAGACCTCGTGCGGATCTCGTATCGATCGGCGACGCCCCGCGCGGGGGGACCTACAAAAAGCCGTTAGGCGGACCTTAGACGACGGACTTGGTAGTTTGGATATTATATATGTGTCAAATATCATAGGTTTACTAATATTTATAACAAAATAGGTGAATGTCATTATAAATAAGAAAAATACATTTTTAAATAATAAATTATTTCTAAAAAAATGTTAATTACGAATTGTGTTTTATTTTTTAAAGTTAAAATCGGCCCAAGTTCATCGATTAGATGCGATTCTGGCTAAGGTTGAATGTCTTTGATCGATTCTTATTAATTTGGCGGAGTTAAAGAAACTTGTCTCGGCGAAATACATTGTAGCCACTCGGTCTTCTAAACCTGCTTTTACAACATTGGATAAATGTACCGGTACCGAACAGGTATGAATATGTGTATTCGGGAAAAAAATCTCATCCCTCGAGGGTTGTGACCATTACAGTTTTTTTCCACATGGCAACCAACTTTTTTTTTTTGAATAGTTAATTTTTTCCCCACCTTATTTTATATCTATATCTCAGTTAACACTAGAACACATAATCATTTGACTGAAAGTAACATACATTTATTATTAAATCAAGCTAATGATTATACGTGGCAAACAACTTAAACCCCTTACAAACCTATCCCTAAATTCTAAACTAAACCTGAAGGCTAAACCAAGATTTTTTTTAAACGGAGATGTTAGTTAAGCATTTTGTTTTTTTATTTTTTTTGGTCTTATAATTTCTCAATTATTTTTATGATTTGTTTAAGGTTTTTTCTTACAAAAATATTATGACGTAGGTGATCGAGAGTGTTCCAGAAGGATATGAGAAAACAATTGAGGGTTAGGAAGGGGTTCTCTAGATTCTCACGTATTTGAAACCTTTAGTTGGGAAATATCGTCCACAACATTCTAGTGTCCCAGCCCACTCATGTGGACTTTGTTTGTCTATTACCTAACATGACAAAAAAACGTTTAGTTAGTAGCCACATGTTCCAATTTCTTATCTTTAAGACTTTAACGATGAAAAAATGGTGTACATAAATTCGGGCAGGTCTTTATCTTATTAAAAGACAAAAACCCTTCTAATTTAAATAAAGAACTCTCTCAAACAGTATCTCAACGTATTTGTTGATTGATTGCAGTTGAGGTAGAAGCAAAAATGGCCTCTAATCGGCAACCGCAAGTTTTAGAAAAATGCGGTATCTCACCACCGCCCAAAACCGTCGGCGAAAGATCAGTGGCGCTTACTCTCTTTGACACCGTATGGATCCTTTTCCATCCAATTCATCAGCTTATATTTTACGATTTCCCTCATCCCAAATCCCATTTCGTCGAAACAATTATTCCAATGCTCAAACACTCGTTGTCCATAACGCTTCAACACTTCTTCCCATTTGCGGGTAACTTGATCTTCTTTCCAGCCGCAAATGACTCAGACGTTCCTAGAAAACCCGAAATCCGTTACGTAGAAGGAGACTCGCTCGCCTTTACTCTCGCAGAATGCGATCTTGATTACAACCAACTCAAACAAAACCATCCGCGGGAATGTAACAAGTTTTTCCCACTTGTACCGATACTAGAAACACCGTTTAAAGAAAATGGTGTTGTGAAAATCCCGGTTTTTTCGATTCAAGTTACGGTATTTCCTAACTCAGGGTTTACGATCGGGCTCACGAATCATCACTCGCTTTGTGACGCACGAACAAGGTATGATTTCTTGATGGCGTGGACTTCGATATACAAACATGGTACGGATGAGTTGTTCTTAGCTCGTGGATCGCTTCCGTTTTATGATAGGGTTATCGAGTACCCGAGTTCTTTAGATGATTTTTTCTTCAGTTTACCGCCGATTAAATCTATTAATGAAAGCTACAGAGTACCTCAGCTTGATCCCGAAACGGATAAACTTCGATACACATTAGTTTTGACTCGGTCACAGATCAATAGGCTAAAGAAATGGGTGTTGGATCAGCTGCCAACACTGGAATATGTATCATCTTTTGTTGTAGGATGTGGTTTTGTGTGGAGTTGTATAGCGAAATCGCGTGTTCAAGTTGAAGGAGCGAAGGGCGAGTATGAAGTGGAACGGTTTTCGTGTGTTGCCGACTGGAGGACTCGATTAAATCCACCGGTTCCTCAAACTTATTTTGGTAATTGCGTGGGGCCGTGTGTGGCGACGACGAAAACAGCCTTAATTACACGAAGCAACGGGTTTCCAACGGCGGTTGAGTTAATAGGGACGGCTATAAGGGAAACTGTAAACAGTAAACAAGGATTGGCTAAAGATTCTATGTCATGGATAGAGAAACTCATGATACAAGTCCCCACAATTGGTGTGGCTGGAACACCAAAACTCAATGTTTACGACATCGATTTTGGATGGGGGAAGATGGAAAAGTACGAGACTATATCGCTTGAGTATGGCGATAATTTATCTGTTAATGTAAGCAAAGACTCCCCGGAAGATCTTGAGATTGGTTTGTGCCTTAGCCCTAAACAAATGGACGCGTTTATTTCTATATCCGAAAATGAACTAGAAAGCATACTTTCGCATAACCTATAATTCTTAATGTATTAATGTATAACTGTTTTACTTGTTTACAGTTTACATGCATTAGGGTAATAAGAGGTTTGTGACAAGGTCTACTTTATTTAATAAATTATTTGTTTTTGTTTACTTGCATTAGGGTAATAAGAGGTTGTGACGAGGTCTACTTTATGTAATAAACTTATTTGTTTTTTAACTACAAGTGTGACAGCTCATTAACATTTTGTACGTTAAGACAAACAGACACCCTTTAGGGGTTTTTGGGTGAGCTTCTAAAACTTTTTTTTTTCTTTTTGTTATTTGTTTATTGAAAAACAAAATGTGTTTGGTAAAACCAGTGTTTTGAAACCCGGCCCGGCCCGGCCGGACCGGTCCTCCGACCGGGACCCGGTCTCTATACTGGGTCGGGTCAGGTATTCAGGCCATTTTCTAAAAACCCGGCCGGGTTTTGCGGGTGGTGGTCAGCCCGGACCCGGCGACCCGACGGGTGAACCGGCAACATGCAATTCCGACTGTAATTCCGGCCACAATTCCGGCCGTTGTTCATCCGCCACCTCTCAAAATAAGCAGGTTTGTGAAAGAGAAAAAGAAATAGGGGTGTGTTTTAATCTTATATTTATTTATTTATTTATTTATAATGTAAATAACTTTACACACGGTTCTAACCTAACCTCCCATTTTCAATTTATTATTTATTTATTATTATTATATTACATATTAGTTTTGTTTATATATGTTTTAATTATATATATATATATATATGGCGTTATCCGGGTCAAATACCGGTCTGCCCTTCCGGGTCGGTCTGACCTTTGACCCGGTAAGGTGTCCGGGTGTGAAAACATTGGGTAAAACTCCTTCAAAAGCTTTAAAATGAAGCTTTTTTAAAAGTGGTTTTTGTTTTTCAAAAAACAAATAAACAAAAAAACAAATTTAAAAGCTCACTCACACTCATGTCATGTGATGAGTTGGCTTTCAAATAATTTTAACTAGTAGATTCTTTGGCGCGTTGCGCTATGGTTGTCTTACGCATGCAACTTATTTACTGGTTTACTCAAGTTATAGATTTGCAATTAAACCGGGTATGAGGTTGAAGATATTGCTTAAAATAAACACGCTACTAAGGCTATTCTCTATGGTGGGGGCATCGAAGCCCCTCCACAGTGTCACGTAATCGCCACTAAAGAAACGGGGCTTCAAAGCCCTAATTCATAATGTCCTGCTGTGGTTTAAAGCCTCTTGGACACCCTCCTTATATATATATATGTGTGTGTGTGAGAGAGAGAGAGAGAGAGAACGGCACCGGTCGTACTAAGGTCGCCCCCTTTCCGCACACAACATGACCGCTCCCAACTGCGGTGTTCCGCATCCCTAAGATATGTGCGACCATAAGGTGGAGTCTAAAAGAGTAAAGAAGTATGTTGTCAAGAGTAAAAATTGTAGTTTGTCACTTTAGTTTTCCTTGATGAATGATGTATAGTTTTATAGTGGGCTTCCAATCTTAACAACCAATCAGTAGCCACAACAAAGTTGTTTTTTTAATAGCAAAAATCTAAAACTCTGAGGACTAAACATGCAAATATCAGAAGTATACTCTAGCATTTAGTTTTCCGTTATAATAATAATAATAACAACTGATTATATTTTTCACTAAAGTCCTCAACATATAATTTTTGTTTGAAAAGCTAGTAAATTAAATTTGTATGTTAAAGACACTAAAAATATCTAAATTACACGAACTTCTGATATTTTTTAAATAACAACTTGCAAATATTTATCAAGCCACGTGACATATTAATACGAAGGTGCAGTTGGGGACTGGTGGTGTGACTGGCCACAAATGCAAGTGGAGCAAGTCAGGTGGTCCAATTCACACACACTTGGTTTGACCTGATACAAAGGCGTGGTCTAACACTGGTTGCTAAATTGGAGCAACGGGATTAGTGGGGCCGTTTGACTTCATATGAATCATTTAATTTATTTTTCGTTATAATATTCACATTATTAAAAAATAAGCGTGGTTAATGTTTTGTTAACCTAAGTTTATTATTAGTAACAAAACTGAAAGTTGAAATTAACATAAGTTAGATTGTTACCAAGGGTGGGATTATTAAAATGTTGCACGTTACGTCCTTTTTCACTAACCCAGTTAGATTTTTTCGTTAACTCTCATCACAAGGGATGCACGTGAGGGTAAAAACGTAATTTCCCCTCCCAGATCATTTCCCCCCTTTTATAACACCCCCCGTCTTTTCATTCTCATTTTTAATCCTTCATCTTCTTCACCTCTTTGTCTTCTCCGACGCTCATCTTCCACGATCATCATCATCGATCATCTATTCCATCTAAAAATGACCTGGGAAATACGCGAAACTGGGGAAGATTATGATGTTGACCTAATATACGGTAATGTCTTACTGAAATTACGATTTTTTTCTTTGATAATTAGTTTTTTTTTGGGCATTTTACTTACAAAGTTATGGTATTTTGCAGCTGGTTATCCAAATATTTTTAGCTTAAAGATCCGTCACGGTGGTCGATTGACTAGTCCTCCAAATCGCACATATGTAGGAGGCACTTTTAATTCCGTGGACCTGATTGACATTGACAAGTTCTCCATTCACGAAGTTAGTGAAATGATGAATGTGTTAGGGTATTCCACTGTTGATATTATCTTATATCAATTTTTACATCCTGAGAAAGGATTAGATGATGGTCTTGAAGACCTGTGTAGCGACCAAGATGTGCTGAGGTTAGCTACACATGTGGAACATTATAAGCTCATTAATGTATATACTCAACATGGGGCTAAAGATATTAACGGGTTTGGTCTTCACCTAAGCCAAAAAAGGCATATCA
Organism: Bidens hawaiensis; assembly: GCF_021521415.1. Classification (NCBI taxonomy): domain Eukaryota; kingdom Viridiplantae; phylum Streptophyta; class Magnoliopsida; order Asterales; family Asteraceae; genus Bidens; species Bidens hawaiensis. The sequence goes on along the minus strand of NW_027492312.1, from coordinate 17,897 downwards.
TTGTCTATTGAAGAAATTGATGAGCTTGGACCTTATGCTATTGTCCCTATTGGGCAGTCAAGTGGTGCTGGGAAGTCAATTGATTTTGGGCAGTCAAGTGGTGTTGGGAGGTCAATTGATTTTCGGCAGTCAAGTGGTGTTGGGAGTTCAATTGATTTTGGGCAGTCAAGTGGTGTTGGATTAGAGGTGGATGTTGGGTTAAAGGGTGATGAGGTGGATGTTGGGTTAAAGGGTGATATAGATGTTGGGCAACAGGTTGATAGTGGACTAAATATTGATTGGCTAGATGTTGATTGTAGGGTAGAAGGTGATAGTGGACTAGATGTTGATGTAGATGTTGGGCAACAAGTTGTTGGGCCAGAGGGTGATTGTGGGCTAGATGTTGATATTGGGCCAGAGGTTGATGTTAGAGCAGATGTTGGGCTAGATGTTGATATTGGGCCAGAGGTTGATGTTAGGTTGATGTTAGTGCATATGTTGGGCTAGATGTTGGGCCAGAGGGTGAAGGTGGGCTAGATGGTGATATTGGGCCAGATGGTGAGGATGAGGATGTTGTGCTACAGAGTGAGGTTGATAGTGATATTGAGGGTGGGGTTGAGACTGATAGTGAGGGTGAATATGATAGTGATGATGTGACTTTAAAGGTAAGTTATGTGAGGATGATAGTGATAGTGATAGTGACTGTGACTTCAATGTGAACAAAGGTTGTGCATAAGGGTGAGAATGATAGTGATAGTGATTTTAGAGGTGATGAGTGCAAAATTACTGATGATCTTGAAGTTGATATGAGGGAGTACACTAATAATGTTGACTTAGAAGTGAAAGATAAGAACCCTGACCCTAAAGATATAAATATACAAGATGAAATTATTGACAATGACAAAATACATAGTGGGTCAGAATCTGACGAGAATGAGACTGGTATTAGAAAACACCACTTGCATACTGTTAGAAGGGCAAATGCAAATAAGGATAAGGAATCTAGAGTCAACTTTTTCATAGGGCAAGAGTTTGGGACCAAGAAAGAAGTGAATTTGTTAGTTAAAAGACATTCAGTTGAAAGGAGGAGGAAGCTGTTTTTTGCAAAGGATGATAAAGTCAGATTAAGGGTACAATGTGGTGGTAATTTACCAGATTTTGATATTGATGATCATGGAGTGCATATTGACAGTCAACCAAAAGCCAAAGGACATGCTGGTAAAACAAAGAGAAGTGAAGGGGGTTCTTTAGAAAAAGGGAAACAAAAGGTTGTGGTAGGTAAGACTAAAGGCCCTATTATGTTGGTGGTGGGGGGAAAAAGACAGACCCAGACAAATTTCAATGTCCATGGTCAATGTTAGTTTCGAAACCAAAAGGTGTTAGGTGTTGAGAAGATTAAATAATGAGCATAAATGCCTTCAAACAAGGAAAGTTAGTGCTTGCACATCCACCTTTTTATCTTATCAAACAAGGCCCTTTGACTTCATATGAATCATTTAATTTATTTTTCGTTATAATATTCACATTATTAAAAAATAAGCGTGGATAATGTTTTGTTAACCTAAGTTTATTATTAGTAACAAAACTGAAAGTTGAAATTAACATAAGTTAGATTGTTACCAAGGGTGGGATTATTAAAATCCAGTTTGCTAAATAATAAAGCTAAAGATTAATTAATACGTGAATGAGAAAATAAATAAGGAGGGAGTGAAGTCCGTGAAATAAACAATACATGTTAGTATAGTAACATACAATATCTTTTGACCCGGTCTTTAATTAATAAAAGCAAATCATGGCTATTGTTTGTTCTATTTTATGTATGCTCGATCATGATGATGATTAATATGCTTCATTTTCTTAGAATAATGGAGACGACAATTCACGGGAGACATAAGTTTGCACCAGGAGGAGATTTTATTAGCCACATGCCAGATAACGTGGTAACAAATATTCTGGATCGATTGCCATTACAAGACGCAGTGAGGACTGACGTCTTATCAAAAACATGGAGGTTTAAGTGGACTATGCTTAGCCAACTTGTATTTGATGACAACTTCTTTTAGTGTTTATGAAAAACAAAAGCTAAAAATACTCAAGTGAAAGTTATAATTAGCAGACTTCTTCTTCATCTTAGGGGATCCATTACAAAGTGTGTCCTCCCGGTAGACGAAGAATTGGATGTTGAAGATGATGATATCAGTCATTGGATTTTGTTCTTGTCTAGAAAAGGAATTAAGGAGTTCATTCTCGAGCATTATAATGAAACACCATATAAGTTGCCTACCCATCTTTTCTCTTGTTTAGACTTGACACATTTGGAACTCGATACTTGTTGCTTCCGTCCTCCTCCGCCTAATTTTTATGGTTTTCCAAATCTATTGAGCTTAGATTTGTATTCACTATCTGAAGAAAGCAGTAATGTCTTTTGGGAGTTCATTACGAAGTGTCCCTTACTTGAGAGTTTGAAACTGGCTGTTGATCTTTCTTCAGACAAAATAAAAGTAGCCGGGATTGCAAAACTTGAAAATCTCAAAATACTATCTTTATATTATTGTGATCTTGACACTATGAATAAGCTTATGGCTTCTCTTCCAAAAATTCAAGAGCTTAAGTTGGATTTTATGGGTAGCAAGGTAATTAATGCGAAGTGAAGTCGTTGAAGTTTACTTTACAAAAACATAAGTCTCGTATTTTTCTAAATCTGATAACTAATAAGTAATAGTATTTGAAATAAGCTAATAACTCTTTTTTTTTTTGTAGTTGACGGAAGGTGATGCTAAACATAGGTTTTCTACTGCATTTCCCAGTCTCAAGGCTCTTAAGTTATCAAGAATGTGTTTAGACGTTGGTTTGGAATTATCATGTACTTTTGAATTGATTAGGAGCTGCCCGAATCTGCAGACTCTTAAAATCACAACAAATAATTGGGTATGTAACTATGTATCATACTGCCTGTCTTATAAATTCATATATAGTTTTGTATCTGAATACTGGTGATTCTTTCAGGATGCTGGCCCGCCTCTACCGGTAGACTGCAATACAACGGAGCAGCTACAGCTAAGAAGTGTGATGTTTAAATATTGTAAAGGTTCAGAGAACGAAGCATGTTTGTTAAAGTATATACTTGCATGCTCGCCTTTCTTAAAAAAGATTGTTATTCGTCCCCGCTCGCTCAATATGATTACGTCGGATGAAAGGTTGAAGTTTGCTAGTAAGTTGACGAAGCTGCATCGAGCTTCCCCTGTAGTTGATATCAATATATCCTAATTTTAGTTGTGTTAAACTTGCCTTTAATATCCTGCATATTTGTATGAACATATGGCCTTATTGTCCTTGAATTAATTAAGGTGACTTTTTGTTTCTTACTTTGGAATGCAAGATTAATAATTTTAAACTCATGTTGGGTTATGATATTACAATCTTGGAATGCAGAACTTGTATATATTCGTTATTTAAGTGAAACTTGTTTTTTTAATTATGGTCTTGAACTTATCGGTTATTAGTCAAGGTTTTAACATTCTACGTAGCTTAATGCCACTACCCACACTCACAAAACACGATTGATATAATCTTTCCTTTACCGTTGCACTTATTTCATCGGTAGTCGAACGTTATCATGTGCATATTTAAATTTCACACACCCCTTTTATCTGTTTTGGATGTTTTCACTTGATGTTCCTTATGCTCATGGATATAGTTAGAGTTACGTGCTCGATCATTATGATATTTTAGGCCTGGTTATCCGGTCGACTGCGCATGCTTAATCAGGGAACAAGTGGCTATTATAACAGAAATCTCCTTGTAAATATCTTAGAGTTTTGATGTAACAAAATCTTTTTAAATCCGGTTGTAAGCGGCTAACTGGCTATTATAAGCAGAAATCTTTGACTAATATTTGGGAGCTTAACTTGCAGGTCGAATGGTTGTAAATTACAGTGAGTTTGTTGCAATGATGCAAAAGATATGCACAAGAAGTTTACTAATAATTAGTTACCATGGGAACCGGTATTATAGAGGTAGGGTACCAAAAAGACCCAAATACCCTTAAGTACTACCCGCGGGTCATAGAGGAACCTCTAATAGGCCACCCGCGGGGCATACGGATCACCCGCATATCATGATAGAGGAGGAACGTTCTCATACCACGCGCGGAAGCATTCCTGCACCCTCGGAAGTCGTCTGCAGGACAGGACATCAGTCCGCCCGAACAACCAGGAGGAAGTGCCAGCTGGACAGCTGTCATTAACCAGTTATCACCTAGAAGAATATTCACGATTGTTACTTGAGGAATACGTGACCTACCAGCCAATGAGCAAAGGACACCTGGCCAGGTTATTATAACCGTGAACATGGCCAGGAGGCGAGCCATCCTATCATTGGGCGACACGTGTCCAGGTTTTATACCTATGCACATGGGGCGTATAGCTCAACCTATCATAAAAGGACACGCGTCCAGGCGGTTATCGAAGATCTTCTAGAAGAGGACAGCTGGCCCAATCACCTTCCTACATCCTTCGGCTATAAATACTTTGTCAAACGGTATGAGGTATTCATTCACTCACTTGCATTCTGACTACACTTAGTCTGTTTACTTCAGTACTTTCTCCATTTACGAACGTTACTAATTCTTACGCCGGAGGGTGGTTACAGGAAGACCCCCCCCCCCCTCTTGTCCTTCCTGTAACGAGACTCACGGTGTTTGTTTTGCAGGTTCTGGTCATTGGACTTTGGGAAGTTACTCTCATATCTTAATAATAATTATCGTACTTTACCCTGTGGATTCATTGGATCCAAGACCCATACTCGGGGATTGGATCCGTGTTTCTTCATTGGCGCCATCCGTTTTTAGTGTTAAAACTGCATAATTTTTTCACCGTTGGTTTTTTGGTTCGTTTGATATGAGTAAACTTCCTGAAGGGCTAACGGGAACTCCTGCACCCGATTCACATGTAACTAACACAGAAGCACCTCCGGGTCTTAGTGTTTTTGCACGTATCACGACTCCAAGTGGTCGTGCTCTCGAACGTGTCCCTGCTCCAGGGTCACGAATCACTGAGGTAACACCTGGGGGTTTTACCCTAGAAAATGTTAGAGAACCAACTGGTCCCACTCCCACAAACATGGGACGTGCTTTGGCACCGGAAGGTTCCAATTTAGGTAATCAAAAACGAATTACGGAAGAGACTCACCGGAAACGGCCAGAATTGGATCTGGAAAATAATTCAGGCGATTCTGATATGGCGAGATCTCATCAACGTAATTCTAGATCCAGAGAAGCATTAACTCCTGAAGAGTGGCTCCACGTGCAACAACAAAGTTTGGTGGTTGAATACGAGCGTGGAAAACGTAACGAACGACTTCACGCTTGCACTTTGGATTATGAGGAATCCCCTAGGAGATCCCCTTCCCCTCCACCAATAGTGAGAGGAAGTCAGATTCGTTACAGCCAACAGGCGGAGCCAGAGTTTGGCGAATTACCAAGGCTACGCCCTCGTCCTCGCATAGACATGCGGATACCATCTTATTTGGACGAGTTTGATAGTTACGATTCATCTTACCACCCTGGAGATTACAGTATGTATACCGGGGATAGTAGGATGAGCTCACAGGCGAGAAGTAGTCGTCCGCATGACATAGTCCGCCACACCGAATACCATAGCAATGCTGAACGAGACTTTACCAAACCATATCGCCCCGCGGCTTTCGCCGAAAAATCAAAGTTCATAGCAAGTATTGCCACAGCACCCTTTCCTGTCAATGCTAAAATACCTACATCAGTGGGTAAATATAATGGTATGACTGATCCAAGTGATCATCTCCAGAATTTTATAGCGGTAGGAGGTGTTAGTGGTTGGACGCTCCCCTATTGGTGTCACATGTTTTCATTGACACTAACAGGAGAAGCAAGAGAGTGGTTTGAAAAGTTACCTGATGGAGAGGTTTCTAGTTCGGATGATCTGGTGAAAAAATTTTCTCAACACTTCAGCCAGCAGAAGAAACATACGCGAGACCAATCAGAAATCTTAGATGTCGTTCGTCGCGATAACGAGTCTATAGAAGATTTTATCACCAGGTTCAATGACGAGAGCCTAAACATCATTGGAATTAGCAAAGACATGCTTCGTGGCGCCTTCCGCAAAAACGTCAGATGTGATGATTTAGTCCGCACACTTACTTGCAGAGATGGAATGCCAAAAGAGTGGGACGATCTCATGACTGCAACAAAGGTGTATGCGAACACTGAGAAAACATTGAGAAGTGGTAACTCAAAGCAAAAATTTAAAGTCGAGTTTCAAACTCCGAGGCCAAAAAGACAGGCGAAAGGCCCTATCTGGTCGAGACTTCAGCCAAATACGGAAGCACCAAAACCATTTGATGCACGATCCCTCATAGGCAACAAAAACAAAGCGGGGACCCTCGAATCGAGGTCCCAATAATTGGACTCCTCTTTCAAAGACTCCCACCGAAATTCTCACCACGGAGAATGTGAATTTTAGAAAACCGCAGCCACTGACGAGAAGGTCATTCCTTGACCCGAAAAATCGTTGTTCGTATCATGATGACATTGGTCACAATACGAATGAGTGCAGAACATTAAAAAATGAAATTGAAGCGGCTGTAAAGTCTGGAAAACTTGGACACCTGGTAAAAGGTGGGAAACCTGACAATGGTAAAGCTCCTGCACGGGATATCCAGGGTCCGAGTAAAAAGCAAGTCAGAGATTTAAACGTCCATATGATACAAGGCGGATACGATACAAGGAAAAAGAGGAAGGAGTCTGATGACGAGGAATGGAAGAATGAGCCAGTGATCTTTCCTCGAATCAAGGGGGCCCGAATAACAAAAACCCCTTGATCATCACTGCCTTATTCGGACACTACTGTTCCCAATATGTCTTCTTCGACACCGGTAGTACTTCGGACATTTTGCATGAACTATGTTTTGAACAGCTTGACGAAGAAGACAAAGAAAGATTAAAACCCATCCACGCTCCAGTATCTGGGTTCGGAGGGGAAATAATGCATCCGCGAGGTGTAATTTCATTCCCAGTCACCCTAAGCGACGGAATTCATTCTAGGACCGAGGAGGTCGAATTTTTGGTTCTGCCAGCAACATTAAAACATGACATTATTCTTGGACGAGAAGCGATTGGTGACTTTAATGCTCATCCGTCCATGGCACACGGTGCAGTAGGAGTTCCAACTTGAACTGGCATAGCGATAATTCATGTTAATCGGCACTGCTTTGCAACCGAGAGCTCAAAACCTAGCAAGATTCCAAAACAAACTGTGAAGACTGAACCAGAGAAATGGGTTTTGAACAAAAAGTTTCCTGATCAAACTGTAACAATAGGACCTGCTGTTTCGGAGATAGTACGGACCTTCTTGAAACAGTTATTATCAAAGAATATTGATGTTTTCGCGTGGCAACCCGCGGATATGACCGGTGTTCCGCGGAACATTGCGGAACACAAATTAAGGGTAAACCCGTTGTTTACACCAATTGTTCAAAAACAACGTAAGATGGGTCCAGAACAAACAAAAGCAATGAACGAGCAAGTCCAGGACCTCTTACCAGCTGGAATCATCCGCCCAATTTGTTATCAGACCTGGGTCGCTAATCCAGTTATTGTCCCTAAAAGCAATGGGTCATAGCGGATGTGTATCGATTTCAAAGATCTAAATAAATCATGTCCCAAAGATTGTTATCCCTTACCCGAAATAGATCTCAAGGTTGATGCTGTGGCACCATTCAAATTCAAATGTTTCATGGATGCCTATAAGGGCTACCATCAGATCCGCATGGCAGCGGGCGATGAGGACAAAACAACATTTCGTACTGATCAAGGCACCTTTTGCTACAAAATGATGCCTTTTGGACTAAAGAATGCAGGAGCCACATATCAACGATTAATGGACATAGCGTTCAAAAATCAAATTGGTCGGAATTTGGAGGTGTATATGGATGATCTCGTAATCAAAAGTGTTGAGGAAGACCAGATGTTGAGAGATATTGAAGAGACTTTCGAAACCTTGAAAGGAATTAACATGAAGCTGAATCCGGCTAAATGCTCATTCCGAATGGAAGAAGGAAATTTTCTTGGAGTGATTTTCACGGATGCAGGCTTCAAAGCTAATCCGGATAAAGTTCAAGCTATAGCTCGTATGCCTTCCCCATCTTCCCTCAAGGAAGTTCAGACACTCAATGGTCGACTGGTCGCTTTGAATCGATTCTTGGTAAACCATGCAACCAAGTCCCATCCTTTCATTTCAACTCTGAGAAATTGCCTCAAGAAAGCACAATTTAAATGGACCGCGGAGGCGGAACAGGCCTTCTTGGAGGTTAAAAAATGTTTGATGGAACTTCCCACGTTAACAACACCTCGCGCGGGAGAACCTTTAACGCTATACCTATCAGCTTCAGACATTGCCATTGGGGCCGTCCTTCTGACAGATCGCAAGAATGTTCAAACAGCGATCTACTACGTCAGCAGAACACTATCGGACCCAGAAACAAGATATTCCATGCTAGAAAAACTTGTTTTGGCACTAGTCTATGTTTCCCGACGCCTCCGCAGGTACTTTCAAGGGCATCCCATCAATGTCTTAACTGGATACATGCTCAAAAACGTTCTCAATAAGCCAGAATTTTCTGGGCGATTGGCCAAATGGGCCATCGAGCTAAGCGAACACGCAATAGAGTACAAACCTAGGCCAGCAATCAAAGGGCAGGTGTTGGCGGACTTCGTGACAGAAGTCCCGCATCACAAAGAAAAAGAATGTTTGATCGAGCAACAACCCCAAGCACTTCCGGAGTCAGGACAGATTTGGTCCTTATTTACGGACGGAGCTTCAAGCAGTGAGGGATGTGGCGCAGGCCTCAAACTAGTCAATCCCGAAGGCCATGAGTTTACATATGCCATAAAGTTGGACTTCAAAAATACCAACAACGAGGCAGAATATGAAGCTTTCTTGGCGGGCTTACGGATAGCCAAAAAGCTTGGGGTCAAACATTTGGAAGCCAGGGTAGATTCCATGTTAATTGCGGGACAGATCAACGGCACATATGAAGCAAAAAATGATATCATGACTTCATATATGTCACAGGCGAAAGATCTGATGCTCCAATTCTCTTATTGCAAAATCATTCATATAAAGAGAAGCGAGAACAAATCAGCGGATGCTCTCAGTAAATTGGCTTCAACAAACTTTGAACATTTTGCCAAAGACATCCGCATCGAAATCTTAGACCGCCCGTCTGTTCCGCAACATCAAGTTTTAGTGATCCAAACGGGAGTAGAATCATGGATGACACCCATTATAGCATACTTGTCATACGGAGCACTTCCGGAAGGAAAGGCAGTGGCCCGGAAGATAAAGGACAAAACCTTGAACTATCAGATACTTGACGGTGTTTTATACCGACGTTCCTTCCTCGGACCATTACTACGATGTGTAGATGCCGAGGACGCGAACTATCTAATCATAGAAGTTCACGAAGGCATTTGTGGTCTTCACGCTGGTCCGCGAATGGTCATGGCGAAATTAATGAATGCCGGATACTATTGGCCGAGGATGCACTTGGATGCGGTGAATGAAATCAGAAAGTGCGATTCTTGTCAACGGCATGCCCCTAACATGTTACGACCAAAGAACGAGTTAGTTCCAGTCACTTCAGCTTGGCCGTTCCAAAAATGGGTTATTGATATCATTGGACCTTTCCCTGAAGCCCCTGGACGGGTTAAATTCTTAATAATAGCCATCGATTACTTTACAAAATGGGTGGATGCCAAACCAGTTGCTTCTATAACAGCAGCCAGCGTTAAAAATTCCTGTGGGAATTCATCATATGTCGTTTCGGCCTCCCCCTAGAGCTCGTTAGTGACAACGGGACACAATTCACGGACAATGGGTTACAAGAATGGTTAAAAGAATTACAAATTTCTCAAATCTTTACCTCTGTAGCTCACCCGCAAGCGAATGGTCAAGTCGAAAGAACTAACCGGACGATTAAAGAAGGAATCAAAACGAGATTAGGAACGAAACGAACGGGCTGGGTGGACGAGTTTCCCCATGAACTATGGGCCTTCCGCACTCAAAGGAATTCCAGTAATTTCGAAACCCCCTTCAGTTTGACATATGGCACAGAAGCCATGATTCCCGCCGAGATTGGTATCCCATCCGCCAGAGTTCTTATGATTGAGGATAATGATCATGAAGATGAACCTTGACCTCCTCGAGGAAAGGAGAGAACTAGCATCAATCCGCGAGCATAATTACAAACGACAGTTGCAAAGATATTACAACTCGCGGGTTCAAAGATGTGAATTCGGTGCTGGAGACTTTGTCTCCCGCAACAACGAAGCCTCCGGACAAGAACCTCCAGGCAAGTTGGCCCCAACTTGGGAAGGACCCTACAAAATCAAGAAAGTTTTATCTAAAGGGGCCTACAAGTTGGAAAAGTTGGATGGGACTGAGATCCCTAGAACTGGGAATGGGGCCCAACTAAAGAAATGTTACATATAGTCTATTTTTCTTTTTTGGCCTACGCTCCTAGTTGGATGTTAACAACTTATGTATTTTTGCTTCTTGTAATTAGGCTTATGCCTCTGTTATGAAAATTTTCATTTCAGTCATTTGAGACTTGTACTATTATATAATCCTTTATTCGTACACAAAGAAGACCCTCGGAAAACACTTATATTATAAAAAAAATAAACAAAGTGTGCCGGATACAATAATAAACCTTCTTTATTTATACAAAAAGGGATTACAGGAGGTGGAGAAGCCTAATTAAAAAGAAAGAAAAAGATCTATCTATGGCGCGGCATCTTCGTGTTCCGTATCCTTGCCTCCCACATCTCCCACATCTTCTGCATCGTCTTCCTCCTCATCAAGCTCAAAAAGAGTCTTTAACTGCTGAATGCTGTCTTCCTTATCAGCAAGCTCGGTTATCTGACCCGTCAAAGAAAATTTCAACGAATCGAAATCCTTTGATTTCTGCTTAAGGATGGCAACAGTGTCTTGACCAGCTAAGACATACTCTTTCGGACGCTTAGAAGTTGAGCCAAACTGGTTACCTTCTTGGAAACCCAGTTGGCGACCAGCTTGTTTAGAAGCTTTCAGAAGGATAGCAACACAGTTCCCAAGCTCATCACTAGCCCAAACATCGGCGGTGACCTGTTGAAACAATCATACATGAGTAACTCTACAACACTTAGATTATTGGTGATAAGAATAAAATATATACCTTGGGGATGGCTTCTGACATTAGCCATTTTCGATCCGCTTTGGCTTGGACAAGTTCCAACTTATGACCAGCGCATTCCAAATCCTGCGCACGGTTCTTGGCATTAAGGTCAAGTAGACGCTTGTCCTTAGAAGCTGATTCAGCTTGAAGAGTCTCCATCAACTTGGCTTATTCATTCATCAATTTGGCTTGTTCGTCCAATTGTTTCTGGAGAACACCCCTCGCTTCCTCAGCAGCGATCGAGCAACCCTCTCCGCCTCCAGGGCCTGGTTGGCTTCCCTAGCTTCGTTGATAGCCCTAATGGCTTCTTCTTTGGCATCGGAAGCAGAGGCCGCCAGTTCGTCCCATTCCTCATTCATCGCCAGCCAGTCTCTGGTTATTTCATGGGTAGTGGAAATAGAATTTGCCACAAAGTAAGAGTGAGAGTTCAGCAATTCCTAGCGAATACTGAGGCGACGTCTCTCCTTTTCACCGTGCGGAAGACTCTCCCGCATAAATTCATAACATACGTCCACGTCACGGAATGTCGAATCCCGACGTAAGGTCCAATTAGGTTGATGCGGGGTAGGGTCTTCCTCTTCAGGAGTAGGAATAGTTTGGGAAGCATAAGGGAACGTGCTTATACCCCCTTGATCCCTGAAACGGTAAACATTATAAGAGGGCGACACCTTGGCATGATCAGTCGTGTCGACCCCCCTGTCCTTCACAGGAGAATCATCTGCCACAATTACCGGGTCCTTGGCAGTGTTAGGAGGCGGTGGTGGCGGACGAAGAGGTGAGTCTTTCAAACCAGAAATACCTTCGGAAAGGTTATCCAGGTTCACTGAAAAACATTAGCAAAAGGTTAGAAAAACTCTAATACATAGCAGCTTACAAGTAAAAATACGTTGCATACCTAATGAGGGATTTTTCGCGTCAAGTTGATCCAAGCGAGCTTCCAGGGCGGCAGGATTTGCCTTCTTGGATTTTTTCTTCTTTAAGGTAATTGTGACCGGATTAACCTTGCGCTTCCCGGCCACTTTAGAAACGTCCGCATCAACGACTGGACGTTTACCCCCAGCGGTAATATTATCAGCTTCCGGACCTTGGCATCCGCAGCAGTATCAACGTCATCTTGACCCGCCGCCTGACTTGAAGTGGCTCGTTGACGGGTAAGACCTGCAATTGAGTCCACAGCTTTGTTAACATCAGTCGAATATACGTCTTCACAGAGTGATGACTCCTCGCTAGATGAAAAGAGTACGATCACTCCGCTAGAAGTAATGGCAGTTACGGGTCGGGGTTGTAGAATGCCCTCACCTTTGAGTATGGCTTCTGCAACATACTTCTCACCTTTGGCATACATTGGTTCGGAGACCAATGGTTCCGGACTAAGGGCAGTAGGGAACGGAAAGTTGTTGCTCGTCTGATCCAAAAAAGGACCATCTTTTGGATCAATCGGACGCCGCACCATCATACCCCCTTCTTGGTCCAACAAAGTGCTGAAGGCAGAACCCTCACCTACACAAAGCAATTATAGTAGTCAGAAATTACTAGTTTATTAAGAAAAAGATAGAGGTAATCGACAAGCTTACTCTTATCGATCTTCTCGTAGTATGGTTCCAACTCAAGAAACGGCCACAATCGGCTCATTTTCGCACTCACCATTGCTCCCTCGTGAATGGGACGCAGGGGAGTCGGGGTAGACATCAGTGTCTTAAACCATGAAAGACCTTCATGAGCGGTAGCAGGAACCACGGGCATGGGAGCTTCCGCTTTACGTTTCGATATCTTGAACGGAATGACGTCCTCGTGAATCCAGAAAAACTTTGGCTTCCAGCCATGAAGGCTACGGAGCCACTCCGTGCCTATAGTCCTCTTCTCGATGGAGGCAAAACTATACCATCCATCACGAAAGGTCATTTTATAAAAAACGGCAAACATGCCAACAGTTGGTTCTAAGTTGCGAGTTTGGCAACAGAATTCGAAGTGTCGAATCCTCAACATCCCGAAGGGATGGATCTGAGAAAGATGAATCCCAAAGTTGTTAAGACCGATTGGACAAATTTGGTAATCGGAATCCGGAAGTTCCCCGTGGTAAAATGGTCTACGTAAACAGCTATTTTATTCGGATGAGGACTAGTGGCAATAGAACCACTAGCAGGATGTTCCGGCTTCCACTCCGTCGTCAATCCGTATACGTTAACAACATCTTTATAATCTTCTTCTTTAAGGCAGACGACGACATCGTTAATAGTGGGAGTAATTTTCTTTTCTTTAGCCATTTGAAAAACGAAAGAGATGAAGATATCTCAGAAAGAAGAAGAAATCTCAGAGGAGGATGAAAAGTCTTGTATGTTTAAGAGAAATCTGAAAGTGATAAAGGTTAAATGGAAACCACAAGGGTTATATTTATACCCATCGCAATTAATGCGATCTATAAAGTGACAGAGGAGAGAGAAACCGCAGACCGCCAGATGGTTGACACGTTACGATCTTGCTCATTCTTAAGGGCATTCTCCGCATCGGCCTGTTTCCACTTAGCAATTTGGGCAGCAATACGATGCTCCTCGGCTTCTTTCTTAGCAGCTTCAGTGGCCCGCCAAGCTTCTCCCACTTTCCTACCAAGAGTACGCCACTCACTTAAGACCTCCTGGCTACCGGCTAAAGCATTAGCTAGGTGATAAGCTACGTTTGTGTGAAGATCATGGCGGGAAAGGTCACGTTGATATGCCATCTCAGCGGGTGGCGTACAGTGTTCAACAAAATCCATACAAGTTCTAGGATGGGAGAACCGTGACCCATTAGTAATGCCCCATGGAGGGACGAACAGTTCATGTTTGTTACCCAGGCCCATGTCCCCGTAGTAACGGGAACCTGAAGGTTTAAGGCGAGCCGGGGTTGAAAAAGGCTGTTGTGGAGGAGGTCGAGGAAGAGATTCCTCAGTTCTGTAACCCTCCTCATTAACAGCAGGACTGTCTTGCTGACCACCAGTACCACCCCCAGCCTGAAAAAGATAGTCAAAACGAGTATCAGTTCCAGACTGGCCGTTAGATCCTTCCATAGTGGCAGTATCAATCGGAGGGGTTGGCACTCTTTCTTCTACCAAAGGTGAGGATGGTTGATCCTCAGTGTTAATATTGCTAGGAGGAGTCGGAGGCTTATCCTCCACATTCTTCTCTGGAGAAGGAGATGGTTGCTGTTCAGTTTGAGGAGTTGGTGTAGGCAACTTCTCAGAGACATCTTCACTAAAGATCAGTGGATCTACAAAAACAAAAGCTATTTTTAGCTACACATCTTATGAAAGTATAGTACTTAAAAAGATTAATATGTACCTTCAACAGTGTCAATACGGTCAGCAAGGCTATATTGTGGCTTCTTAAGACGGTGAATTTTTCGTTTCTTCTTTGATGGCCCAGCCTCAGCATCCGCAGTCGCCTGCCCGTTTGACTCCTTAGGAATGTTTAAGGACATCCTCGTCAGAGTCTTCCTCCTCTTCGGAAACAGGAAAATCAGAAGCATCGCCATCGTCATCGATTGATGATAGAATGGCGATCATCCCGTCGGAAGTAATGGCATTAAGGGGAGGAGGGTTTAGAACATACGCACCTGTTTCAAAGGTAGCATCCGAAATTACAGGTTCAGTTTGAACATTCTTCGGAAAAAGAAATTGAGATTTGGTTTTTTCAAGAATAGGCTGGTCTCCCGCCTCGCGGATACTTTTTCGGACACACCCTCTGTCCTCGAAGAGAGCATTAATCATAGAACTCCGACCTGAAAAGATAGGAGCTTAATCATAAAAACACTCAAGAAAACAAAGAGACAGTAAAAGGCAACTTACATTCATTCAAGTCTACGAAAATGGGTTCCATAAATTCCGTTGGCCACAAACGGCTCATGCCTGCCCACACTAGAGCTTCTTCCGGCAAGGCCCGCATAGGTGTCGGCTCCATCGTGAGTACACGATACCATTCTTGACCCTCATAAGCAGCGGTAACAACGTCAGGAAGGGCAGAATTCACTGGGCGGCGAACCATGTTTAACGGTACCACGTACTCAGAAATCCAAAAAAACTTATTCCGCCAATCTTTGGATACCTTTTCAACTTCATATCCGATACTTCGATCAGAAAACCCTTGACATGTATACCAACCATTACGGATAGTAAGACGGTAAAAAACTGGAAATCGATCAATGTGTGGCACCATGTCACGTGCTATGCATACAAACTCGTAATGACGAATCCGTATCATAGCACGGGGGTGCAGTTGAGATAAGTGGATCCCATAGGCAGTTAGCACTTTCTGGAGAAATCTCGTTATGGGCAAACGGAAATTCCCATGAACGAAATAATCAGCATACACAGCCATTTTCCCAGGCGGTGGGAAACTGGCTATGGAACCAGGGGAAGGAAACTCCGCCCCCCATTCGGGTGGAATACCATACGTTTCCAATAATTTTTCATATTCTGAATAATCCCACGACACTTCTATTTCGTCGACCTCAGTCTGTACGTTCGACATTACAATGAAATTGAGTAAGATAGAAGAAAGTTATATAAAAGATTCAGAGAAAACTAAGAAGATAATCAGGCGAAAAGAGCGATAAAACTTCGAATAGAAATAGTCTCTCCTTATTTATACCCATCGCAATTAATGCGATGGGATATGAACAGTAGAGAGAGAAAATCATCGCCCAATCAATAATTGCCACGTCACGCGGGAAATTCGAAAAAGAGAAAAAGCTGCACAGTCGGGTACAGTGACAGCCGTAAAAAAAGTTCCATCATCTGTTCACGCGCCTACGAGTGGTCAACTTGTCCTTTTTTCATGATTATCCATACCAACAGAAGATATTTTCCACCTAACTTCCGAACAACAAAAATCCCAAACATACATTAAGTCCATAATTTCACCCGCATAAAGACTTCACACGAAAGAAACACTGAACTGGGGGGGACTTATAGAGGTAGGGTACCAAAAAGACCCAAATACCCTTAAGTACTGCCCGCAGGTCATAGAGGAACCTCTAATAGGCCAACCGCGGGGCATAAGGATCACCCGCATATCACGATAGAGGAGGAACGTCCTCATACCACGCGCGGAAGCATTCCTGCACCCTCAGAAGTCGTCCGCAGGACAGGACATCAGTCCGCCCGAACAACCAGGAGGAAGTGCCAACGGGACAGCTGTCATTAACCAGTTATCACCTAGAAGAATATTCACGATTGTTACTTGAGGAATACGTGACCTACCGGCCAATGAGCAAAGGATACCTGGCCAGGTTGTTATAACCGTGCACATGGCCAGGAGGCGAGTCATCCTATCTTTGGGCGACACGTGTCCAGGTTGTTATACCTATGCACATGGGGCGTATGGCTCAACATATCATAAAATGACACGCGTCCAGGCGGTTATCGAAGATCTTCTAGAAGAGGACAGTTGGCCCAATCATCTTCCTACATCCTTCGGCTATAAATACTTTGTCAAACGGTATGAGGTATTCATTCACTCACTTGCATTCTGACTACACTTAGTCTGTTTACTTCAGTACTTTCTCCATTTACGAACGTTACTGATTCTCACGCCGAAGGGTGGTTACAGGAAGACCCCCCCCCCCCCTCTTGTCCTTCCTGTAACGAGACTCACGGTGTTTGTTTTTCAGGTTCTGGTCATTAGACTTTGGGAAGTTACTCTCATATCTTAATAATAATTATCATACTTTACCCTGTGGATTCATTGGATCCAATACCCATACCCGAGGATTGGATCCGTGTTTCTTCAGGTATAGATGTTAAATTCATTACATATAACACATGTACGTCTGCACATGTAATAGAACACATGCATTAATTTGTTTTGGTTCTTGTACCATTGTTTAAAGACAACATGTGCCTGTTGTTTCTCTTCTGTTTCTTTAACTTGGAGACTTATTAGACTAGACTACTCACTAGTGGGGGGATAGAGTTTTGCTCATAATAAATTTTTTCATGGGATACCCTTCCCCATGACCCATGTTGACTACATGCATGAACTATCTTATCTTATAAATACAAAAAATGACAACAAGCATAGCATAGGATCCATATTCCAAAAATCTTAATCATGACAAACATGTATGTATACACACATACTTAGGTGTTTATGTTCTTTACCATTTAACAGCTTATATGGGCCAGTCACCATCACCTAAACTTTTTAATTGTTGAAATGTTATCTTAAAACAGCTTCCAAAATAAACTAATATGAATTATTTTGTTCTTTCAATTGAATCCTCTAAAAAAATCACAAATTCAATGTACAACCAAACAGACAAATAGAAAATAATTGTTTGAAATCTAATGTGCACATGTATGTGTATAAGTACAAACAAATATACTTTTGAGTCTAATTAACTTCAAACATGCTCTCTAAACTAAAATTACATGTACATTAGTTGTTTTGTGGCCTAGCGAGACCAAAGTGTTGAATAAGGCAATGAATTTATTTACATTTATTTCAACGACTTTATCAAAATATAATTTAGGATCGAATTCTCAAGACATCTTTGGTTCCGTACACAATATATAATTATCATAATTCAAATTGCATAAAGCACAGGTTAATATGCTATGTTGCTTCTTTAAAAAAAGTTATGAACTAATAATCCATTGTTTATGTTATCTACTGATATCAATAAAGTTTAAAGCT